>NW_026294617.1:92177559-92582780 GCF_007827085.1 Peromyscus californicus insignis
TACTGTGTCTTTAAAGATTTTAAAAAAAAAAAAACTATCTTTTTTTTATATAACTGTATATATTCCTTTTACTCTCTTTCAAGGCTAGGTACATTTTTACACACATTGTAAACTATTGTATCTGAATTTGCCTATTGCTTTAAACTGCATTACTAGGGCTAAAATAGCAGCTTTGGCTGGTGGCTCCACCCACCTCAGCTTCCCAACATGGTGGTAGTAAGCTTACTACCAGCTCAGCTCTGGGAGCCATCTTAGAAACAGTAGTTCTATGCTTCTGTCAAAGCAGTGTGTAGCCCAGAAACCTCTTTATTTCTTTTTTTTTTTTTTTTTTTTTTTGTATTAGCAAAGGCTAAATCCACCACACAGCAAGCATAATGTGTGGCTTGGAGATGCCTCCTTCCTGCCATACTGCTGGTCAAGCTCACACGCCATGAACCCGCCATAGTAGCTCAAACTGGCAGGCTGCCGTTAACTTAAGAGAGCTAACTAGGAAGCTGTTTTTAGCTCCATTTTACAATCTTGTTTCTCAGGTTTCAGGTGGAAACTCTTGCCAACCCGTTGGGTGCCATTTGTCACTGAAGAGTTTCTTTCCGGGTCCTGCTTATATTATTTAAACTATTTGGCTTAATGGCTCAGGCTTCTAGCTAGATGTTCTTATATCTTAAATTAACCCATTTCTATTCATCTATAAGTTGCCATGTGGCTCGTGGCTTACCAGTATCTTAACATCTTCTCATGGTGGCAACTGGCAGAGCATCTCTCTGCCTCAGCCTTCCACTTCCCAGAATTCTTCTCCTCCTTGTCCCACCTACCCTATCCTTCCTGCCTGGCTACTGGCCAATCAGAGTTTTATTTTTCAGTCAATCATCCACAGCATTTTCCTCAATGCCCATATGCATTGACTTTAAAAGTTCTTCTATTATCTCAAAAATGACAAAATGTTCTATTGTAACATTAAGATTAAGTTTCAACAGTTCAAGCCACACAAAATAAGCTGGTGTGTTATAGGAGAAAATAACAATGACTTGAACTAGTTTGCTATAGTATTTTTATACCTGTCTCCAGTTCACAACCAGGACCCAAGAACCAACTGTTTAGTGTTACTTTTAGATTGTCTGCCATGTATCTAAAATCTAAGAACACAGTGGTAATCAACAAAACACAAATGTTTGCCTTCACCAAAACTATGAAGTAGTTAAAAATGCATATGAGAGAGGAATAAAATGTATATGAGATATTGGTGCCTTGTATGGTAGGTAAACAAAAGTGTAAAAAGCAAAGATACATTGTATGATAGGAACAAATGAACATAATAAACTTCACAACAAATTTCATACTTCAGCAAAGAAAGAAAAAGATTCACAAAGATAAGTAGGAGAAGAACTTTTCAGGGCAGATGAAGCACAAGTGCCTGTGGCATCTTTGGGGAAAGATAATAGGAAACATCAACTGAATAAGCAAAGGAAGCTCCCAAGAATAGAGAAGAAAGATTCAACAGGGCAACCAGGTGGATGCCTGCAGGTATCTTTAAGGATTTGAAACTAAATTGGAGGATATCCAGAGGGGTTTAAGCTTGACTGTTATATGGTATAATGAACATGTCAAAAGAAGCATCCTGCTTGCTGTGAATATGATTTAATTTGCATGGCAAAAAGGAGGTAGGAATACAAGGACTACATAAATATGGAAGCTAGCAATATGAAATCTGTCAATCAACTCCTACATTTATGGCTTGAGTAATAAGAAAGAAATACGTTTCTTGAGATGGAAAATGATGGTTGAGGAACAGATTGGTTTGGTTGTGGACATGTAGGTCTGAAAAGATGCTGGCACTCAGATGAAATCCTTATCTTAGTAATAATACTTAACACATTGCCCCTTAAAACAGGGGCAGTTGGAGAAAACAGACAAAAAATATATAAGCCATCCTGCAGTGAAGAGAAATAGAGCATATCTAAAGAATATTATATCAGTAGAAGAGTTTGTTTTGTTTGATGTCTGAAATGTGATAAATAATATCAGGCTAAAATGATAATTGAAATGAGTGTTTATTTTTCTATGCGGACACAGAAGTTTCCTCCATGGGAACAGGCGGGAGAAGTATGAAGTATCAATAGGGTTGAAAGCTTAGAGAAGGACATGTGAATACATGGAAATGCCCCCAGGAACTCTTCATTTTCTCAGAGAAATGAGCAGCACATTCAGTAGCCAGAGATAAGGATGAATTATCATTATAGAGAAGAAAAAAAATGGCCTGAAAACTGAAATTACCATTGAGAACAGCTTTTCCACCGCAAGCTCAGCGACAGAGTGTGGCAAAGAGTCCTTTACGGAGGATGTGCACTCAGGGAGGATTGGGTATCATTGAGTGTCCAAAGGTGAAGCAACTGTCAGAAAAACTGGTACACATTAGGAAACATCACTGTTAAAGGATTATGAGCTTCTCGCATGTTGTAGCCTGCATTTAATCAACACTGAAACATCCATGTGTGTGAAAAGACAAGCCAGGGTTTTCCACGGTATCTAGTTGTTGTTGTTGTTGTTTTTTTTTTTTTTTTCTCACTGACCTTATGCAGAGAAGCATGTAGCCAAGTTCTCTCTTGATTTGGAAAAAGAACAGAACCATAAACTAACTGGAGAAAATCCAGCACCCTTCTTAAAAAATGGAAGATGAATCATTCCTCTGCCCTTTACTCTAGGCCAAATTTATCCTAGATAGCCAGAAACATCATACTGAAGGGATAGCCCTTCTGTGATGTCTTGGAAGTGGACACTAGTACTGGAAAAGGGCATAGTTGACAACAGATAGGCTATGCATTTTAAGCATAATGTCAAAATGCTGGGCAAAAGCTTCCATGCTGGACATTTTTAAGCCAATAGAAGAAAGCTGAGTTGTCAACTGTTGTGGGAGCAGTCAGCCACATATTGCAACAATCCCACAGCCAAGATATCTTACAGTTTCAACCACCAAACATGCACAAGAGTTCACTTTTGCTTCTTTCATAAATCTCAGGGCAAAAATTAAAATCTAATTTTACCTTATTATATTAATGGAAATAAATTTGAGGTTCATTATAGTTAATGATTTATTTCTGTTCTATCATATGCCTAAGGAAACATGGCTCACATATGGCTTTTAATCTGTTACATGATGTCTTTCTAATTAGATACAAAACACAAACGAAGAAAAATGTTAAGTTTAGTTTTATATGGCTAGAGCTCACTGTTAGATAGTGTTGCAGTCATGTAAGAGGAATGCACAAGATAATAAATTGGCCAAGAATCAGAAAACAGAAAAATTGAATTTGAATCTGTCTGTAGTACAAATACATATTTAATGTTAAAGAACCAAAGAATATGGAATGTTGGGCCCTATATAGGGCATCTATATCACACATCTTCTTCCCAAGAATTTGAGACCCTTGTGAAGAGGGGGTGAAATGCCTGTTGTAAGAACAGAAGCAGAGGATGCTTACACCAAAACAGTGCTTTCCAGACACAGTTGAACAGTTACGCATGTGAACTCATAGCAGTTATTACACCATGCACAAGACTCAGGCAAGCTCGGGCCAGACAAAATTCCGGCAAAGGAAGGGAAGATGGGAAAGAAGTTTCATCTTTAGCTGAAGAGTTACTGGCAGAAATAGATGCTTGGAGACAGTCAAGTTTTCCTCAGATCACATTCCTATGGAAGGCCCTAAACCCAAAAAGAGTTTATGGGCCAAACAAATTGGAATTGGTGGGTTTCAAAAAAAAAAAAAAAAAAAAAGAAAAGAAAAAAGAAAAGGACACAAGGTTACAGGGGTAGGGAGTTAAATCTGGGGTGAGTTGAAGTGGATGGGTGAATATGATCCAAATATTTTGAACTAACAAAATTTTTAAATAAGAAAAAGAGAATCTGATGTCAATAACAAGAGAACAAAACTTTTAGCAATGAAAACGATGTTAATTAATGTTAATAAAGAGTATGTATTGCAGCCAGGCAGTGGTGGCACACGCCTTTAATCCCAGCACTCAGGAGGCAGAGCCAGTCAGATCTCTGAGTTTGAGGCCAGCCTGGTCTACGGAGCAAGATCCAGGACAGACACCAAAACAACATGGAGAAACCCTGTCTCAAAACACAAAAAACAAACAAACAAAAAAACAAAAAAAATACCAAGAGTATGAATTGCAAAAAAATACATAGACAGAGCTTGGTATTTCCTTATTATGTTAATTCTACAAATTTTGTTTACATTTTTATGTATAATAAAAATTTAAAATTAGTAGGATTATTATGGATCTTTAGGCTATATTATAAACTATGTGTGATTATCAAATCATCAAACTGATGAAGTAAACATGAATGATTTAAAATTGTTTTATCAAGTGATTTAACTTACTGTAGAAGTCTTGTTAACATTAATAAAGTTCACATCCTTCCTTTCTTGCTTCCTTTCTCTGTTTTATGACGAGAAAATATAATCTTTAACCTCTGTCACAGATGTTATATGGTCCACATAATAGGAAACTTCAATAAATAAACTTGCTTGTTCAAAACTGCAGTAAATAACACGTGTCACTTGAGGTGTGTTGCTTTCTCCAAATCACACATTTTAACTGACAAAGGAATGCAAATTTCTTGGGGCCACACGGTGGTTAACTAGCATTTTAAAAGGTTCAGTCTACCTAAGCAAGCAGCCACTTGCTTCCCAGTAAATTAATATTATATATGTGGCTCATATAGTATATTCTACTATTTAATTGAAACTCTAAGTCTATAACTGATAGTAATTTTTCAAGTAATGTTTTTAAATTAATTTTTTGAGATCTTCATATATAAGTACTGCAATTACATCATTCTCCCCTTCTCTACTCCCTTATAGTCCCATTCCTCAAATTCACAACCTTTTATTCTTTTGAAATCACGAATTCCATAAAAACTTTTACTTAAAATATTATATAGTAGCAACTCATATCTAAAAATATATATTAAACACTATTGTTTCTTCCCATGACTGTATCTGGTAGATTTTCTTCATAATACGTAAATAAGTAAGCAGGATTTGAGAAAATGGAAAAAAAAAAAAAGAAAAATAACAGAGATTAGAATCTCCTAAATATTTCTATTTGAATTAAAAATCAACACCAGTGAGTTAACACAATTTGGCTCTTTTTTTTTTTTTTTTTTTTTGTCACAGTGGAGCAAAGAGCACCAGGCACACACACCCATTTTATAAATACTAATAGTAACGAAAGAGAAGCAAGTGATTTTGAGAAATTGATAATAAGCAGGTGAAGATTATATTGCCAAATGCAGGCAAGACTCAGAGGTGGAGCTAACCACTGTCCACGTCTCTGCCAAAGGAGCATTTACTGACCGTGGTGAAAGACCAATTAGTCCTATGACTGAGAGTGCGGTCATCATAACTGAAGCAATAGAAGCTGATATGCTGGGCCTGCTTGGCCACTGAACAAGAGTGGGCTCACCATCACTCAGAGAAACAAGCCTGTGGCTGAGAGATGAGCTGTGTGTGGACAAGGTAACACCCTGAAAGGAACAGAAGCTAGTGACTTTGAGAGCACTGAAAGCAATATAGAGAACCCAGAGAGAGGTCAAGTGAGCTAGGCAAAGGCCTACTGGGAAAGTCTTTGCTCCTGACCTGTCTGAGTGGACCCATCTTAATACTTCCTGCTCTAACACCTGCTGTACTAGGACTCTGACTCAGAGTAACCTCTATGTCTATTATTCCATGCAAGCAATAAAACTAAACTCTGGAAAACAGTTTGTGGGCTGAGTCACATCTCAGGCCTATGAAACAATGAAATTAAGGCTATAGAAGCTCATATCAGAAGCTGAACAGCCTACTAAATCAAGATCGTACACAGAATCCATAGTATACAAAATACAAGATATTCACCATTGCAGCTCTCCAAAAGGAGACAGAGAGAATTAGCATAAGAAGAAACAGGAATTCACAATGAAGAAGACACATGATATTCTACATTGCAGCCCTCCAAAAAGAGACAATGAATTAGTATAAGAAACAAGAATTCATAGTGAAGAAAAAGACACATGATATTCAACATTGCAACTCTCCAAAAAGAGACAGAGAGATAGCATGAAAAGAAACGATAATTCATAGTGAAGAGGAAGACAAAAGCCATCAACAATAAAAATCTGAGAGTTCCACGTTGACCTTTGTAGAACTGGATATTAAAACATCTCATAAACATAATGGTCTCCAGATAGTGCATTTATATAACTTGTGGTGTTGATATCCCCTTAATGTGATTTTATTGCTGTTAAGATCTCTTTCTATCTATATGGATTGTTTAATATTTATTATATTACATTTTTTATGAATCCTCTAATTACAATTACCAAAAAAGCATCATTATTTCTCCAAAATTTCCATGAACATTTTCTCTGGAAATGGCCTTTTCCTTTTCTTGTAGCTCTTAGAAAATATTACCACACAGTGCTTAATTCTTCATTGCTTCTGACAAAAAAAGTGATTATCCTTAAGCTTTTCTTCTATATGTAATTTGCCTTTTTCCTAATATTGGACAAATTATATTAATCCATATTCATGTTCAATAATAGTTGCTTTGTTGTACATGACATACTTATTTCATCTAGAAAAAGTTTCTTAAATTTCAATGTTTTTTATATAACTTCTACTTAGTTATTTTCATTAGATTCATTTTTTTCTCATATTTTACACTTATACCCCATTGAAGCCATCATTTATTCTTTAATTGTAATTGTTACATATCTTTATGTGCATGTATACACGCTTACAAACACAGCCTGCTGAGATCATCCATTGTTTCTCATATGTATTTAGGAGTAACCTTTTAGAATTGGCTAGTCTATCAGGGGCCACATTCCTGGAGAAGACTGATTCCTCCTCACTGGATAAACATTAATTGCCTCCAGTTCTTCCTCAAGGAATGAAGTCTTGTGAAAATTCCCACATCTACATTAGCATATAAATCAGTGGTGTCAGTTTTAGGTCTTGCATAGGCAACCACAGTGTTGATATTTCCTGGGTGCAGCTTTCCTGTCATATGTGGAACACTGTCTGGCAGCAGGTGTCCCATACTGCTCCTCTGGCTCTTACAGTCTTTTCAGCCTCTTCTGCAATGTCCTCTGCGTCTTGGTTAGAGAATTGTGTTGTAGAGACATCAGTGGTCTGAGGTCTCCGATGTCAGTTGTTCTCTGCATTTTGACCAGTTATAACTTTTTGTGTGATTTCTATCTGATAAAGAAAAGAGGCTCCTTTGGTTAGGGGTGAGAGATGCTCTCACCTGTGAATATGGATCCACATTTAGAGTGGAGCTAAAATTACACTGGTTTAGTGCAGTAGCAGGAAAAGGTGTTCTACTAGGGCCTATGGTCCCACCAATGATGGAAATTGAGCTTGGTTTACAGTACCAGGCATAAATTCCTCCCTACTAAGCAGGACCTGTTCAGTTGTTCTTATCCACCATTACATAAGTCCCAGTATGTGTTGTGAGAAAGGACAGATACAATTTCCTTTTGTACCTTCTCTCTGAATCTAGCCCCTTCTCATAATGTTTAAGGTACTCAGCCTATCTTTTAAAATGGTGTTGTTAAAGTGGTTCCAGGCATGGATAAAGAGAGAAAACACAAAGATAGCTTTAAGCAGGATATGTTAGTAGGGATTGCTTCATAGTATAATGACAACTAAAAAGACAACAAGATAACCAACAGTTTTCCTTAAGTGTTGATAAATGAATAGTAAAAGGGGGCAATTCTAAATTCTGTCTTTACTCACAGATTATCTCCTATCTCTTGAACATCACTTCTGATTTACATAAAGTAGTGGGGAAGTAGGTAGCAAATGACCTCTGTGTTCTCCAAGTCAAAGGGTATTTCAGTTCAGCATCATCTTTGCTGAGGGCTCATTGAGCTCAGTTCTCTTCCATTGTGTGATTTTGATTTGTTTAGATTTTCTGTGTTCTTCCTGAACTAATAGTTCCGTTGGTGTTAATTCTGACTCATAATACATGTTCAGGGAAGACACACTTCCAGGCAGGTCTAAATTTCAGTTCATTTTGGTTAAAGAACATAGAGGTTAATTTTAAGTGGCTGGAATAGTGTGATCAGTTAGTTACTATATCTGAGAATTTTTCCTGTTACATTTATATTTTCAGCCTGAGCAAATAGTTTGAGTCTCACAAGTGAACCATTTTGATGAGGATTTTTTTTCTTAATTTAGGTGTTTTAATACAGAAGAATGTTTATTTTACTTCTAGTACATTTGCTAAAACACATAGTTGCAGACTGCAGTTCAATTTCCCAGAGGGTCTAATATTAGTTTTGTTATTCGCTATAGTTACTGAAAGCATTGTTAGTAGCAAATTACTCAGGAAAAGTTATTTTTTTATTTTGTGTTTGTTTTTAGCATTTACCTTTTATTTTTATAGATTTTAAATTTTAATGTAATTATATCACTGCTTCTTCTCCTTTTCTTCTTCCAGTCCTTTCCAAATTCCCTCTCTCCAACTTTTTCCAAGCCTCCTTCTCAGAGGAAGTTTTAAACATGTATGTCAAAAATATTGGTCATGAAGTAGGGGACTCTAAATTGTAATGTTCTACCTTCCACCTTATATATTCTTAACAAAATATTCTTTTTCATTAAAAATCCTAAATATATACATATATTTCCTTCAAAATATATACTTTTTTTTTTTTTTTTTTTTTTTTTTTTTGGTTTTTCGAGACAGGGTTTCTCTGTGTAGCTTTGCGCCTTTCCTGGAACTCGCTTTGAAGACCAGGCTGGCCTCGAACTCACAGAGATCCGCCTGCCTCTGCCTCCCGAGTGCTGGGATTAAAGGCGTGCGCCACCACCGCCCAGCCAAAATATATACTTTTTTTAAGTTTTAAAAATTAAAACATAATTATGTCACCCTTATTTTCCTCCCTCTAAACCTTCCATGATACCCCATTCTTGGCTTCCTCTCAAATTCATGGCCTTTTTTCTATTGAAGAAACAACTCATGTTATTGTTACATATATATGCACATCAAAATAAATGTGTGACTACAACCTGCTGCATTTTTTTAGGATTTCTTGTTTGTTTTTTAGTCTCCTGACAAGTAAGTCTATCAGGGAAAGTGAAATGAAGAAATTTCACAAGAAGGAATTAAGTAAAAAGGGTTTCCTTTTATGGAGTCAAACACATGGCAAAAGCTACATTTCTCTAATTTATAGTCTATAGAATATGTAAAAACATAGCACACTTAAATATCTATCATATGAAGTTATTATTTTTTTAGTTAACTTTAAAAATCTTTGGGAATTACTAGCTTCTCTGAGCCTTTGTTTAGTTATATATTTATCAGAGAAGTAAGAAACTTGTGGGAGGTATACAAGATAGAATTTCCTGGCAGTTGCTAGAACACTGCATGACAAAGATAACCATAAGGGCTAATAGCAATGTTAGCTGGGGTAGGAATTCTACAATTGGCATTAGAGTTTGTATCTGAGTCTTACCACTGCTTCCTAGGTTGACATTCCTTGGGTAGTAGAGCATGGGTACTAAATATCAGTAATGTCTGTCTTGTTCTGGGCTTCTGTCCAGTGACCAGATGGCCATTGCAGTCCACCTGCTTACACGGGGTACTTTGGCAGACAAAGCCAGAGCAGGGCTCCTTAAGTGGACTTTAAACACAAAGGAGAGCCATTTATAATTATCTAATTAGGTCTTAAATAAACTTATTTTAAAATCCTAATGAAACTGTAACCAACACAAATAACTATGTTATTTAATAATGCTAGCTGAATACTGTATTTTAACACTTCAAGTTATATGTATATATATATGTGTGTGTATATATATATATATATACACATATATATGTATATGTATATATATAAAACGCTTGTTTCCTCACCCCCTTTTAGCATTTTCAAAGCTCTTGAAATTTTTCATTGGGGTTTAATAATGACCACTTAACTACAGCTGGACTTCTGATGACTTAGAGTTTTTAAATCTCTTTCTGTTTTTCCCATGGCTTTTATGCTCTTTCCCTCACATTCTGCTCTTTTTACCTCCCTGTGCCTGTGTATTGCAGGTGCCTTCTCTTTGCCTTTCTCACGTTTTCCGTTTTCCTCCATATATAGTATCCTTGTTCACAGAGCTACTGTGCTACACCGAGTGAGTTTGCTGTCTCTTCTGGAAACTGAGGTCTGTATGGCAATCACAGCTCCTTCTGAAATCTTCCAGGCATCTTACTGTGTTGGTGCAGGCATCAGTCATCAACATCACAATATGGCATCTTCTATGGCAATGGTCACTTGCATTTCTAAGTGGCATTTTCTTTGCTAAAATTAGCCTACTTTTATCCTTAGCAAACCATTGATATTTTGAGTAGAACAAAAGACTGCCTTTGTTCACTAACCACAAAGCAAAACATTTCATGTATCCTGCAAACTCCTCTGCAAACAACAACGAGGAAAAAAAGAGCATATATATTTTAAAGTCTTGAAATCTTTATTTTCTTTTTTTACACGGTTTTACACAATTTTTCATGTCTTCTGGATGTTATAGTTCTATAATGTTGAACAATTACATAAATCATGTTTTGAAACCCAAAATCATGTAGGAGTATTGCTCTGTCACTTCCAATGTTAACCTAAATATTTTCTGATAATCCCCACATCACAGTATCCAAACAGCAACTGTCTGCACAGGAGAAACCTGGATAGGGAGTTAGGTTCAGATAATGAAATATTTTGTTTCCCATTGAGCAGGGGGAATTACTTGACTGACTTCCATCTGTAAATCAAGTCGCTCCACAGAGTAGGTGTTGATGGCTGCATATTGGCTTCCTGTTGGATGAGTCAAAGTCATAATCAACAAGAAAACAATTGTTGCCATTTAGAAAGTGCCTTCCTGACATGGTCCACAGGGAATTCAGTAACATTAATAGTAACAAAAGATACATCTGGAAAACAGAAGGTGTTTCCCTTCTCATTTTCTATTTAATTTTCTCTCCTTATAGAAAATTTGATCCAAAGTTATAGAAGAAGAAGAAGATCTGTCTCAGGAGATTTCAAACTTACTTCTGAAATTAGAACAAATAGATGATAGATGATAGAAGATAGATAGATTAGATAGATAGACAGACAGACAGACAGACAGATGAGATCTAGGAACATAACAGGCAGACATGAACAGATAGCAAAACAATGTAGCATTTGCAAATTGTCAAGTGACCCCAGAGCATATGATGGATTAAATTGTGCAGTGTTATATACACTAAATCATAAGAATTGGGCTAAAGTAGTGGTTCTCAACCTGTGGGTCATGACCCCCTTTCATAGCGGTTGCCTAAAACCATTGGAAAACACAGGTATTTACATTATGATCCATAACAGTAGCAAAATTACAGTTATGAAGGAACAACAGAAATCATTTTATGGTTGGTAGTCACTACAAAATGAGTGACTGTATTAAATGTAATACTTAAATGTAAAACTGTATTACGAAGTTTGAGAACCACTGGATTGAAGTAATGCCTTACATCAAGAAACCTAACAAAAACAGAATACATTAACAGGACATCATATTGTCTTCTACACTGGAAAAGTTTTGATAACAGCTCACAGTGGTATATAATTATTAAAGTGAGGCATTATTGCAACATCTTCTACTAAGAAATGAAAGTATGATGGTGCAACTGTGTTACTAACCAAAGTTCTATCAAGCTGGGGGATGATGCTAAAGTATTTACAGTCTAGTTGTAACTTTTGCAAATAATTATGTTTTAGCAAGTTGACTTTAAACAATATACTCTGTACAAAATAATCAAAACTGTGGTAAGTTATTAATCTTATTAATCCCTACACTTGGGAGCTACCTACATATGTGAAAATGCTAATAATTGGCAAAGGAACATGAAACAAAATCCTAGCAGTGGGTTAAAATGTTTTGACAATAATGGATTATTTTAACAAATAGTTCTGGTTTTCTATCCTGTGTTAGTCATTAAATTAGTAAGATGTCTTTGAGATCTAGCAATGAGAAGAGCCAACTATTAGAGAGTAAAAAAATATCATATATATTACTTAAAGCTGAATGGAAAAGAATTAAAAAAATGATCAAAAAAATTCCTGTGATCTTGTAAAGGTGGATAGAGACTGTGACTTCAAAATACCTCAGAAAATAAAAGATAAATCAAGACTGTTTCCCATGTTCTCATCTTATAACCTTGAGTAATAAAATTTCTTCAGAATGTATGCAGAAATTAATATGAGATCCTTTACAAAGTGATTTCATCTCCCTTCATGGAATTCCTTTATAGTTCCTCTTGTAGTGATATCAAAAGATAGGCTATTACCAAACATTGTCACGTTTGATGTCTCCATTCATTAGTTAGTTCTATGTTTCCATTTTTCCTAGATTTTTTTTTTTAATTCTCAAAATCTGATGATCATTCATGGGTCCAGTCAGCTATCTATTACTTCTGGAATAATGCCTTTTAAACTTCTTGGCTCTGTTGCAGTAGTGCCCGTGCTACAACCACCCGTTCACCATGTCCAAGCAAGGGGCTGTGGATTAAAAAATAGAGACAAGAAACAGCGGGTCATTTGCCCCAGCAGAATGCCAAATTCCATTTATTGAAGGAGGGAGGAGGCCTTAAATACAGGCTTACAGCATAATGGAGGAACCCTGGAGGGCAGAAGTTCACTACCAATGTTCTACATTCTTACATCTAAGCTGTTTACACCAAACGCAGGATACACAAACAAAGAACCTCCCAAAAGCATTCAAGAAGAAGGAAACCAGCAGGGAATCAGCATAGGGAGGACATCTGGTCAAGGTTGGCTAGCAAGGCGGCAGCTACCCAAAATGGGGGGCCAGAGCCCTACGTGGCTCCTATGATGGCTAGTTCCCTTTGTAAATTTTACCAAGCTAAAGGCATAACCAGATTGCTGATAAAGCATTTCTGGATGTGCCTGTGAGGGTGCGTCCAGAATATATTGGCATTTGTGTTGTAGACTGAGGGAAGAAGAACTAGTCTTACCAGTGTGTGTTGGCCTCCAATTCATTGAGCCTGAGTAGAACAAAACAACAAAGAAAACAAATTATCTCTCTCCCTCGCCATCACCCCCCCCCACGCCCAGCCTCTCTCTGAATTGCCCTCCATCATCTCAGTCCTCAGATGTCAGATACAAAGGTCGTAATATTTACACAAGTAGGAATCAGCCTCTTGGTTCTTAACCTTAATAAAATCTCTCTCTCTTTCTCTCTCTCTCTCTCTCTCTCTCTCTCTCTCTCTCTCTCTCTCTCTCTCTCTCTCACTCACACACACACACTGACACACATATATGTAGTCTAGTGATTCTGTGTTTTTATTTCTCTTGACTAATACAGACCCACAGAATTTTATTTTTAAAATAAAAAACACTTTATTGGAATATGACCCAGGTATTCTACTCCTGAGCATATACCCAGAGGAACTACATATTCTACCATAGAGATATTTACACATCTATGTTTATTGCTTCTCTATATACTATAGCAAGAAAATGGAAATAACATCTGAGTAGATAATGATAAATCTGGTATATTTATAAAATGGAATATTATTCAGCTCTAAAAATGAAATCACAAAATTTTCAGGAAAATGGGTAGATTAACAATGTATAATATTAAGCAAGATCATCTAAACACAAAAAAAAAACAAGAAAATACAATGTATGTTCTCACTACTATTAAGATTACACACACACACACACACACACACACACACACACACACACACACCACCACCAACAACAACAACAACAACAACAATTAAAGGAAAGGTAGGTATAGACTAGAGAGAGAGAGAGAAAAGGGATTACACGAGGGGTTGGAAAGATGAAAGAGAAGGAGGAAAATGATGTACTTAAAATTTAAAACTATAAGAAAGTAGTAAGATAGTTACAAAATAAAGCCCTTAGTGAACCTCATAGCTCCAGTATGGCCTTTCTAACATCATAGATGTTCACAGAGATAGACAGAGTTTGGAACTAAGCAAGTGTTTGAGTGTTTACCTTGATCTAGTTGTGTGTTATTTACATGAGTTCATGTTTATTTTTGCTCAAATATTTAAACAGCATAATTTTCAGTCATTTCTACATGTATGTGGCTCAATTTTAAAATGCTCAAGACAAGACATTTTATCCTGTTTTTTTGTTTATTTATTTGTTGGTTTTCAACTTTCTGACATTTGGTATTCCTTCCTGAAGCATTTGTTATTTCTGAGGTGGTTGTTGAATGATTTGAGATCTATAGATGTAGAAACTCACTTTTTAAAGTAAACATATATCTAAATCCAATACAGCATGTACTTTACAAATGAAAAGAGTATAAGCCTTTGAACACAGAGATGGCTTCAGAAAATAGGTTTAGGTAATACAAGGTATATATTATAATAACAAGTAGAGCATTATTTTCATAGTCAGAAATTATCACTACTAAGGATCAGCTAGGGAAAATCCCAGACAAGGCTTTGGAATGCTGGAATTCTAGCCATGGTCCATCACGTTGCCTAACACAGTAATCGTCTCGGGGTTATGTGGATTTTATCGGAAAATTAAAGAGCTGGACTCAGCCATCCTAAAACATTTCCACACTAGTGCCCTAATGTCTAATCTGAAGAATTACCAGAGGAAGACTATAGGTATTTTACCCAGACAAAATAATCCACTAGAGAATACTATTGATCATGCAGCAGGCAGAGTGCATCTTTGACTTCATGATCAATGAACTTAAGTTTTTGCCACTGAAATCTATGAAGAATAAGAAAGCTAGCAGGATTATCACAAAGACATTTGGTCTTCACAAAGGCATAAGATGCGACATGAAGTCACCCTTTAATACCCTTCTAGAAATAACACAAGGCTGTTTTCCTTGGGGATGGAAATAATTGCCCAAAAAACAGCAGGTGCCACATTGCCATTACCTTATCAACAGAATAAGAAAACTGTAAAATTAAATGTCAGTGATTTGAAACAAATTTCACATTGAATTTGAAAAGTACTTTGCTGTGGGATGTCCTGTATGTTGTAAATAAATAAAATGGTGATTGGCCAGTAGCCAGGCAGGAAGTATAGGATAGGTGGGACAAACAGAGGAGAGAGGCTTGGAAGTGGAAGTCTGGAGGAGATGCCAGCCTGCTGTACAGGGAGCATCATGTAAAGGCAGCAGGTAAAGCCACAGAACACGTGGTGACATATAAATTAACAGAAATGGGCTGAGTATAAGAGTAAAAGCTAGACAATGGTAGGCCTGAGACTATGGCAGAGCAGTTTAAATAATATAAGCATCTGTATGTTTATTTTATAAGTGGGCTGTGGTGGTATTATATTCCCCAAAACATTGTGTACCCTAATAAACTTATCTGGTGTCAGAGAACAGGAAAGCCACTAGATACTTAGGCTATAAAATGTTGGCACTCACGCCTTTAATCCTAGCATTCCAGAGGCAGAAATCCATCTGATATCTCTGTGAGTTCAAGGCATTGGAAATAGTCAGGCATGGTGACACACACCTTTAATCCCAGAAAGCGAGCCTTTAATCCCAGGGAGTGATGGTAGACGGCAGAAAGATATATAAGGCATGAGGACCAGGAACTAGAAGCATTTGGCTGGTTAAACTTTCAAACTTTTGAGCAGCAGGTCAGCTGAGATTCATTCTGGATGAGGACTCAGAGGCTTCCAGTCTGAGGAAACAGGACCAGCTGAGGAACTGGTGAGGTGAGGTAGCTGTGGCTTGTTCTGGTTCTCTGATCTTCCAGTTCACTCCAATAACTGGCCTCAGGTTTGATTTTATTAATAAGAACTGTTAAGATTCATGCAACAGTGGGCCACAGGACTGCTGGGGCTTGGCGGGACCCAGAGAGAAAAACTCAAGCTACAGTACTTGTTATAGGCCTGTGAGATGACTCACTTGGTAAAAGTGTTTGATGTTGTTGGGTCTTACAATGTGAGTTTAATCCCTGGAACAACATGGTAGAAGGAAAGAATCCTCAGTGTGCCCTCTGATGTACAGAGTTATACAATGGCACATACACACACACACACACACACACACACACACACACACATGCAATAAGTAATAAATAAACAAACAAACAAATAAATAAATAAAATAAACATTTGTTGAAAGTAGTTATGATGGAGATGCATATCTGCAAAGAGAAAAATAAACTTAAATAAGCAAATAAAAAAAATACTAGGAGCTTGTGAGATAGCTGAGAAGTTAAGAAATACTACTGCTTTGGCAGAATATCTGAGTTAGGGCCAAGCACCAGCCTTAAGACAGGCAACTAACAACCACCTATAGCTCTAGCTGCAGGGTATCTCCCACCCATTTCTTGCCACTTCAGACACTGCAGTCACATGCACAAACCCACACAAAGACACACATAGATGCAAATAATTAAAAATAAAATTTTGAAAAGTAACTTATGATATACACTCAAATGTTAATGTTTAAAAGATTACTCATATTTAATATTATATTTATATTTTTGCATATATATGTAAATTCAGCAATGTGTGTTTGTGTGTATGCCAAATATATAGATTTTAAAATGCTTAAACCAAAAGTAAATTAAATTATGGAACTGTTAGCACATCAAGTATTTAAAAACAAGATATTTATGAATTTATATTTGGAATCCTCCACTCATGCCCAACAACTTGCCTGATAGTTACAGTGGATAAAAAAAAATTAGTTAAATGCATTATGACCAAATAAATTTTTCTATCAGCTGTAGTTCCTTAGACATTTTCATGTCTTGCTAAATTCTGATCTGCTCAGACTTCCAAGAGTTTTAGTACTGAAGAAAACCATATATATCCCATTTGAATCATTTATCATTTCTCTTTAGGCTTCCTGAATATCACCTGGTGATTAAAAATGGAGTCTAGCTATGAAGGATAAGTGTACCGATAGTGCTGCTCTCTCATTTAAAGATAAGAATTTTTTTTCACTCAGACATTTGCACATGGAGGTCTAGCATTCTAAAATCATTACAAATATTCACTTTCACGTTAGGGAGAAAGCAGACAAAATGAAACCCTTATGGTCATCTTAAATCTTAATGCAAGAGTTATCTTAAAGTCCACCATTGGCTTAAAACCAGATCCAAGTAATCACTAGTTTCCCCATTTGTACTGTTACTATGACGTAATCCTGCCTCTCCCCTGAAATCTTGTTTCACTGCTTTGGCTCAGAATCTCATATGCACAGACCAGAACAATTGATGCCTCCCGTCTGCTCTGCTATATTTTCAGAGCACCATCAGCTTCTGATTTATAGTGGTTCACCACAAGATTCTTTGACTTTATGATGGTGAGAAAACATTATGCATTCTGTGAAAACCCTGCTTGGAATTAGAATTTAGTCCTGCCCTAGAAGTAACAAAATGATACTTTCTGGCAATGTTGGGCTATGAAGTAGTAATTCTCAGTTGGTTGTGTGACCACAGTTCACACAACCTGTGCAGCAGACAGTTTGGCTTAAGCCCTCGTGTGGGACAGGTTAAGGGGCCCTAAATGTACTACTTACGATATTTACAAGATACAAATGGTTAACACAATGTGAGTAACCCCCTTACTAAGTCAAGCAGCCTCTGTACCTTGTCACCACAGCTGTCAGCATAATCTTCCTAACCCTTACTGAAACTGCAATTTTCTCAAAATCAAAGGCTCCAGAATATTCTGTCGTCTCACAAGACTGAAACTCCTCTATACAGTGCATAAAGCCATTTATACACTGTTTCTTCTCTGTTCGATATGCATCACTGTTGCATCATGCCTTATACCCAGCAGAGTAGTCATTTAAAATTCAAAATGTCATGTTTTTATCCTGCCACTTTATATAACCTGCCTTGCTCTTCTTGATAAAGGGACTCTATCTCTGCACTATTTTTCTTCCCTAAAAACTCCCACTGTGTTTTATCTCTAACTGTTCCTTTTGCATTGATTTAATCCAGTAGTAAATGGAGCAGTGGGATCTTTTCTTTTGGAGGGAAAAATCACTGTAAAGTTATTTTTTAAATTATTTTCCTACTTAAGCTTAAAATTCCTTCCCAATTAGAATGTGTCAATCTTTAAGATATGAAACAAACCTCTGACTTCATCATTTAGCTCTCCAGAATCTGGCGGAAGTCCTGAAAGGAAGCATAGACTTAGTAAAAATTCATTGAGTTAGAAAAGGAGGATGAGTAGAAGGAAAAAAGAGAGAGAGAAAGAGTAAATAGATCAGAGGGAATAATAAAAAAAAGTGATTCTATGAGAGGAGTGTTATGCAAACTTTTCTCTTAATTTTCTCCCTCCCCTTCTCTAACCTTATCCTTAATATTTTTCATATGTATCTTCAAAATAAATAAACACCAAGTCTTGAAATAGATAAAAAAAAGATTCTCCCCATAAAATGGCAACATACTAATTTAGAGTATAACAGACAATAGAGAGGGAAGCGGCTTCCTGTTGGGAATAGTAAGTCCTTGCTCACATTTAAATCTCTGCTAGGATGTGGAATTTATTGTTCTGCACCTCTAGCCCTGAAACTGACTTTCAGTCTAACTATCATACTCTCTTTAGTGTCCCTTTTCTCAATGAACACAAAGGCATTTCTTAGTAATGGTACCAAGGACAAAGAGAAAACCAACCAACCAAAACGCAACAGCATATGCCGAAAAGAGCTGCACTTAAAAACATCTCACAGATTGCTATACACACGTACAAAAAAGTAGAAAATGCAATCTAACAAGTTAGAGCTAAATGCCTATTATTTGAGCCTGAATAAGAGAGGTGGATGATTTAAATGAAAAATAAAGCCTAGAAACTTCTTCCTATTCTTTTGATAAAACCTTACTCTGTACCTATTTCTATGAGTCATCATATGCAGTCCCTACAAAAAATACAAGGATATGAAAGATAAGGAAGGCTTAGGTTTATAATCAGTCTAAATGAAATCATAACACGGACAATATCCTACAAAAAGCCTGGTAATTCTTGCTCATTGATGCTATTGTCAATACAACAACTCAAAACATCAAAGATTCATGAACTATGATGTGGAGTCACCAAAAAAAGGCAGAGAAAGCTCAGTGGAGATGTTTCAAGTCATATTGTTCCAACTGTTAACTTCTGGTTTGCCTATCTCATGATCTCATTTAACTTACTTGGACTCTGTTTAAATTCTACTAAATAAAATTGAGAAAATTGTTATCCTTTAAAAAAAAATTGTCTTTGACAGTGCCAAGAAGCTGCTGGTTTTGTTTTGTTTTGTTTTTTGGTTCACGCAAAGGTAGAATTTATTCAGTCATGTGACATGTCTCTTACTAGTATGTAATCACTGGAAAATTGCAATCACTTCGAAGGAAATCACTTAGTCTGAAGTAATTTCTAGGAGCCACAGTTAAATTTGACGTTGACGTAATGGGTAAGCAGAAGGGAATGTAAGAATGTAATAGGTGGGCAGGCATGGCTTTTACTTTACTTTTATTTTTGGCTTTCCCTTTAAGCAACCTTAAACTAGGAGGAGGTGGAAGAGCCATATGTGGTGATATGGGAGTTTATGCCTGTTAGATTTTGTCAAGTTGGCATCAACCAGAGTCATCTCAAAGGAGGGAACCTCTATTGGAAAAGATTAGACTGCAGGCAAGTCTGTGGAACATTTTCTTGACAGATTGATGCAGGAAGGGCCCAATTCACCTTGGGTGGTGCCATTCCTGGGCAGTTGGTTCTAGATTGCATAGAAAAGCAAGTTGAACAAGGCATGAAGTGCAATACTGTAAGCAGGGTTTGGCTTCACCTTCAGCCTCCAGATTCCTACCCCGACTTTTTTCAGTGATGAAGAGTTACCTAGAAATGTAAGATGAAAGAAACCCTTTCTTCCACAGGTTGTTACTGATTTACCACATCAGTAAAGAAGTAAAGTAATACAAAGTACTAAAACAGCTTCTGGTTTTTGTTTGTTTGTTTGTTTGTTTTCCTCAATAAAAAAAAGAAAGGAAATCTTTTCTCTTGTAAAAGTTACTTTGCTCAGTGACACGCTATTTTGAAGACCCACTGTTAAAATTATACCTACACATTAGTTCTGATATAGATTGACTATAATTCTCTGGTTTAATTTACATTATGTCTGTGAAATTATGCTGAGTTCCAAGAAACTGTTGGGGAAATATCTTGAAACATAATTCTTTATGATGTGAAGTTTTTCTCAGTATGATTAAAGTAATTGAAAGAAAAGATAGAAAAGATAAAAACCATTAAAAGTTATGCCAAATCTAGAGAGGAGCTATGAGCTCATAGTAAAAGAAGCTTTAAAAAATGCATGAAATCGTTACATTCTGTTACTTCCAATATCAAAGGTTATAATAACTAGAATGGATATCGTGGTGTTTTTGTTTCTTTGCCTTAAAGAAACCAAGACATCATGGAACAACTGCTAAATGAACAAATTGAGGATAAGAATGCAGCTCAATAGGAGAGCAGATTCCTAACATGAGGAAAGTTATTTTTCAATTCATTCATCCTATGCCAGAAAAGAAAAATAACAAACAAAATAATGAGCTACTTATTTAGTTTCCTGATAACTGAGGCACATAAAAAGAAAAATAAGGAGCACTCAATGAGCTCCATTCAAAATTAGCAGCAACCAATCTTTAAAGCAAAGCATTTGTTGATTAAACGGGGAAAGAACAATCTAACTCTTTTGACTGCTCTTGAGACTCTTTTTCTCCTATTGGGTTGCCTTATCTTGTCAATTGGTAGAGCATGGGACTCTTAATCTCAGGGTCATGGGTTCAAGCCCCACATTGGGCACCAAAATGTTCCTAGCACTGCAGTTGGGGTCTCGCTGGTCCTGATACCCAGGGGCAGTGGGTGAGAAGACTCAGAGATGGTAAGCAAGGTCATTTGTTAAACAAAAGGCTAGGGTATATATGTGAGGCTGTTGGCGGGCTTTTGCTTCTTGAGCTGCCGTGGTGTTTCTTGGTTGTCCCTGGGTTGCACATCATCATTTTTCTGTTTGAAGCTTATGGCACAGGTTTCCTCTGGCCTGAGCGCTTGTTGCACATGTCACAGCTCATTGTTTGCTTAAGACAGGGCCCAGTGCTTCAGCCTTACCCGCCTCATTATCTAGCGTCAATTACAGCTTCTCTTATTGTATCTTGTTTTGTCCTGTCTGGTTTTCATTTTCTTTTTTTGGATTTTCCTTTATTATTAAGAATTTTTTTGTGCATTTTACATACCAACCACAGATCCTCCTCTTTTCTCTCCTCCCACTCCCCCAGCTTTTCTCCCCCAAACCTCCCCCTATTCTCACCTCCTCCAAGGCAAGGCCTCCCATGGGGAGTCAGCAGAGTCTGGCATATTCAGTTGAGGCAGGTCCAACCCCTCTCCCTGCACCAAGGCTGTGTAAGGTGTCCCACCATAGGCACTGGGCTCCAAAACCCCCTCAGATGCACCAGGGATGGATCCTGATCCTACTACCAGGGGGCTCCTTAAGCAGGTCAAGTTCCACAACTGTCTCACCTATGCAGAGGGCCCAGTCCGGTCCCATGGAGGCTCCACAGCTATTGTTTCACAGTTTATGAGTTCCCACTAGTTTAGTTTGGTTGCCTCCGTATGTCTACCCATCATGAATTGATGCTCCTTGCTCATAGAATCCCCCTTCTTTCTCTTTGACTGAACTCCTGGAGCTCTGCCTGGTGCTTAACTTTGTATTCATGAAATTTGCAGGCGAATGGATAGAACTAGAAAATATCATCCTGAGTGAGGTAATGCAGACTCAGAAGGATAAACATGGTATGTACTCACTCATAAGTGGATACTAGATGTAAGGCAAAGGATAACCAGACTACAACCCACAGCTCCAGAGAAGCTAGCTAACAAGGAGTACCCTAAGAGGGATGCATGGATAGCCCTGGGAAGGGGAAATAGATGAGATCTCCATGAGTAAACTGGAGGTGAGGGAGAGCAATGGAGGGTAGGGGATAGGGAATGAAAACAAGGGAATGGGATGGTCAAGCTGGAACAGGGATGGAGTGGGAGAGCAAAGAAAGAGATACCATGATAGAGGGAGACATCATGGGGATAGGGAAAAACAGGGTGCTAGGGAAGTTCCCAGGAATCTACATGGATGACCACTACCTTAGACTACTAGTAATAGTGGAGAGGGTGCCTGAACTGGCCTACTCCGATAATCAGATTGGTGAATACCCTAACTGTCATCAAAGAGCCTTCCTCCAGTAACTGATGGAAGCAGATGCAGAGATCCACAGCCAAACACCACGCTGAGCTCCAGGAGTCATCTGGTTTTCCTTTCTTGGAAACCGGTTGTTTTCTGAAGAGGAAGTGGAGAGGAGAAGATCTCGGAGGAAGGGGAGGTGAGGTTTGAGCTGGGAGGAATGGAGGGGGAAAACTGTGGTTGCCATGTATGATATGAGAGAAGAATCTATTTTCAATTTAAAAAGAAATGAAAGAATGAGAGCAGCTTCCCAAAGCTAAAGAATGTTTCTCCAAAGCACGACCCACATAATATCCTCCCAGATTCTTTGAAGAGAAGATAATCAGACTTACTAAGTCCTCTGTCTTCAGAGACATCAGAATGAAGAAACACTAAACTGGCTGAGAAGGAGCCTGATCCAATACCAGTGTCACAATTACAATCCAATTCTCAGTCTACTTGTTTCCTGTTGACATGTTATCTTATTTCTATGGCATGTCCTTGAGATGGATATGCATATTTCTCATTTTCATTTCTTCACTGACTAGAACAGAAGTAATAAAGCACTGTGTTGAATAACCAGTGAATCTAAAGGTGGAAACTGTGTATATGATTGAGAGACAGACCTCTGTGAGGAGCTGTAGATGACTGAATTTTTACTTTTATATAACAAAAAAGTAAACTCTATCTTCCTTACACCATTATCTTTTCTTCCACTTATATATTCTCTTTTTGATTCAATAGCTTAAATTGTGATCTATTAAAGGGGGGAGGGGTAGAAAAACATGACCAGCTTACGGAAGGCATCATTTGATGGGATTGTCAAAATCAAAAGTTAACACTGTTAGAATTTTAAACAGATAATCTCATATCATGTAAGTTGTTCCATAAGCTGATCCTTTACATTTTAGTTTGAAGAAACCTAGCAATCACTGTCTTGGAAAACCACAAATAAAGAAATTTAATGGACAAAGTAGTTACTCAAATATAAAAAAAGTCATGGAAGATCATCAAGAAAAGAAATAACTTTAGGCTTGTGGCATAAGGGAGCAGCTGACCCCCAAGGCTGCTACCTAACTGGAAGGAGAAACTCCACTGAGATAGGCTCACCATAGTCAACTGAGACTTTTGGTAAAGACAAGATGTGAAATGCATAAATGTATGTACTTTACTGTCCTCTAGTCCTTGCTGCCTTACCACTGCCTCCCAATGGGCAAATCCAGTCCAAAGCTGATGGCCGGCCAACATCCTTCCTCTCACCCACATTACATGGAATGCAGGATCCACCTGTGAAGTACTTGATTATAGTGGAGTGGAATGTTACCAATAAAAATGTTATATCATTTGAGCTAATGATAATATAAATT
This sequence comes from Peromyscus californicus insignis, assembly GCF_007827085.1. Lineage (NCBI taxonomy): Eukaryota > Metazoa > Chordata > Mammalia > Rodentia > Cricetidae > Peromyscus > Peromyscus californicus. Next base: position 92,201,177 of record NW_026294617.1, read on the forward strand.
AAATTGATCCAATGGACAATGTTGTAACTTCTCTCCAGAATGAGATGTCTGTGGTGCTCCGTTTGATACCCAATGACTCTAAACTCCATATAAAGACATAGGACATCTGGGCTTCCACGTGTCTGCCAGATGGCGTGGGATGCTCAAAGATCTGGATAGCTAATTTTATATAGTAACTACTTCTAATAGAAGTTTTATATTGAAACCTCTGACATCCTTGCAAAGCAGTTGTATTGTCAATTCTGCTTATAGGAAATGCATGACTTAATAGCTAATTTTCCAGAAATTTACTTTTTGAATATTTTCCTTAAAAATACTCACTTTGTTCTACAGCTCAAAATTACACAACCTTCACCCTTTTGAAGCATAACTAGAAGGAATTCTAATTAACCTAGCTGTTTAAATATCATTGCATTCATTCAAGGAATTTGAAATTTTTCCCCATAAACATTTCCCCCAAAAACACTCTTTCCTGAATCCCAAGAAAATTCACATTGCTGCTGTAGCCTTGAAACCATGCTTCTGTCTCCTGAAAGCTTACCTCCTCCCTGCTCAATTTTCTCCGCTTTTAAACTTCATCGTGAGTCATAGAGGTTTTTCAGTATTCTTCCCCCCTTTGACCAGACACAGATTTGAGTTTCTTGTCCTAATTTGTTGTCTTAGAAACCTCTCATTGTACATCACCCACATGATAGTACACACCCTTGTGCAAATGAGAAGGGGTTCTGAAATTCTACCTCTGGACAAGTTTGCCTTTCATCTGATTCAGTTTCCATTTTCTGCCCTTGGTTGCTATTGACTTCTCTGAAACTGAGATGCATTTTTTTTCAATATGCTGGCAAATTGATGCTTCTGTACTATTACTTGGTTTCATTCAGAGTTAAATCAGCATCTAAGGGTAAAAAAATTCACCTTGAGTGGAGGGCAAAGTTTCCAGATTCCTCCCTTCTGTCTATAGAGGAAATAGCATCTGTCAGTAAGAAGCAAGTTTAAGCAACAATTTCACCTTTTTTTCCTGTAAAAATGAAAAAAAAAAACCCAGAAGGTTGTAATATTGGTAAATGTATATTCAATAGTTAGCATATGTTATCAGTGAAATGTGAGGAGTTCTTGATGAATGTTTGAAAACATATTGTATTTATGTTGAATGAGTTTTCTATATTGTTTTTCACTAATAAATTCATGAAAATATATCCTATTCTCAATCTGTTTTCCACTTATAAGTCATCAAAAACTTATTATGCTAACCATCAAGAACAAGTTATCAATGTGGCATACAAACATCCCATCATATTGTTTTGGTTCTTGTCTTCCCATCTCTCACAAACCACAAAAGCTCTCAAGGTTTCTCAACATCCCATTCCTTACATCTTCATGCTTTGGTACATGCTTGTCTCTTGGAAATTGCTCCTGTAAAATTTCCTCATGTGCATTTATTATCACGATGAACATCTTCAATCTGTTTCAAGAATCAGATAGGCTCTTCTCAAAACACTTGGTAACCACCAACTGAATAGAAAATAAAAGAGAATCAATAGCAAAACTTTAGATTATAAAAGTTAAACCTTTAATATAGGCATACTTTATTTATCTGGTTTGTTATTGAAACCTTGTGCTCAGGTCACTGACTTAGTGACTGGTAAGGTAACATGAGCAAAGAAAGTTGATGGATAAAACTGTAGCTGTGATAGGTTTAAAAAGAAGACTATGGAGGCTAAATAAATTACCTAGTAGTTAGAAGTGCTTCCTGCTATTTTGAAGGACCTGTGTTTGGTTGCCAATACTCTTTTCAGGCAGTTCACAACAACATGTAACGCTATGAGATTTGATGCACTTTGCTGGCTTCCTCAGGTAACCATAGTCATATAGCATACCCACACATAGATAGATACACACTCACATATGTGAATGCCAACTTAAAATATCTTAAGAAAAAAAAGAAATAAAATAAAAGAAGACTATGCAGACAAGAAAACAAGCTGAGCATTTCAAACCTGCAATCTCTGGAATTATACACTCTTAGTGCACGCATTGCTATCTAGTTTTCTTTTGTTAGGTATATTTTATTTGACTTTTTTAAAAAAAAACATATTATCTCTGAATATTGACCTTTTGGTGATGTTCATGCCCAGTAACTTGGATCATTTCCTAAGTTATAGATTCCAGGCACAGAAATAGCTTGGTTATCTTGCAACCTACCTAGAAAGCTTCCTTTTTACTGCCAGATGTCTACCCTCACTATCTGCAGCCTGTCTCCATCTCACATACTACAAATACAAGCAGATCTTCAGTCATGTGAACAGTATTAACGCATTTTAACACACTCTCTTTTAGTATATTAAGGAATTCTATCCTTAAGTAAATAATTACTGTGTTCTTTTATCCCTAACTTCAGTTTACTTGCTAGACAAAATATACGTACAAATCATTTCCTTTTCAGAAAAAAAAATGTCATCCATTCTTAAGAAATATAATTTCTTGGAGTTCTTCTGGTTTTTACTAAAAAAGAAGTCCCGACATGATGTATAATAGCTTTCAGTAGTCAGATACACAATGAGAAAGATTGGGAGGTACAATATCCATCTTATATATGCTACTGCAATTTACAGAGTATGTTGATCATCTGGTATGTTGAATTTAAGTTCATCCATTTACAACTAGATGTAAAATTACATGCAATTATCAATTAGCTTTTCTTTTAGCTTATTCATGCAAAAATACAACACTAATTGCTTAATCATTACAAAACCCACTTGTCCTATAAAATCACACTTCAGAGAAATTTTATTGTCCCCATCATCCTCTTTTGGAGGTTCAATTGTAGACTATTATATCTAGAAAGATATTTTTTGGAGCCTGTGTCTCAGGTAAGTTCAGACCAGCCTTACTCTGGGCTCCTGGCACATGTCATTTATGACTGTGATAATCTAAAGTTTAGTTACATGACTATTTTACTTCTTCTGGTATCCTTGAACCCCAAATACAACCTTTATACCCATTTGATCCACATATATATCCATTTCTTGGATGTATGGATGTCTCTCTGTTACTTAAGTAATTCTTCAAGTTATCAGGTATGTTTGTTCACTATTACATCATCAGATTATGTTGATTTTTCCCAATCTTATAAATCATGTAACTCTATTTTTGGCATCAGAAAGGTTTTAAGAAGAATACATAGACCACATTGTGGTGGTTTGAATGAGAATGGCCCACATTGGCTCATAAATTTAGATGCTTAGTCTCCAATTAGTGTAACTTTTAGAAAGGATTGGGGGTATGGCCTTGTTGAAGTAGTTATGGCCTTGTTGGAGACGGTGTGTCATGGGGAGGTTTCAAAAGCCCAACCAGGCCGAGTCTGTCTCTCTGCCTTCAACTTGAGTATCAGATATGAGCTGTCAGACCCTACTCTGGAGCCATGCTTGCCTGCCTGTTGCCACATTCCATGCCATGTTGATCATGAGCTAACATTCCAAACCTATAAGCAAGATCCAATTAAAGGCTTCTTTTTCTAAAAAGCTTTGATCATGGTGTCTCCTCACAGCAATAGAATAATGACTGTGACACATGTTAAAACATAAATAATTACAGTCTCTGTGGGAAAAGTTAAGGCTATGGTTATTGGTGTTATTTGAGTGATATTAATATGTTTCGTGTGAATTTCCTATTTTGAAAAAACATGAGTGATCTAACACAAATGTTTAAGTAATGTCTCTTTATTCTAATAAGGAGTTATAAGTTTATGCTTTATTGATTATATTTTTGAGACAAGGTTTCTCTGTGTAACAGTCCTGCCTGTCAATTTGTAAACCAGGCTGGCCTCAGACTCCTGGAGCTCTACCTACCTCTGCCTCCCAAATGCTTGGATTAAAAGCGTGTACCACCACTGCCCTGCTAAGTTTACATTTTGTTATATATGTGATTTCATTATATATGTGTTTTGTGACTTTTTCTGATATATAGAAGCAACTCATAGTTCAAGAAAGTCCAATCATTAAAAAGCTCTACTCTAGAAGGACCCAACAGAAGGAAATGTCAAATTGATGAGGTTTTGACTTAGTGCCTTCTGTTAGCCTTTCTATGTCAACACACAGCACATTTAAATGTACAATTTCTATACTGAAGCTCTGGATTCAGATATTTTTGCAAACCACAATTCTGGATAAGTCAGTTAATGCCTCTGAGGGTAGTTTTTCTCATATGAGAATTATTTATACACTAAAGGCATGGATTTGCAAATGTCACTTGACTGCGTATATACATTACTGTTGCTATTGTTCACAGTGAACAATAAGCCTTAGATCATGTGCTTGCCCATTTCCATCTATATACCTCCAAATCTGATGGCTTTATAAAGCACAATGGGAGAGAAGAACAGGGGATTTGCATTTTTAGGAGATTGTGCTTTCAGGGAATCTAGTTTATCTAATTCAAATTTAAATCTAGAAGTAATAGTATATAGAGGAAATCAGCATCAAGTATGAAACTCATGTGCACTGCGGCCTCCAATGCCACCCTTAGAGAGTACAGAGGACCTCTGGGGACCATAACTATCTTTTTTTTGTTTAGAAATTGCATTCCAATAGCAAGTCTAAGGCAAAGGGAATGGGAGAAATGGAGCGCTATTGCTCCAAATACAAGATTTACTGAGCAACACAGTGTACAATACAAAGTTTTCTTGAATGTATACAGAATGAGTCTTAATGATCAACGTAGTTGACACATCCATCACATTACATTCACATTTGGTTTCTCATGGTAATATTTGAAATGTACATTCTTAGCAATTCCAAAGTACATTGGTTTTAAATGTTTTTCAATTGAAATAGAATTACATCACTTTCTCTCCCTCACTTGTTCCCCTCCAACTACTCTTAACTACCCTCTCTCAAAATCCTCAAGTAGCCCCTTCTCAATTGACAGCCTCTTTTAATTTGATTATTATCATTAAAATATATATATATATATATATATATATATATATATATATGTATGTATTATGTATGTGAATACACACACACACACACACACACACACACACACCGGGGAGCAGATTTTCTCCCCACATTGCCTCAGTAGCTGCTGTCTTGGAGACCACACACATACAACCTGCTGAGACTGTCTTTGTTGGTGGTACATGTATGGTTTCAAGGCTGATTGTTAACTTAATTAAAGATGATTTTAAAATAAGATCATTTAAAAGATTATTCTTACACTATTAGGTAGAAAAAGAATGATCACTTTCCCTCCACTGTACACTTTCCTGCACAAATATTGCAGTTGGAAAATTCTTCCAGTGTCTCCTACAGATGTGTTCTTCATCACCAGCATGGCTGCACACAGTCACCCAAAGTATGATGGTAAAAAGCTACTACACCCTGAAGAAAACTTAAGGGCAAACTAATCTCGTGCTCTGCTTAGCCTCATCTATACAGTGCAGTGTTATAGAATTCAAGAAATAATATGGACTTTATTAAATATGTGAATAGGGTAAAGCATCAGACATGGTTAACTTCTTTCTGCAAGTGAAATAAGACCAGTGACAACAGACATCCATACTACTTCACAGTGCCAGAAACCAGCAAGGACTTAGATGAACAAAACAAAAACAAGTATGTTTCACTCCAAAAATGCTCTCTATCACTGTAAAAATGTCAATTATTTTCTAATGCAAATTAAAATTCCCATGTTAAAAATATAACATGCATAATTGACATATAGTGAGAGCCATCATTACTAAGTAAAGCAAATAGGTTTCGTTCTGGTTTTTTTTTTTTGTTGTTTTCAATATTCCAGTAAGTTTTTAGAAGTGTTCCTGGAAAATAGGGTTATATACTATCATCTGAAAATTAGAGAACAAATAAGCCATCTAAAATCCTTATTATATTTTTCTGAATGTGACTTCCATGGTTCATTCATTTAGACACATAAATCATCACACACTTCATAGTCACTGTCTTCCTTCCTGCTGTGGGCTGGCATTTTCCTGTAACCAGAGGAAATTTAATGCTTGCATTATGTTATCACCTTCTCTTTCTCCTGGGGTATTTCCTGAATTAAATACACTTAGAGAGTATTTAGAATGTCTAAAGTTTTTCTAATTTCCGCTCTCACTTCCTTATCATTCCCTGATATATGATACTCAGAGCTGGTGATTTGTCAATTTTAATAGTCTCTAACCTTTTAAGAACCACAATGCAATCCCATTGCTTCCTAATTATTCAGTTTCATCCCACAGAGACCAATTCATGTAACATTTCATTTTTATAATTTTCTCAACTTTCAATGAAGAAAAGGAACCTACATATGTCTCATTAGCTGATCTTTGATTTCTGGGGCCATTGCTTGGTAACTTAACTGACTGCATATGTTATGATTTTAAGCATATGGAGCAATACAATTATTAAAAACCAGATTTTAGAAAATTCTATCAACTTTAAAAAAATCTCACAAACAGAAAAGCATCACATACCCAAACTATCCAGACCCAAAATTTATACAATGTATAATTTTTTCAAATATATTTTCATAAGATCATGTTACCATTTTTTATTTTTAAACTGATTTTCTCTAGTTTTAATTTAATCTGCTTTTTCCTTTTGTTTTGAAGGTAAAAGTGCTTTTCATTTGTATTCAGTGTACCATGTAGCCTGCCTACTATCCCTCTGTTGTTTCTTAATTTACCCACCTTTGGCTTTTTGCTGCCTTTTGTACCCTGATAAAGTACATTAAATGAACATTTGTGTTAAGTGCTCTTTAAATGTCTTCTCTTTTTCAGCAGTCAAACCTATTAGGAAAAGGCTCCATTCACTATATCAGAGATAATCTCCAAGTTTTGCACTTGGTAACTCTTATTATCAGGTAACACAGGTGACTGCTGCCATCAGACAGCAATTAGTACTAGGGCCATCCTTTAAATGCCTGTCTGTATAAATATATCATCAGGAATTCAGAGATTGCCTACTGAGAATAATGAACCAAATTAACAAGATCCCCAAAATGCTAGATTAAAATGTTATATCAGATACATTCAGGCATCCAATGCCACAGAACATTTACAAAGACATTGTGTGGGCAATAGACCATATAATTGAGTCTAGCTGTTTACCAACATAATTTTGTTATCATAAGAGAATAGGTCAAATTATAAGATGTAAGATTATCAGAAACAGAAGGGGAGTAGAACTTTCTTCTCAGATATGAGAAACACAGAGAAACTTGACTCTCCCGGCTTTATTCCTCTTACAAGGGACCATTAGCTAATCTTAAGTGCTCCGTGAAGTTTAATGCCTTTGAGAATTGATACATTCTGTTCAATTGGGAATAATATTGCTCCATATATCTGCAGCAAAGAGAGACAGTCTCATGATTTCTGTTACAGTTTCTCTTCCTGTACTTTAGGCTCACCCATTCAGTGATTTGCTTTCTTCCACATAGTCTCATGACATCTAATTCCTACTTTTAGTTTGTCTGTCTGTCTGAACAGGCTGTTAGCTCTTGAAAAGGTGGTATCATTTTTGCCATCTTTGTTGCTAGCTCTAACCCTAGTAAGTATTATCAATCAACAATATTAATCATTATCAAAAACTAAATTCAAATATGATAATGTTCTTTTTAACTACTTAACTAGCTGATTAATTAATTAATTGTGTTTATTGGTCTTATTCTGAGTTATAAGCCAACATTCATAAGAATATTTTTCATCTCCCCTGAATAGCTCAAGTTTAATACCCTCAAATAAAAATTCATGGATTTCTAGTTTGTACCATTAACATATACTTTTCCTAATATTTTATGTTCTAGTAAATATTTGTATCCTTTCAGTTGTTTAAAACAGAAACACTAAAAGCAGCTGATTTCAGGTCATTTACTTACTACCATAAAATTTTATTTAGGTATTTTATTTTACTTGCTAAATATCCTAAGTCTTTTCATTTTTTCCTCATTTGTTTCACCCCTCTTAGTATAAAATACTAGAACTATCAGTGAGTTTATAGAAATGAGCTAAAGATGATACATAGAAGACAAGGAAAAAATGAGTGGCATTATAGGGTTTTAATTAGTAAGGTAAAACAAAATAGGGAAAAATGTTAAATAGTCACAGGATCTCCACCCATTAAGACTAGATGCCAAAGATTTGAGAGTGGGCTGGGCATTGTGATACATGCCTAGACATACATGTCTTCAAGACTCCAACCAAGGAGGAAGTATCTAGTCCAGCCCAGAAAATTTAGTAAGATCCTATGTCCAGACAAGAAATAAAATAAAAGGTTTGGATATCCCTCAGTGGCAACATGCTTGCATAAAATATGTGAGGCTCTGGGCTCAATTCCTAGCACAAGGATGAAAGAAAGAGGAGAGAGTAAAATGAGATAAACTTGGCCTCTAAGATTATATCCATCATAGACGCCCACCATAGATACTGTTCAGTTGAAAACTGGAACTGCTTTTATTCATTTAACCTGTCTGTGAACTCTGAACACTGTTGTGAGACAAACTGTTGTGTTTCATGAGAGACAAACAAAAACAAAAAACACTGCCTGTTACATTTGTTACATTTACAATTGAGTTTTTCTATAGGAATTCTTCTTCAATATTCACATGTCCCCCTCATCAACGAAGTGAAGTGAGGATTTCTTTTTGCTAGTCAGAGGTCTCAAGATGGGTAATCTCTGCTGAGGATCATGTTCTCCAATGGGAAGATACAGAAATAAAGCACAAGACACTATACTGCCTGTAAGGATTATATATATGAGCACAGCGTTGTGATAGCCAAAGAGATGAGGGAAATGTTCTCTCTCCTTTTGGTATTATTTGTTGTAGGTCGTGTCTGGGGAAATCTCTTCAAATGCGATTGTGTATTACCTTTGCTAAATGATCAAAATAGACGTTTGAAGAGTGATGAACGTCCATGAGAAGCACTTGAGCTCAGTATTGATATTAGTTAACCTTCATGGAATGAGTACACTACTGCCTAAATACTCCAATATTTCAAAGGCAGTCATATATTGATTGAATCTACCAACACAAAGAATGTACTTTCCTGGAAAAAAGTACTGAAAAAAAATCCACAGTGACTACACATTAAAAAAAAATATGTTCCATAAGAAGAAAATTTGAAATTAGTATTTCAAGCTCCAAAATAGAATGTAAAACAGCTAACGTTTGAAGGTCAAGAGAAAAAAGGAGTGTAGTTCACATGAAAAGCCAATGGCTCCAAGCATCAGAAATAAAGGTGAGGTAGAATGTAGACTGTGATGCAAAAAGGCTGGATATGTGCATTAGAATTTAAATTACATATTTAAGGAATAATGGAAAATTTTAAATATATTTCATTTTAAGAAAGATCTCTATGGCAACACCATGAAGTATAAGACTAGTAACAGAAAAGAAAGAAAATTCTGAAAATGGTATTTTCTTTTAACAAGTGGACTTATATTGAATGGAGTGACAGCAGAAAGTAAAAAGAATCAAGAAACAAAATTATCAATTTGGTGACTGGTAATATGTGAACTGCAGTATATAAGATAAAAAACCCCACTGAAAAAAAGAATATAAGAAAAAGAATAGATTGGAAGTGTGCTGGTAATGAGAAATCATAGTTTTCATTTGGTACCTACCTTTATCTTAGCCATCTGACATTGGTGCTGGGGACGGTACTCCAGCCCTCATTAAGAGCAGTACATGTTTGTAACTGTTGAGCCATCTCACCAGCCCCTGGTACCTAAGTTTTTAAAAAAAACTGAAGTATGTTCAAGAAGCAATTAAATATTTCACACTGAGTTTAAAATTTAAAATTTTGATCTGACAGAGATCAACATATTGAAAGCTCTTGAAAACAATTAATAAGTGAGTAAATGTACATACATATATGTAGAAATTAAAAATACAAACACAACCATATATACTACCAATGCATACACATTCAGCAAACAGAACTGAGCACCAGTGATCACAAAGATAAAGGCTAGTCAGAATATAGCATTGTTTTAAACCATAATAGTAAAGAAAAAATAAGATTCAGAATTTGAACAATGGTCTTATGAAGTATGTGCAGCAGTCAAGTAGTATTTGAAAACCAAAACCAGCTACCAAATATTATGATCACAGTTGTTAGGAACTTTAAAGTGTTCCTATTGTACAGCAATGACAAGCTAAATAAAGCATAAACATCTTATAATACATTGAAATCCTTCTTGTACAAAGAGTTATAGATATATAGGTATATTATCATTATTTGAGTTACAAATTATCAGATTAATAGTGCTTTCTAGAAGAGACATTGTATGTTGTGCATAGGTTAGTCTTGTCCTATTATTTATTGTTCAGCAACAAGAGATCTCTGATTCCTATTTTCCTCTTTTGTGAACCCAGTAGAAATTAGGTGTCATAGGAGAAAAGCAATCTGATGTTTTTATTTTGTAACCTAAGGTTTCAGCATAAATGTTTACAGGTCAAAACTAACTAGAAAGAGACTTGATAAAATCCTGACTTTTTGAAACAGTCTCTAAAAGACATAGGACAATCTCACCCATCTCCAGCATTAAAATATAGGTTTATATAAAAAAAGCGAACAGAAAAACACCACCATATATCATCACAACACAGTGTATTCCACCCCAAAGCATGAAAATTAGAAAGGAAATCACCATAAGGGGTCAACTCTCACAGTAGACATACAGAGCTTCCTGAGAGTCCTCTGAAATTCCACCCATTAACTCACAGCTGATAAAATGCTTTAAGCTTGTAACCACATACACCATCATTCCTCCCTGCTTGGGACAGCTAGGGAGGGAAGACAGACTTGCGAGCTGAGAAAAGGAACAGGAACCAGTCTTTAGATACACTCCTGACTGTCTTTCAGTTTAGGCAATCCTCACACGCGTGACGTACATGGAGTTTAAAGTACAGTTGTTTTTAGTCAGAGCCATTATTGGTAGTTAGGGTGAGAACTTTTTGGAAATCTGTAAAATTATCAGGACATATTATAGACTTAAATTAAAGGATTGATGGTACATGTTCATTACAAATAAGGAACAATGTATCCTATAACCAGAAATGAAATTAAATTAGTTGATTCAACAAAAATATGTATTATTGTGGAATTATTTATGCATACATTTATTTTATGTACTATGAAATTGTATACTTTTATTTATATTATTCCTAAAATATGTATTACATATAGGAGAAATTATGCCTTCCTATACCTAAATTTGAAGAAAATCTTACAATGAAAATTGACAAGTTAATACACCTAATTCCATAGTATATGCTAATAAAAGGTTCACAATTTTGGTGGTGATTCTATTTAAATGAATGAACAATTTGGTCAATTCTTAATTATAGAAGAAATAGCCATGTCTTTAAAACAAAATTTAATTGGATAATCTAAAGGTCATTTAAAATTTATGTTGGAATATATGTTTTAATACTTGCAATCAAATATGAATGTATCCTAGGAATAAACTCCCAATTGGAAATAAAATATTAACACTGTAATTTATGCAGATCAAAGCAGAAAAAAGCCAGCAAACTTAACCATTGCGTTTCTTTCTAAGAACCTCTCCTTCCTGTCCTCCAGCTCTTTCTCTCGAGCCTGTCTGTAGCGAAGCATCAGAGCAGGTTACTCTGACATCTGTATCACACTTGTGACACTTTTATTTATCTTTAATATTTAAGTTAAATCTTCTTTAGATGATACTAAACCATAAACATTGTACATACTAACAAGGTACCATGCACGGCAGTCTCTAAAAAATCATATAACGTTCAAATCAAGTTACACATGTCCATGTCTTCAATTATTATCATATCTCTATGATGAAAATAATCCCACCCTTTCTTCTATTTTTAAAACACATAGAACATTATTGTAATCTACTGTCACTCTACTATAAAATACCAGTACATCAACATTTATAACCCCCATCTGACTGTAGCTTAGTACCCATTGAACAATCTCTCCTCTTCTAGTATTCTCTAGCTTATCTTTGGTTCCCAGGAACTCTAATGGGGCTAAACGTGTGGTTCCTAGAACCTGCTGGACCCAGTGTTCCACTCAGATAGCTCACAGAAATTGGAGAGGAATAAAATCCTAGGTCAATATCTATGCCAGGAGTATCTGTTGGACTTAACTGATTATCTGCTTTGTAAACTAGATCAAATGGCCTGTCACCTCACCCCAAATTTCTGAAAAAAAGGATGAATCATGTTGGATAAACCCAAAGGTCTGTTTTCTTCTAAACTTTGAATATCCCCAGGAGGTTTGTCTAATTCATAGTAAAGCAGTAGTACAGATGTTCAAAGCAATCCAAAATATCATAAAAGTTGTCTAGAGCAGCAGCCTGCAGCCTGCAGACGTTCCTCTAAAGACCAGATACTGAAGGCTTTAGGATTTATAGCTGTAGAGAAGCTGTCCCTACTCCTGACTCCTGCCATTGGAGCAGATGATCAGGATAAAAAGTCAAGCAAAAATTAAGCACAGCTTTGTTCTACCATGATTTCATCTCAAAAGCTGGAAGATAGCTGAGTCTGTGCCACAAGCCACAGTTTGAAAATTTCTGTCCCAGAAAATGAATGTTCAATATTTATATAGCAAAAGAATCAGATATGATACACCATTTTGTACTAGCACATTAAAAAGTTCAAATAAACATTTTTAACACTGTGCTATGCTATCTCACTATGTTCTATAGGCCATCATCACAATGTGCTATTAATGGAAACATTATTCAGATATGTCACACTTGCTTTAAAAACTACAGGCTGATGTGAATGTCAGTAGTCTGTGCTGCTGCCTCAAGCCATGTTGATGTCCATGGGCCTGGGATACTGCAGGAGACCGTATTGGTGTCTTTGGCCTGTGCTGCCACTGAGGGCTATGATGGTGCCCAAGGAACGTATTGTGGCAGAGGGCTGTGTTGATGTCCACGGTTTGTACTGCCAGGGGGGATCATGCTGAGGTCTATGGCCTGTGCTAATGTCGAAAACCACACGTAAGTTCAGGATCCATACTCTTGTTGATCGTCAAGTTCAGGGAAGCTACTTTTGCATTAGTATCAATGACTGCAGACTCACAGTTGAGAAAGGGGGACATAGAAGGCTTTTGTGACAACCCCTAACCCCAGTTCTCCTAAATACCGTTTCTTACTCTTCTCACAGAGATGCTCAAAAAGTTTTATTGTGCATCCCTCAATGTAAATACAGTTATTATATTTACCACCTATTCAGGAAAATATTTGTGTTCCTTTTTAAATAAATTATCAAAATGTGATAGTCAGTATATGACCATCTATTCACAAAATGTTTTTTGTTTGCTCTAAAATAAATCACTAACTCTAACACAGAACTTTTAAATATCAGGCAACTTAAAACTTAAAATGGTTGTGTAAATTAGTCAAGAAAAATGACATAACTAAGTTGGTCACATAAAGGAGGAGGAAGCTACTCTTCCTGCTGACTTCACAGAAGCAGTCTTTTTAAACCCTAGTTCTGAAGCTGCTGTTTCTGGGGAAATCAGGGGAACTGTCTGAATAGCAACTACTAATTAAAGTTGCTTGTAAGAAAGCCAAAAAGATAAAATAAAGAAGGGAGAAAACAAAAGAAAAGGGAAAAGACATCTAGGAATGAGAATTTTATTTAAGGTTTTTTTTTTTAAATTTTCCAGTCCTTTGAAAAACTTTAAATATTTACACATTTTAACTTTGCTTGAGAAATCTTCACCTCAGTCTACTACACTTTTTTTTTTCAATTATAAACTGCCTCTTTCTTAAGGACAGAATAAGAAAATATCATCCCAACCAAACTTAGGTATCCTGTCAGTCAAGGCAATCCTTGACTGTATGGGAAAACTAAAACTGAATTTTGATCACTTTGCTGGCTCTGTCCCCGACTATGTCCTTATTTTAAAACTGGAAGATGCTGTAATTCATGATTTGGAAAGAAACCTTTTTATTGATGCAGAATATTTCAAGACCTATCGAGAATAGAGTATGTTTGCAGAGGAAACGACACCTTTGAAATCTTGAATATGGCTGACCTTTCAGTTTTTTGACTTCTTCAAGATAAATGGCTGCAGAGTGACTAAGTGTTGAAGAGGAGGAAAAAAGAATAAAAGCCTTTAGAATTCTGAAGCACTTACAGACAGTAAATCATTCTCTTTCGTGTCTGGAACCCTTGGCAATGTCAGATCAATATGATGATTAGTCTAAACTAATCGTGAATGATTCAATAAGTCAGTCTAGTTTCATGAGATCTAAACTACATACAGTCAGAGCATCAAAGTGAGAAATATACATTGTGTTTCTTTATGTATATTGTTAAAATATAGGTTAAAGTCTCCCTTGTCCTTATATAACACTGTTGCATTAAAGGCTTATACAAAATCCATAAATACACAGCATCCAAACTTACTGTTTCAGAATTTATTTATCTAAGTCAACTGACACATTGTAGTGACTGTCGTCCATGTAGCATGTAGTAGCACCATTTTATTGTAAGTAGATGGAGCAAGTAAGATTTCCCTTTGTAATTGGAATGCAGAGTTTACATAATTTGCTCAAGTGTGCACTAAGTTGAAGACTTAGAATTCAGTTCTTTGTCCAATCAATAAACACTTATTGGCTTCATTTCCTGACCTTTCCACTTTTCTAAGCAGTCAATAAAATGAGCAATGTTTTTATTCTTCTGGGAGATTCAAGTAGGCAGCTTTTGTTGTTGTTATTTGTGGGGTTTTTTTTATTTAAGAAATTTTTTCATTCATTTTAAATACCAACCACAGATTCTGCCTCTCATCCCTCATTCTGTTCCCTCCCAGCCTTTCCCTCCCCCGACTCACCACCCACCCCCTCCTCCAAAGGGTAAGGCCTCCCATGGGGAGTCAGTAAAGACTGGTACATACAGTTGAGGCAGGACCAAGCCCCTCCCTCCTGCATCAAGGTTGATCGAGGCATCCCACCATATTTATGGGCTTCAAAAGCCCAGCTCATGTACCAGGGATAGATCCTGATCCCACTGCCAGGGGCCTCACAAACAGACCAAGCTACACTACTGTCTCCTGTATGCAGAGGGCCTAGTGCAGTTCCATGCAAGCAGGCTTTTTTTTTTTTTTTTCTCTATGTAAGTAGACAGTTTTAAAAACACAAATATATTTATTCCTAGAAAAATGGATATGGAGAGGACAAGTCAACTTTTAAAGGTGAAGACTGTGGTTGGTGTGTGATTTAATCTCTTGAGGTCATGACTGGCTTTTGTGAAAATGACATTTGAGTGGAAATGTGAAGGAATCAAGACAGTGTATATTCTAAGGGGAAGAAAAGCAAAAGCTTTTAGATGAATTTTATTTTTATGTTTTGAGAACATGAAGAGGTAGCAAGCTTTGAGGAGGAGATTTGGGAGTGTTCAGGATTAGGAGGTTCTCTAGGACAAAGCTCCAAACAACCTTTAAAACTGTAAGATTTGAGGTTAAATTAGTATAAACTGCAAACATCCAGTTTTTTCCAACAGAGAAGTAACTGTCATAATCCAAATTACAGTTCTACAAATATTACTCTCATTTCTTTGTAAGCCATAAGAAGTAGATAAAATATGGGGAGGGGGGTGCAAAAAATTATCCAAGCAAGGGCTGAAGAAATGGTTCAGCATTTCCTATTCTTGCAGAGGACCTGAGTTCAGTTCCCAGCATCTACACAGCAGCTCACAACCTTCTGCAACTCCAGTTCCAGAAAATTAGGCACCATCTTTTGTCCTTTGTAAAATACCAGGTAAATGTAGCTGAATTTTGCTGTGTCCCACCCAGTCTGCAGCCGCTCAGACCCAAGTAAACACACAGAGGCTTATATTAATTAAAACTGCTCGGCCATTAGCTCAGGCTTCCTACTGACTAGCTCTTTCACTTAAACTAACCCATTTCTGTTTATCTATATGTCATCATGTGTTTCATGGCTTTACCTGTGTGCCATTACATACTGCTCCCTGGATGGTAGGCTGGCATCTTCTGACTCAGCCTTCCTCTTCCCAGAATTCTCCTTGTCTGCTTATCCTGCCTATACTTCCTACCTGGCTACTGGCCAATCAACATTTTATTTATCCACCAATCAGAGCAACACAGATTTACAGCATATAGAACATCCCACAGCAGGTAAACATGTAGGGCACAGACAAAGCATACAGGCAAACACTTATGCACATGTAAATAAATAAATATTTTTAAAAGTAAAGAGATATACTAATGTAGGAATTTCTGGACCAGAATCAGTCACTGGGCAAAAGTTTCTAATTTGCAAGGAGAATGAATAGATTTCATGGAAATAAGAGGATTTGTGGAAATCTCAGCATGTGTATGATATACTTAAAACTATATAATTGAATAAACTCATGTTTCCACTTAGAAACAGTGAGTAAGAATTGTTAATATGTTTTTCACAGCCTCAGAATTGAGAACTGTGACATTCAAATCGCAAGAAGATGAGAAAAAAAAAACTGGCAAAGAAGGTCAGGAAGGAATGGGTAGTGGAATAAGGAGGGAACAAATGAATGGGGCATGGAAACTACTCAACAGAAATAATTTAGAATGAATTAGATCTGAAATAGAAATAGAAATATTTCTGAATGTTTAGAATGAAGCCATGAATTAGATAATATTGTATTAGTAGTGTTGTTACGGTTATAAAAAAATAAAATAAAAATAAGAGAAACAAAATACAAAAAGTTTTATGAATATATGACACTAAGCAGTAGAATTAAAATATATGCTTTTCTTACCTAATTTTCTATATATTTCATATCATAATGGCAGTATTTTTATTTGTTTCACCATTGTTGGAGTCCATATAAACATAGTCATATAACTGCTGAGAGAAAAGATACATTTTTCTTATCCTGATGCCAACCTAGGACTTGAAATGTATAATCAAAAGAGGAAAAAAGTAAGTTTTGACACTGAGTTGTCTTAGGTCTCACCTTGATGAAGCAGACTGAAGACATGCATGCAGGCACATAGTGTAATTTAGGAAAACAGACAATTCTAAAGTGAAATGTGAGCATTAAAAGTTAAGAAAAGTCATGAACTATTTGCAGAAACATTTATTTGACACAAACTAAGAATCCATAAAGTAAAATCTCCAAATCTGATATAACTCAAGTATTAATGGTGGGGATGAAAAGTAAAAGCACAAACCTTCACAAATGCCCTAACATCTCTTGAAATCTTTTAAAAAATATTTATTTGTTTTATGTGTATGAGTGCTTTATCTGCCTGTATACATGTGTCCAGTGTGAATGCCTGGTACCAATAGACTTCAGAAGAAGGTGTCAGATTCCCTGGAACTGAAGTTAACAGATGGTTGTGAACCATCATGTGGGTGCTGGGAATCCAACATGGGTCCTCTGAAAGAGTAACAACTGCTCTTAACCTCTGAGCCATCTTTCTAGTACCCTAACTCACATGTAAAGGAGAATAAAAAAGAAAGCAAACCTATTGCATTACATAGTCTTAATAATTTCTTCAGAAAGAAAAGGATAAAGAGATAACAGAAAGTAATTTATAAAAAAATTTCCACATACTATATCCATTTAAGCAACACCACATATTATGGAAGGTATATAAAATAATACTAAAAGAATTTTAAACTATGTATTTTCAGTCATATGACAATGAGAAACAAATGACAAAGTCTCTCTCTGTTGAAAACTACATCCATAGTCTTTTTTGCATTTTTTATGCTTCCTTTGAAAGTTTCAACACTTTAAAATTTTGCATGCTCCATATTTCAGTACTCTAGTTTGTACTTTCTAGACTTCGGCTATCATTTGGTTTTCATATGAATTTTCAGACCTGTTGTGAAAACTTCCATGATGATCCAGATACAGGGGTACAATACCTACCAAAAAAGGAAATGGAATTATTTAAATCATCAACTTTAATTTTTCCCTATAATATTCACATCAGATAATAAAAGAAACAATTTAAGCAGATAGAGCTTTCCAAGTCATTAAAATGGAGATCTAAGCATTCTTAAGGTAGTTCATAAGAATTATAAGTCTCCAACTTTGAGAATGTGCTTAAAAATAAGACTTAATATTCTAAGAAAGTCTACCAAAACATTAGTTAAGTATGTCGAGGACAAATGAGGCCATGTGAATGCATGGTTATGAGATAGATAATAAGCCTGATTTCTGCATGTAAAAGTAAGTTATCTTGTATTATTAATATAGAACAAGTACATTTTAACTAGTATATCTGAACCAGTGGATTTTACACCTCACTATAGCCAATATACTTATATTTTTGTATAATCATCATAAGTATACTTTCAATTTTATTACTATTTATTAGTTGTACAAAATAACAGGTTTCATCATGACATTTCACACATGAATATAGTATACTTTGATCGTCTCCAATTACCTAATATCCTATCCCGCTCCCTCTTCCACTGTTTGTTACCACATGTCTGCTTTCATGCACTACCACTATTGTATCTAAACTCTATCTTACAGTAGTATGCCACAACACATTACTCTCTATTAAACATGTGTTATACGACCTTATGACATACAGGGATGTGTCCATCTCTACAATCGGAGGTCTTAATAACAATACTGAAAGTGTGCATTAAAATATGAAATACAGCACTGAATAAATGTTCAAATGACTGAATATCTAAGAGTGTACAATCGATTAAGTGAAAGAACACCATCTATAATCTTTGTAACGTGGTCATTCAAATTTTATCAACTCTTGAAAACACAGGTTGAATGACATTGTCAAACAATTCTCTCTTTAAAAAAGCTTTTATATTGCCTATTAACTTGTTTATTTGTTTACTTGAATATATAAAACCAATAAAATTCTAATATTGTCATTTTTTTTAACAAAATGTTGCAAACTGTGTTATAAAAACTGCATTCTTTTGTCACTGGAGTTTTCAAAAGAACAAGTACAATAGCTGACCTTCACATTTCAAAGTTTATTAAGTATCATCTATGCAATGAATATAATTTTCATGCAATGATAATATGTTTTATAGTAAGTGTCATGGATAATTTAAGGTTATTATATATGACTTTTAAAAGCCATTATATATTTGTGTTATATTTAAAGTTATTACATATTGAATATGAGAAATCTAGTTGCTTTCTTATTAATATGAATAGTGGAATAACAGCTTTTTAAAAATATTGTTTTGAAATTACTTTACCATGTATTATTAAGAGATACTGAAAGAAGCAATGATTTTTGTCTGAGTCTGAAACTACTAGTAACTGAGATAAATATATTATATTTCTGAAGTTTTATAAATTTAATCAGGTAACGTATTATTAAATATACTACTACTAATAATAATAGTAATTCTCTTTTTCATACTCCAATACAAACACATTTTGAAGGTTCTTAGATGTAGATTTATAATAGACAATATACATAGGCATGCAAACATAGATACATACATGCATACAGTCTTGTTTTAGTTATGAAAATATTACAGGTACAATGGATAAATACCACACTTGCATGTTAGAATAATAAACAACAATAGATCTAGAATAATGTCTTATCAGCCCAGAACAGTTCAATGTTTTATAATCATCACCCTACTCTCTAACTCAGGCATTATGCTATAATGGTCTCTGAGAAATAAGATGATACACAAGAACTTATTTCTCTGTTTCAATTGTTATTTACATATGTTCTTGTATTAGGAAGTGTTAAGTATAGAAAACAACAAGCCTATCACAGACTTCTTTAAAAGAATTGTCTTGGAGCAAACAATCAGGAAGAAAAGACTGAAATTCAGGAAGGGAAGAAGTTGTTAGACACAGAAGAGTCACAACCAATTGATGTGGACTCACCCAAACAATTGGATAATTTGTCTTACTAAAATCAGTGGATTGTGAAGTTTTATCAAATCTTCAAAATATTGTCCTAACACCTAGATCTACACAGTGAATCTGTGTAGCAGCAGCCATGTTTGTTTGATTGGTAGTGCATTTCAGTGCTACAGTGTTTGGTTAGGGTGTATGACAGTAGAACACCAAGGGGACTTCATAGTTGTGTGTGTTGCTAAGCTCTGGCATTTACAGATCATTTCACCCTAAGGTACTATACAAACAGTAAGAGTGGTGAATAATTGTTCATAATAGCTACTATTTTTAACCAAAGAGGAGATTGTAATCTAATTGCTGAAAGGCTGAAAGTTCATGCCTGATTTTCTCCTTTGTTCATAAAAGAACAAAGCAAGGATAGCAGTGTAGATTCTTTTATTGCAGTTCTATTGTTCAAAGATCACTCTCAAGTAATTTATTCATTAACTGTGGGAGGAAAATAATTTGAAAGTCCTCATACTGTATAACATACATCAAAGGACAGTTCAGCCTATAGCTACCAATCATGACAGGCAATTGTCTAGGCATAATTGAAACTATCCTAAGAAGTCCATAAAATAAAAGAACTGCAAAGCACTGTTTCAAATAGCAGCGAGATGGATACATCAGTAAGATTAGAAAAACAGGATATGTATTTTAGTCACACACACACACACACACACACACACACACACACACACAAATAACAATTGTATATAAAACTATATTGCCCTATAGTATGAAAATGTAAAATAGTAAAAGGAAATATTTAGTAATTGTACCCAAGAACTCTAGATGTGATAGTGTAATTACAAAATTTAAATCTTAAGATGCTTTATTTTGTTTTATTTTGAACATAAATGTACACTTAGTAAACATAATTGATGTAGCAGCTCAATATGCTATTAACTGTGAGACTTTAGGCATGCAGAAGATACCTGAATATCCTAGATATGTTTCTAAAAGAATATTACATTTGTATATTTGTGTATATTTATATAGTCTTCTGAAGAATCATAACCACTTGCTTTAGATTCTCAAATGTGCACCACCTTAACATCATTTGAACAAAGTACATTATGTAGTCATAGCTAAGCAGAACCAGACATTTATCTAAAAGTTGCTGTGGTCTCATTTCTTTGAACTTTCCTTCCTTGTTAAAAAAAAAATAGAATACGATTTTTTTTAATAGGAATATATAAAGCCAGGAGATGGTGGCACACACCTTTAATCTCAGCCCTTAGGAGGCAGAGGCAGGTGGATCTCCATGAGTTCAAGGCCAGGCTGGTCTACACAATGAATTCCAGTACAGACAGGAATCCAGTACACAGAGAATCCCTATCTCATAAAACCAAGAATAAATAAACAAATAAATATTAATAAATGAGATGATGAATATGAATCTGGTCTGTAGATTAGAAATGTCTTGCCAATGTTAAGTTTATCTACATCTTCTTCAGGGTGAAGTAGAGTATCATTGGTCTATACTCTGCGAAACATCTCCAGGAGTCTGGAAACCTTAGGTATCTGAACTGAGACAACTTCTTCGTAGCAACTCTTACATAATGTTCTAACGCAGGAGACCCTTAATTTCTCAGCAGATTACAACTTTTTAAATGTCACTTGCTTCTGAAAAGGGAAGAAATGAACCTACAATTTTTTCACCATTTCTAAATTTTCATTCATTTTATATTTCATCAATAGGTTCTTGTATAAATCAGTTTAGTAGCAGAGATTACTTAAAATTGATCTTCTGTGCCTATTTCACAAACATCAGTTAGGTGTTCATGAAATTGCTAACTTCACATACCACAATTGTCTTCCAGTTCTAACTCTTACATTTTTTTCTTGGTAGCATATTACCAGGAGACCCCAGTGAAATGCTAACAATTACTAATTTCATCTGGAAAAATAACATCTCTGCTACATCTATGATGAACCACATCCAGACTATTTTGTACCTCTCTTCTCTCCTCCACTCTCCTCCTCTTTCCTCCCCATCTCTCCTCTGCATCCCTCCTTCCTCTCCCCCCTCCTCTGTTTCATACTCAGTACCTTCTCACATTTATTTGGCAGTATGAAAAATTTTTCTGAGTCATGTTTTTAAATATTGTAACAGTATCCAAACATCAATCCATTTGTTACTTTTTCTTTCCTTCCATGTTTCTCCCTATTCATCCATCTAGCTACCTGCCCGTCATCTGTCTACCTTGTGCAGTAGCAAGTCACAAATGAGAGAAGAGAGAAGGGGAGAGGAGAAGAAAGGAGAGGAGAGGAGAGGAGAGGAGAGGGGAGTGAAGGAGGGAGAAAAAAGGAGAGGAGAGGAGAGGAGAGGAGAGGAGAGGAGAGGAGAGGAGAGGAGAGGAGAGGAGAGATGTTCACTATAATACTACTCTGTATGCCACTAACCTAAGAATAGTGTGGCTCCATATAGTTCTGAAAATAAGTAACCCACTAGAAATGAAAGTCTTGTTTATTGTCTGTCATAAACTCCTTTACTGCCCAAGTCTTGTGGTTTCTATATAGATAGAAACCACTTCGTACAAATTATTTCAAAACTTTGGAGAGTATCATACATAAGCATACATTCACTCTTTCTGACTGTTCCTTTGGACCTGTATAAGTTCCTGACCCCATGAATAGATAACCTTGAGAGTTAATTAAATATTTTACTTAGTCCATTACTTGATTTATAGTGAGTTAGGAATTTATTTTTGTGACTGTGTATAAACTAAATGAAAATTATATTTTGGAAATATTGCAGGATGTATAAATAGGAGAAATAACATTCTATGTCAACATGAAGTTTGACCATCCAAATATATAAAACAATTCAGCACCAATACAGAACAAACAGCACCTTCAAGCTTAATGGTCAATAGCTAGGCGGGAAGTATAGGCGGGACTTCTGGACAGAGAGAGCTCTGGGAAGAAGAAAGGCAGAGGCTTCAGAGAGATGCTGAGGGAGCAAGACATGCAGGAAGAGAGGTACAACCCACAAGCCACATGGTAAAATGTAGATGAATAGAAATGGGTTAAGTTATTAGAGCTAGTGGGACAAGCCTAAGCTGTAGGCTGAGCTTTCATAATTAATAATAAGTCTCTGTGTCATTTTTTGAGTTGGAGGCCCAAAGAAAAATCCAGCTACAGTCTACTTGATACATCTTCTATTCAATGCTCTCAGTGTTGCTTCTCTCTGATATTTTTTCCTTCTGAAATAGCAGGTACTGAGCCTACTTTGATGTCACATGGCAGCCTTTCAACATGACCACAGATAGCCTGTGACTACTGAGTTTTTCCATCTCCCTCACCTGTCCCTGATAATTACACCAGTGTCATCCTATTCATAAAGGGCATTCAAGTCTGCCAAGAAGTCTTCCAAAATATATGATGTAGATTTAGGAAGTACACAGCAAATTTTCCGCTCTTATGCGCAACATGTTTGATCACTAATGAGCAATGCACACTTTTTTTGGATGAACACTTGAATGAATAAGCAATTTTAAACCTCTGAATAAAATATGCATGTAGCTATTTGCCTCTGCATATGAAATCATTTCTTCACGTGGTTTTAGTTTGTAGGGAATGCAAAAAAAATACAAAAACAAAAAATAAGCAGCATGAAATTAGCTTCTTTGTCACAAAAGTTACCAAAGATTTAATATCTAATTTGAAGGAGTTCTCTTCACAAGGATATAGTTATAGATGCTTTTTGAAATACCTTGTTTTCTAAAGAATCTTTTAGGCATTGCTGGGATTTTACAAAATGAGGCCAACTTTTGGCATTAGAAGAGGCAGTGGAATTAGGAGTGTGGAACAAAACAGAACCACCCCCTCTCTCCACTCTCCAGTACCAGTCTCTCCACAAAGGCTCCAGGTGGGCAGGAAATTCAACCCAGATAGAGAGATGAGCCATCTGGGATTTTTCCTGGCCCATGTGTGGATTCTCAGCATGGGAGCATGTTTTGGGTGAATACTTGATAGAGGTGCTCCAGTTCCTTTGAGTCTCAGGGGAACTTGTTACCAGCGCCTTAACAGAGGCAATTGCACAATCTGACAGAGTGGGACTAGTAAAATAACGTTTTTAATTATGTGCTGGGGATTACTTTCCAGAGTTAAGTGAAGGAGGAACAGCAAGGACCCCAGTAATCTTTAGCCTCAGATGGTCAGAGCTCCTCTCTTTAACACAACAGCGTGTGCTGGGGGCACAACATAAAGGAACACTCACGCTGAGGATTAATTATGGAAACAAGCACAGGCAAGCCATCATCTAGTGTCCAAAAAAAGTCAGAGTGACAAGGAAGGCCATCAGAAGACAGAATGAAGGCAAGCAAAAACAGCTCAAGGGAAGGAATGTCAGTGGTCACCCACAGACTCTTTTGCTTCAGGGAAATAAGAAGGCTGAAGGGTTCGTAGTGTTAACTTGCTTAGAAACACAGACTTCATGAATTGTTAAGAGGCTCTAAGGTGACTTGGTAGGTAAAGGCACTTGTAGCCAAGTCTGACCATCAAGGTTCAATCCCTAGAATCCACATGGAGGAGGGAGATGATGACACCTGTAAGCTGACCTCCAAACTCCATGTATGGACTGCGCATACACATGTATATGAATAAATACAATGAATATATACAAATGCAAAGAAAATTAAAGGGCTCTTTTGTTTTCTACTGGCTGTACTCAGATATAGATTGTGCCAGAAGTACCTTATTAGCAAGGTTTATGTAAATAGCAATAAATGTAAAGTGGATTAGTAAAATGAAAAACTTTTTATAGCAGGAATCCTAAAAGGTCTTATTAATAAAAACAAACCCAGTGCCAGGTATTGGGGTGAATGCTGGATGATCAGAGAAGCAGAACAAGCCACAGCTACTTCACCTTGTCAATTCCTCAGCTTATCCTGTTTCCTCAGACTGGAAGCCTCTCTGTGTCCTTATCCAAATGGATCTCAGCTGAACTGCTTTTCAAAAGCCTGAAAGCTTAACCAGCCTAGTTCCTGGTTTTCAAAGCCTTAGATAACTTTCTTCTTTCTGACCTCACTTCCTGGGATTAAAGGCTTGAGTCACCATGCCTGGCTGTTTCCAGTGTGGCTTTAAACTCACAGAGATCTGAATGGATCTCTGCCTCCCAAGTGATAGGATTAAAGGCATGTGCGCCACCATTTTCTGGCCTCTATATCTAGTGGCTGTTCTGTTCTCTGACCCCAGATAAGTTTATTAGGGTACACAATATTTTGGGGAACACAATACCACCACAAACTTAGTATTATACTTTATTTGGGAATTATAGCTGTGATAAAGAAGACTGTGTAAGTACTAGGAAACACAATACACTGCTGTGGGATGTTCTGTATGGAAAATGTGTTGCTGATTAGTCAATAAATAAAACACTGATTGGCCATTGGCTGGCAGGAAGTGTAGGCGGGACAAGGAGGAGAATAAAGTTGGGAAGTGGAAGGCTGAGTCAGAGAGACACTGCCAGCCGCACAATGACAAACAGCATGTGAAGATGCTGGTAAGCCATGAGCCATGTGGCAAGGTATAGATTAATGGAAATGGATTAATTTAAGCTATAAGAACAGTTAGCAAGAAGTCTGCCACGGCCATACAGTTTGTAACCAATATAAGTCTCTGTGTTTACTTGGTTGGGTCTGAGCTGCTGTGGGACTGGCAGGTGAGAGAGATTTGTCCTGACTGTGGGCCAGGCAGGAAAACTCTAGCTACAATACACTGAGGAGTATTGGTGTGATTTGTTAACATAATAGCAATGAAAGAAATTTACATTTATTACTCCATCTCATGATAGAAATCAAAGAAAATATTTATATTTGTTTGTGCAATATTTAGTTACTAATTACTAAGTGCCAAATAAAGGTCAAGAAGGTCAGGGGCCAGCAAGAAAAATAGGCTTGCAATCATGCCCTTCAAGAGTTTACATAATAGTAGGGAGAAACAGACAATAAAGAAGTGAACAAGCAAAGTGTATGGTATGTACTATATGTACTACTTGGTGGAAAGATAACGTAACCAAAAAAGACCAGATATTGTCTATCTGTTGAGAAGTCAAGACATACCCATAATAAGGAAATATTTGAGATGTGAAGAGGAAAAACTGAGTCTTCATTTATCTGAGATACAGCCTTCCTAACAGAGACTAGAGAAGAAAAAAACACCCAAAATGGGATTCTTTCTGTTTTAGGAACAGCAAAATAACCTTACTTATAGTGGCTAGGTCAGGGATAGAGAGGTAAGTAACGCATCCTGTGATATCAGTGAGTAGATGAGAGTGTGTGTTCCCTGTAGGACCTGAACAGTGATTGGAGGTTACTCTGGGTGGGACAGTCCCACTCAAAGCAATTAAATACTTAAATTTCACAACAGAAGTTTGGCCAGGGGGGAAGAGCAGAGACATAGGTTTCTTGCATGTGAAAATAGAGGAAATGTTTGAAAGGATTGAAGTCTATGAAGATGGTTAGGTGAAAAATGCTGTGAAATGTTTATAAATTCCAGGAAAAAATGATAACATTGGTAACTTTGAAATTATAAAAGAAGCTATATATGTAATTCTTTAAAAATATTTTATATGTATGAGTGTCTCGCCTGCATTTATATATGTATACCATAAATGTACCTGGGACTCACAGAGGGTAGAGGATATCAAACTGCCTGGAAATGGAGTTACAGATAATGGTGGCATGACATACGCATGCTGGGAACTGAACCAAGTTCCATGCAAGAGCCACAGATGCTCGTGACCACAGGGCCGTCTCTCCAACCTTGATATTGAAATTTCTCTGCTAAAGAGAGCCTTGAAATGAAATGGGAAAAATAATTACATCTGGTATAACAAGAATAAAACAAATTTTGTCAATGAATTCATAAACATTATGATTTACTAGTTAAGAATAAAAGAAAACACGCAGAGTTCCAGCAGAAAGGAGTAACATAAGTTAATGTGAAATAATGTGAATTGAGTTAAAAATGCATTAGAAATCTACTCATGATTTCTAAGAGTTAGAAATAAAAGGACAAAGAGAGGTCTTGTTCCGAACAGGTCACTGCATCATAACCTTGATATTTCAGTTCAGAAGATGTTTTCATTATATTGTCTACATACTATGCATTGTATAAGATGATAAGGGAACATCTAAGAAGAAAAGGAAAACCGTGTGAAAGCTACTAATTGTCAATGATACATTTTCTGCATGTGGAATTAAGCTTTTCAAATGCCCTTTTCCACACAACAGCTTACCATTTAATAAATAGCTATACTGACTTTTATATTTAAAGAGTATGGGACAGATTTGTGAATAAAAGTTGTAAAACATACATATGAAACTATAAACATTCCATCATTAGGGTTGCTCATTTCAACTCTTTTATTACTGGCTGAGTGGCACTGAATAAAAAGCTCACCTCTGTGTGCTTTACATGCTCTGTATTCCTATGATTTTTAATGTAGAATAATAACAGCATCAAGTATTTTCCTGACAGTGATGTGTAATTCCATTTAAAGGATTTGTACTTAGTGGACATTCCACAAATACTACTCAATATCAATGTCATCATCATGATACAATATTCAAACAACACAAATCTTCTTATAGTCAATAAGCTAAATATAAAATTCTAAAGCAATTCAATAAGATTATATATAAAATAAAATGTCTTCTTATCCATCTTTGTCATCTACTCATTCAGTTTTGTATTTGAATAGTTATTATATCCCTATCACTGTGAATATAACATGAGTTTCCTTCAGATCTCAGAAGTAAGATCTTTTTTCTCTTTAACTCTCACACCTTTCTAGAGCAGCACATGATTTTACACATAATTAAAGGTTAAAAATAAGTTAAATGCAGAATCTTCGGCATAAAAGATGATGGAAAATTGGATACTCTCTCCTGACTCCTGGCATCCTGAGAAGAAGGGTTTGAGAAATTAGAGTGAATATGAGCAGGATGGAGGGTTTTAAAAGGTGACATCAAAATTAAACTAAAATAACACAAAAAACAACAAATTCTCCAAAGGAAGGAAATAAGGAAGAAATGAAAATTTGGTTGATAGTAACTGATTTTACAATATTATTTAATTTCTTATTTTATGTTATGCAAAGAACATATTTCATAACATTTTCTATCTATAATCAACTCTTATTTCCCAGTGTGATTTAGAGAAAGTGAATAATAATAATAATAATAATAATAATAATAATAATAATGATAGAATCTTAGTTCCAATGTGCTTAACTGTGAAGAAAAAAAGGAAAATTCTAGGAAAAGTGCTCAAATATCTGATGACATGTGAAATATTCTTATAAGTAGAAATAACAAAAATAAGCAAACAGAACAGAATAAATAAAACAAAAAAGTTCCTAAACTTATGCCCT
The DNA here is from genome assembly GCF_007827085.1 of Peromyscus californicus insignis. Lineage (NCBI taxonomy): Eukaryota > Metazoa > Chordata > Mammalia > Rodentia > Cricetidae > Peromyscus > Peromyscus californicus. Next base: position 92,229,429 of record NW_026294617.1, read on the forward strand.
AGAAATAAAGTGAACAGACTCAAATTTTTAAGAGCATAAAAGATTTTATCTAAATAGCTAATTATCATTATACAATTCCTACTTATTTGAAAATTATAGCACAAGTTTATTATTAGAATTGGTATTTTATAAATACCAGTTACATATGGAGAAAAAGGCAATGTTCCTGGAGATATTTGGTTCTGTCATATTATATATAATTAAGTAAAGGATTATATATACACATATATAGTATATGACTCTTTTATTATGTTTTTGGTAAACTGAATCACTTTACAGCATTTCTCTTATACTATATTCACTAGCTCCTGCTGTGGGATGTCTTTCTGTATGCTGTAAATATGTATTGCTCTGATTGGTTGATAAATAAAGTGCTGATTGGCCTGTAGCAGGAAATACAGGTGGGGAAGCAAGCAAGGAGAATTCTGGAAAAAGGAAAGCTGAGTCAGGAGTCACAAGCTAATCACAGAGGAAGAAAGATGACAAGGCAGAACTGAGAAAAGGTATGAAGTCACATGGCTAAACATAGAAAAGAATTGTGGGTTAATTTAAGTGTAAGAGCTAGTCAGTAATAAGCCAGAGCTAATGACCGAGCAGTTATAAATAATAGTAAAATGATTCAGATGACTCTGAATGATTGTTTTATAAGTGGCTGAGGGTCTGCAGGGGCCTGGTGTCACACAGGGAAACCTCCGACTACAGGCTCCCATTAAGAAATAGATTTAAAATATGAAATCACTGGTCCTGTACTTAACTAATAATCACATTTTTATAGGTCTGAGGGTAGACTGATTGTAAAGCAATCATCTGCATCTCATTTATATCTGAGCCATATAAAATAGAGATTTCATAAGGAAAGATTTTCGTGAAAGAAAAAAACCAACAGGAAACTTCAATTAAGAGTAAAGTAGAGGGTGAAAAGCAGTTGTCAGTCACCTTCAGTACTCTAAATACCTCAGCACACTAACTGCTCATCACCGAGGATTTTTATTTCCACTTTGCTTAAGGCAACAGAACTCTCAGTTCAGAGCACAAATCTTGTGTTTTATAATTGTTTCATTTGCTCAGCAAATATTATTAAAGGTTGTTATTCCTCGTGCACAGTTCAAAGCAGTAGAGATATCACAGTGAAGGAATAGATTTAGCAAACTTCTTCAAACGTACTGTTTTAGTTCCGTGATGAAAAGAGTATGAAATAGAGTGCCTACGGTTTGACTTTATTTTAATGTCAAAAGCTAATAAAGTTAATCTTCAGCTAAAAGTCAGGATTAATCCTGTGCTGTAGAGGGATCAGGCAATATAGTGAGCCAAGTTTAAGTGTGATTTCATGGGGACCAATAGTTGTTTTTTGTTTTTTGTTTTTCATATGTGAACTTACAGTGGTTGATTGTGATACCATGCATAAGAACTGGGTAAGCTCAAGCCACACATTTCTCAGCATGAAGAAGGTAGGGAAGGATAAAGTCCCATCCCTAGCAGAGTACCTATTGGCATTTGACTCCTGCTAGGGGAAGAAAATTCATTTTGTGACATTTGATATATCAGCCACACTCCTGGACAGGTCTCATGCCTAGGGGTCATTATGTAAAACAAACTGAGTTTGAAGAGGAGTGAGAAAGAGACAGAGACAGAGTTCTAGGCATGAAAATGGGTTGTTAGGGATGTGTGGAAGAAGATCTGGGAAGATTTGGGAGAGGGCCATGAATCTTATCAAAATTCCATGTATGAAATTCTTAAGGAATTAATGAAATTATTATTTATAAATTAATATTTCAACATAATTTAAAACACTTCTAAAAAGAAACATTAGATATAAACATAGAACACAAGTTTAGAAAGCACCCAAGTAGGAAAGAACTACTTCTTGCTGTTAGAGATATTATTGTGAACAAAATATGAGATGTAGAGAGATTTGAAGAAGGAATCAGTTTAGAAGGGGTCTATGTTCTAGAAAATGGATACAAGCTTTTGTTTTAAAAATATTAATTTAAAGAAATATGTAATTACTAAGAGATTTTAGTAAACTCTATCTGTTGACATATGACCTGGACTAGTAGATCCTTCTTCAGTGACAGGTTCCTGAGAGAGAGGACCAGGAAAAAGAATTAAAGAAGATCAAAACTTGGGGATCAGGAGGTCTGGGACAAGGTATCACTCATGACAAGCAAGGTTATTAAGTATAGCATCTTACATACAATTTCAGGGGGGAAATGAGACAAGGTCAGCAGAAAGCTACCATATAATGGGAAGGAAGGAAGTCAGAAGGAAGCTAATCAAGCAATGTTGCACAAAGGGAACACAGGACCTCCCAAGTGTATCACAGATGAAGCATATAGTGGCTTGGAACTGATAACCATAGCCCTTTCGGGAAGAAAAGTTGAGTTCCTAGTATTTGATACCATTGCTCTCCCAACTCCCTGGCCACCAGCCATTGCTTGTTCGGCCAAGCATATTCCTGGCTTTAAATAAGGAACTCTGTTCCTTCTTCACATATCAGAGCCTCAAGGAAAGCCTTGGAGCTACCTGGTTCCCAATATACAAACAATTTATTCAAATATAAACATTTTTGCTGTTGGAGGGAGGCAAGGATTCTTTTCTTGCTTTGGGTAGTTTTTTTTTTTTTAACCCAAACCAAGCAAATAAATTCAAATTTGTTTAACTGATTAATTACTTATCACAAGTATAGTTAGAATATAGACCATATTTCGATCGATGGCCTAGCAATTATCTCATCTACTGCATATGGCAATGGAACACTGGCATTCCCTTACCAAGAGGAAGGATCTGCACTTCCAGTTTTGAAATTCAGATGGGTATCTCTAATTTCTCATGACTGAGAGAATGTGGGGGGAAGAAAATATTCCAATATCTATATGCAAATAATGAAAGATACTGTGGTATATATATTTTTTTATTTTTCCTAGAACATTTGCCTTTGGAATCTGGGTTCTGTGTTGTATGGAAGCCCAGTAAAAAATAAAAGATCAATTATAGATATTCCATTCAACATTGTTAGCTTTGTGACCCCTACCATACTCAGAAAAAAATGTGCTTGCCAACTTCTACGTGAAAAAAGACAAAGATGTCTTCTGGTGAATCCATCATAAAATCTTTGAATCTTATGCAAAGCCAGATATTATGGAGAAGTGGAGACAATATCTTCTCTTTAATCTATCGTATTCACTTCCCTATGACACTCACAAAAATAACACATGCAGGGCTTGAGAGATGGCTCCACAGTTAAGAGTATTTACAGCTCTTATAGAGGGCCTGCCTTCAGTTACAAACCTCATGTGATTGCTCCCAAGCCTTTATAATGCTAGTTCTAGTGGATATTCTTCTGACTTCTGTGGGAACCAAACATGCCTGTGGTACATCCATCATACATACAGGCAAAACACACACACATACATAAATAAAGAAATCCTTATATAAAAATAATAGTATATGCAATAGTTGTTTAAGCCACCAAGTTCTAGGGAAATTTGTTGCACAACCTAAGTAACAAATTATTTACAATTTGGGTGACAGCAAATTCATATGTGCATGACTACCATATTTGCAAATTTTATATAAAATATGTAATACTCATTTCCTCATGTATAAAAGTTTCAAACAGTAAGATTCAATGAGATGGTCCAGATAGTAAAAACACTATCATAAAGCCTGATGATGACCCCAGTTCAATCCTCATGATATGCATAGCAGAAGTACAGAACCCACACACACAAATTGTCCTTTAGCCTACACATACACATACACACACACACAACATGACACACTAACCACAACCCTGAACACACACAATAAATAAATAGGAGTAATAAAAAGGCTTTATCATTTATTTTATTTATTGCATCCCAACTGCAGTTTCCCCTTCCTCCTTTCTCTGCTTCTCCCATTCTCCTCCCTACTACCTTCCCTCCCTCCAAGATCCACTCCTCCTTTGTTTCCCTTCAGAAAAGTGCCAGTATTCCAGAGATATCAACCTAATACAGCATAACAAGTTACAATAAGACTAGGCCCCTCCCCTCATATCAAGGCTGGAAGAGGCAACCTAGTCGGAGGAAAAGGGTCCTAATAGCAGGTCCTAAGAGTCAGAGATACCCCCACTCCCACTGCTAGGGGTCCCACAAGAAAACCAACCTACACAATCATACATATACACAGAGGACCTAGCTCAGACCCATACAGGCTCCGTGGATCATCGTAGCAATCTCTGTGAGCCCCCATGATCCCTGTGGGCCGTGTTCTCCTGGTGTCCTCAACCCCTCTGGCCCTTGCAATCCTTCCTCCCCATCTTCTGCAGGATTCGCTAAGTTCTGACTAATGTTTGGCTGTGGGTTTCTACATTTGCTCCCAATAGTTGCTGGATGAAGCCTCTCTGATAACCACTGGGCTAGGGTCCAGTCTATGAGTATAGCAGAATACCAATAGGAATCATTTCATTGACTACTATTTTCTTTCTTTCTTTTTTTTTTTTTTTTTTTTTTTTTTTTTTTTTTTTTTTTTTTTGGCCAGTCATGTTTGAATCTATCCTAGGTCTCTGGGTTATCCAGTCTCTGGTTCCTGGACATCCAGGCAGTGTCAGTCATGGGTTGTCTCTTGAGGTGTGAGTCTCAAGTTGGACCAGTCATTGATTGGCCACTCGCAGAAGTTCTGTGCCACCATTATCCCAAGCTCATCTTGCAGGCAGATTTTCTGCAAATTGTAGGTTTTCTGGCTGGATTGGTGTCCAAGTTCTATCTCTAGAAGCCTCTCAACCAAAACAAGCCCCGGGCCAGACAGTTCTAGTGCAGAATTCTACCAGATATTGAAAAAAGACCTAATGCCCAATACTCTTCAAATTACTCCACAAAATAGAAACAGAAGAAGCATTGCCAAATTCATTTCATGAGGCTATAGTCACCCTGCTATCCAAACCACACAAAGATTCAACAAAGAAAGAGAATTGTAGACCAATTTCCTTCATGAAAATTGATGCAAAAATGCTCAACACAATACTTTCTAACCGAATCAAAGAACACAACACATCAAAAAGACCACCCACCATGACCAAGTAGGCTTCATTCCAGAAATGTAGGGATGGTTCACCATATAAAAATCTGTCTATACGATCCACCATATAAACAAACTGAAAGAAACAAAAACACATGATCATCTCTCATTAGATGCTGAAGTCTTTGACAAAATCCAACATTCTTTCATTATAAAAGTGCTCAAGAGATCAGGGATAAAAGGGACATACCTAAATGTAATAAAGACAATTTACAGAAAGCCTATAGCCAACAAATTAAATGGAGAGAAACTTAAAGAAATTCCACTAAAATCAGGAACAAGACAAGGCTGTCCACACTCTCCATATCTATTCAATATAGCACTTGAAATTCTAGCTAGAGTAATAAGGCAATTGAAGGAAATCAAGGAGATGCAAATTGGAAAGGAAGAAGTCAAAGTATTGCTATTGGCAAATGATATGGTATTGGTGTCAAAAAAGGTATATGGTATCATATTGCTTATGATACACATAAGCAATCCCAGAAATTCTACCAGGGAACTTCTACAGCTGATAAACACCTTCAGCAAAGTGGCTGGATGTTAGATTAACTCAAAAAAATCAATAATCTGCCTATATACAAATGACAAATGGACTGAGAAAGAAATTAGGCAAACAATACTTTTCACAATGGCCATAAATAATATAATATATCTTGGATTAACTCCAGCCAAGCAAGTGAAAAACTTGCATGATAATGAAAAGTTTTAGTAGATTTATAAAATGCAAAATAAAGGTTCCAGCCTTGGAGACTAGTTAACTGGCTTTGGATCTAGATTTACTAATTGTAAGAATTTCAAAGAATTAATAACAACCTGATATGATTGTTCCCTTACCTATATAAAGGAATAGCAGTAGAACCAAGATCAAAGAGTAGTTATGACAAAGATAAAAAATATATATGCAAACCTCTTAAGCATGCAACATGCACAGCAATTGCTTACTATCTCACTTAATGTTCCCTGCAACAGCTAGCAATCTGAGAGTCAAACCTACAATTTTGTCTCAAGATTTCGCTTAAAATTCATACTACTGGAAGGACTGGTGTTGCATTTTTACAGTCCTTCACTAGGGATGCTGTGAGCTTCATAGTAGGAATCTGATTAGAAAAGCAAAGCAAAACATAGTCAAATGAAAGGAAAGAAAAACCTCTAAATACTTTTTATTTTTTTGCCATAGGCCAAAACAGTTTTATTATCAACCAATGAGAGTAACACATATTCACAGTGTACAGAAGGATCATCCCACAGCATTTTCTTTAATATTATCTTTTGAAAAGCCATTTTTCAAAGAAGATAATTCTGCTACAGTTTGTAAGAATGATATTCATTGATTGAGTGAATATGTTCTGTTTCGAGTCTTATGTTACACAGGTTTTAGCAATTGATTAGCTTACTAATAAATGTCTGTGGGGAAGGCTTTGCCTTGGAGGAGATGGGAATGGGGGGGGGAGCTGGGGGAAAGGTGAGGGGGACGGGAGGGGGGAGAACAAGGGAATCCGTGGCTGATATGTAGAACTGAATTGTATTGCAAAATAAAAAAAAATAAGATCTAGTATAGGAAAACATTTTATACAAAGTCTCTGAATGATTAGACTCATGTTTTGCAGTTTTAGCCCAGTTTTAGAATACCAAAATCAGAGCAACAACAATAAAGACCTGTTTAAGTAAAAAGGTATTGTTTTTTAATGTTCTGTGTAGCTTCAGTTGAACCCCATTTCTACATCTTATACTCTGAATGGCTCAGAACAAGCCTAAGTCTCTTTGTTCTCATTGTGAAGCTCATGACATTGGATAATAATATTATACTCATCTGAACATTTATTAGTAAGCTAATCAATTGCTAAAATCTAAATACTTTTAAGTTTGACAGTGACTGGTCTTATTAAGTGAAAATACATGAGGGTGGGCCAACTGACCTCCAACTTAGGGATGATTCCTGGAGGTTTTAAGTTTTTGAAAGTACCAGCCAATCGAGAAAATATAAGATGTATACAAAGAAAAAAATTAACATCAGTTTTTGATTCTGAAAGCTTTGCAGCTGTTCAAAACAAATAACAACAAAACATTCTTCCTTCTTTCATATATATCATGAATAGAATAATTTGAGGCATGCAGGTTTTTCCATGAGATTCCCTTTATGACTGATGAAAAACAGCACTCCAGTGTAGAGGGCACTCTTATTTGCCCATGTGAAACAAAAAAAATGAGCTTGTCTCCAGCTGATAACTTACACCTTTTGGCAAGGAAAAATTACTGTTTTTTGGTTCTATTTATTTTACTACCCATTAAGCTTCTGAAAGATCCCTGAACCTGTTTTCCTAGACACTCCAAGCATGTTGGAAGTTTCTATTAGAGGGTCTTCCAATGGCATTCCTACGAGGTGTACTGGGGCACAACTCAAAAACCAAGTGGATTCTAGAGAACAGGCACAAAGTTCCATCTTTTCCCATTTTTTCACTAAAATCCAGGAATGTGCTCAATTTGGCTATCAGTGTCTTTACCTCGTCTTCTCTGTGGAGCCTCCCTTTGGCTCTAGTGTGTCTTCTGTCTGTGGTTGCTAGTGCAGAAGTGCATGAACTGTTATTACCTTGGTGATGGAGACAAAAGGAAAGGAAGAGAAGCACTGGGTCATACTTAGAGTAGACAAACCTTCCCTGTAGCTCTGCCATAGGCTAGGAGAAAGTGTCTAATTCCTTGAAGTTGGAGCTATAAGTGGTTATGAGCTGTCAAATATAGGTGCTATGTACTGAATAGAGATGCCCTTCAAGAGCCGTAGATGCTACTAACCCACAAAGCCAACTTTCTAGCCTGTAACGTTTTAAAAATGAAATAGAAATAATATATTTCATTTTCATTGAGATAGTTTGATAACAGAAATCCAAGAAAGTGGCCTAGAATCAAAAGACTTCTTAATGCAACCCCATATAAAAATGTTTTGCATGGCAGCTTTTTGAGTTTGTATATATCACCATTAATTACAAATCATAATTACAAGGCCAATACCACTGTGTATGCAAACCCCTGAGATGCTGCAATATGCATCATCCCACTAGTATAAATGGTTCCTTTAGGTCCTATTATTTTGATAATCTCTTTCTGAGCTAACACAGAATTAATGGCCTCATATAAAAATGTAGCCTGGCTCAGCCACTTACACCACTGGGACAATTATTCAAATGTTGCGAACTTTTTTTCATTTTCTCAACTATAAAGTAAGAAGTGCAATGACAATCTCCTCCAAAAGAATCATCTAGAGCCCCATTAAGATGTATTGACTCTTCTTTAAGACTCAGGCTAACCTACAAGTTCTTTCAGTCTTTGTAAGTACCATTCTTCCTGCTCCCTACCTATTCCTCATGCTGTATACATGGACAGATGGGTAAACATTGCACAGTAAGTATCTACCAGACAGGAATTTGTGAGCCTCTGAGTGAAGAATTTATGCACAAAACAACATTACAGTAGATTGTGTTACTATTGTTCTGTAGATGAGAAGGCCTAAACACCAAAAGGTCAAATACTAGAAGGGGGTAAGGCAAGCATTAAAACCTCAGATGTGTATTTTTTACACTCCATCAAGCAGGCTTCCTCTTGATGTCAGTTCCCTTTAGAAAAGTCTCAGAATGTTTCATACATTGCCTGTGATCAGTATTGTAATTCCCTTCTTTAGTGTGAGATGTCAGTAATTGCCTTACCCATGGACTACAACGTAGATGCATTGAAGACAAATTCACACACTACTGACCTTTGTGTGTGAATTCATACTCTCTACTTAAATAAGCATATGTAGAAGTGAGAATTGTATCTTTCTAAGGAGGTGGCAATAGTCTCTAGGTTTGGTTTAAGTGTAGTCTCATTTCTGACAAAGAACAGAATTAAATGGTCCAAGCATGAAGATTATGTCCTTTCTGTAGAAAATGCAATGTTACTTCATTCACTCATTTTAAGTGGATTCTCTACAAATATCATTTTTCCTTCCTTCTATATTCTATATTATATGTTAATTTCTACAAAATTATTATAAATCATGAAATAACTTTAATGAATTTATCATATGAAAAGATTTTTTTTTATATTTTACAAATACATTTAGAATAAACTAAGCAAGAAAATATTATAAAAGCAATTAATTATGTAAAAAGTAACATGGGGAACTCTGCTTCCTTGTACTTTCTGATAATTTGGGGGTATTTCAAACAAATTTCACTTATTTTATATGATAGAATGTTTGAAATGAACTGTTCTGACCTCAGCACATAGTGTTTTCAATTTGATTTTATAGAGCCTTAAATGGCTTCCTAAGTTATTTTTAATTCATGTGAATTACCTGGATTGGAGGTCCATTAACTTTCATTACACTGTCTGGGGAGCCTGCTAGGTGGCAGGTTTCCAAACTCCTGGAGCCTGAGGGGTTCAAACAGATGAGAGAGAGACACTGTCAGTGACAGGAGAAGAGAGAAAAGAGTTCCTCCACCGCTCTCTCTCTCTCCTCTGCATTCAAACGAACACTGCCACAAGTCCCTAACCCTTTAACACTGAAGAGCCAGAATCAAGGGAGATTAGAAACACAAAAGCAGGTGTTTTTCAAAATACCTCAGTTACAGTGTGTAGTTTGGTGGGGCTTGGCATTACTCTAATGCTTCCTGAATCCACCCGTCCGAATGTAGCAAAGTACTGAAAAGATGGTTACGCTGGGAATGCTTATGACATTTTACACTGCCACAATGATTGAATACCTGCTTAGTTAAGAAGTTTTACCTGCATGGTTGCTGCTACTCGGAATCCATCACTAATGAGTTCAGGCCCATATATCATAGCAAGAGAGCATGCGACAGTTTGAGTACAATCTGAGACCTGGCATTTCAGGATTTCTTTCTAATTTCCATAGAATGTCTCAGGATATGAACCCTCCTTGTATAGAGGGGGAAACTGGCAAATGAAGACACTGGAACAATGGATCGTGTGTAATAAAGTTACAAACTAAAACACCCCCAATAGCAAATATGCTAAGATCGGCACCAACCAGAATCTGAATGTCAGGTCATCCACTTCCATCCTGACCTTGTAGCAGACACTACAAACTCTCTGGCCTCAATTCAAAAGAAGTTGGGTTTAAAAGTATCTACCCCATGTAGTTTTCTTTTAGACAAATTAAACTTCTAAATGTATATAGAGCTAATCATTTGGTATTGGATAACCAACTGTGGTGCTCCTCCTTGGGGAAGACTATGTCTCACATTCTCCCTGACAACCTGTACATACAAGTAACATTACACAGACTGAGAAGGTTGTATTTTATGTGCTTATGAACATACACACACATGTTTGTATGTATGAAATAATTAAAGAAAAGGGGGTCATGAATTTCATAGAGAGCAAGCGGGTACATAGGAGGGATTAGAGGGACAAAAGGAAATGGGAGGTATGATGCAATTTTATTATAATCTCGAAAAAACAGAAACAATTATTTCAAAAAATGTACATATGTGCTGGAAAATGAGATCATGAAGACTAGAGTGAGGGTCCAGCACCCATGGAGCAAACCAGACACCTCATACATGCCTGTAATCCTATCTCCAGGTGTAGCATACATATGAAGCTTGCTGGAACTTGCTGTTTTCCATCCTAGCAGAGAATATATGAGCCCCAGATTCAGGGACAGATCCTGCCTAGAAGAATGTAAGACGAATTGCTATATGGTCTTATAAATAAAAATCTTGGAGCCAGATATTGGGGTACAAACTGAGAGATCAGGGAAGCAGAAAGAAGCCAGCATTTTCTTACCACTAGAAATCCTGAGCCAAAGAGAGACCTACTTCCTGCATACCCATCCCTACATGCCTTTTTGTGCCTGCCATCTCACTTCCTCTCACCGCTTAGCTACATTACTTCCTGTCTGTCTGTCTGTACAGACCTCCAGACCTCTATGGTTAATACTGAGATTAAAGCAATGTGTCACCATGCCTGGCTCTGTTCCCAGTGTGGCCTTGAACTCATAGAGATCCGCATGCTAGGATTAAAGGCAATTGCTATCATTGCCTGACTTCTATGTTTAATATAGTGGCTGCCTTTTTCCTCTGATCTTCAGATAAGCTTTATTGGGACGCACAAGTAAAATATCACCACAGAGGAATATACGGAGTGTGATAGAGAATGACACTCAAAACCCTCTTCTTCCCTTGCTATACATGGACAGGACATTGAGTGCTCACACATGTATATTCACATAAGCAGACAAAAACACATAAATAAAACTTAAAATGTGTATAGTGCCAGCCACATCACTGGTCTCCATTATGCAGTAGTTGTTACTGACTTTAACGTATATCATACTCTTAGAATCCTTCTACCTGAGACACTATAGCAAACGACCTATAGAAAATTCTAGGTCTCAGTGACTCTCACCAGATCCTCTGTGCTCTGAAGGCAGAAATGATTATGAATTTTGGAAGAAGAAAACATATCCTATGAAAGCATTGCTGAATAGATTTCCCAGGAAATCTTTCTCCCAAAGGAAGACAAGTGATAGGATGAGTGAGGCTCTATTCCTCCCACTCTGAAGACCCAGAATGTGTTTCAATACACAGTAAATGCCTAATATTCTGAAAAAGGTACTAGGCTAGCAAACCCAATGAACATTATCCCCCAACAAGTCACTACATTTCCAAAGGCACGCGCTTGTCAGTGGTTTGCAAACTTGCCTTTTTCTGTGACAATGGCCGAAGAGGCTAACAATGCAGATATTCTGACACTGAGGGAAGAGTTTTTATAACCTCTAAAGACAGTCTTTAAATTATGGTCACTGATTCCTTACTGCTTTTATTTATTTATTCAAAAATTTATTAAATATTTTCTGTGATGGAAGCACTGGGAAACGACCCTGAGCAATGCATAAACAGAGCCTGTGTTCGTGGAGTTTCTACTTCATTAACGTATTCTTTGTTGACATGCCACTAATATTTACCTTAATTCTTACATTATTGTATTGTGTGTAGGTCATGGACCATATGTAGAGAACAAAGGATATTTTGCAGGACTTGTCTACTATTCAACTCAGATCTTCAGACTTGATGTCAAGCTATCTCACCGGCTATTACAACTAATTTTAAATAGTTTCTCTAAAAATATTTACTGTTTTATACAAAACTCAAAAGATATATAATAGAAAGGAAATGACCTCCCTCATCATATTTTCTGTAATTTACCATAATAAGTCATCCATTTTTTCCAAAATACGTTTACAATTTTTCAATATGTGTGTATATTTTATGTCCTGTGTTCTTTTGAAAAATATAATTACAACAATTTTAGTATTTAGCACAATTATCAATAACAATACTCAATACTCAATCCAGTTCTTTTCAATAATGTTTTTAGGTCCTGAAATAAGTAGAATTTAAAATGAAGGTTATTCATCATGTACTAAGTTATAGTGAGAAAAGATAAGTAAATTCAGCTTGATAAAGTGACTATACTAAATGATTACACACTACATACTTCACATATGCTAAAAGAAAGTTTCCAGTGATTTTTTCTCAAAAAGAATAAATATTCAAGAATACATACATATATATATATATATATATATCTTAATTTTAACATTATTCAATGTATACATTTACAAAATTGCAAACTGCATCCTGTAATTGCACATAAATTTTGTCTATCAGTTAAAAAGGGGAAATTAAAGGAAAATAAAGGGGATTAAGTGCAAACCTAAGGCTTTAGAAAAGCCGTGTAGCCCTCGGAGACTCATGAAAGAGAAATTTTCACAGAACTGCCAGCTTTAACCTGATTATCCTCTTACCAAATACCCATTATTATTCACATCTTAAAAGATGGACTGACTTCATCAATCAGGACTTCATAGGGAAACTTTTGAGTGGCATGAGAAATCTTCCTCCACACTGGAAGATGTCTTTGGCTGGATTATTTTTAAAAGAAGGATAAAGGAATATTATAGATTAATAGGAAGGTGGCTCTTTTTTATTTCATTCAAGAATATGAAAGACAAGTGAAAATCATTTTAGGGGAAAATGCCATTTTATATCAATCCATTTCAGGCAGCTTTGACTTCTTTTCTCACAATCCCTTTCTAGGCCGTACGGCACAGGGTTGTAGAGCATTGCCATTTGCACTCACTTCTACTTCCGTGAGACGTGGAAGTGGCTGTGTGGAAAAAATAATTTCTACTCTTTCTTACGAATAAGACTAATTTTCAAAGAAAGTTATCGCAAGCTACATTTCTCTGTGGTGTTCTTCAAGCCTAGGCATTCCTGAGTCTTTCCTTTGGGTAGGCAAAAGTGGTTCAAATTTTTCCCCGTTCCTTTATTACTGATACTGCTTTTTAACAACACAATGCTACTATCAAAGGACTTCCTTCCAGAAATCCATTAGGAATAATAAATGCTTATGAAATCTTTTGTTAGAAAGAGTCACACTGTTCTGTGTTTTAATGCTCCATATTAATTAAGATACAATTGTCTACCATATGTGAAGCAAACAGCCATGTTCATAACCCACCACATAGCTGTGGCCTACACCATGGTGGATGCTAGGGAAATAATTCATGATTATATCAATTACATCTCATTGTTGCAGAGGTGTGAGCCAGAGACTAATCATAGAAAATAGCAGGGTCTGGATTTGAGTCTAGTGGATGCTTTGAAGAATTTCATGAGCATTGTATACTCATGAAGACAGCAGAAATAATCATCATAACTCAGCCTCCACTTTAATAAGTAATGAAGCTCAAAAAACGAATTAGAAAGAAACTCAGCCTCTTCAACATACCAGCTATCTATGTAGATGTTTAATATAATTCATTCAAATCCACTAACCAACTTGAAATCTTTAACATTAATTCAAAACTACAATATTTTTTTTTTCAAACTCACAAGGCAGATTAACTTCATGTCTGCAGAAGATTTCTATCTTAAAGCAGGGATCTTCTTATTACACCAATCTCCCTGTGAGTGTGAATCTATCAAGACCTAAAATGGATACAGTGATAGCTTAAAAAATAGAAATAACTTAGGTTAATGAACTATATTGTTAAAGCTAAGAACTTTAAGATATATTCAACATGGTTATGTCATTGAGGTAGACTACCCTATCAGATACACATTAGATACTAAATACAGATCATTACTGTATCAGTCCCATCTCTGTTGCTATAGAAAGAGAATGGATAGGCCAGTAGTTCAGAGTGGTTGTGTGTGGTTTAATTACATTAAAGTGTCATAAGTCTTTCATCAGTAAGCTGTTCTTTTTCAATTCACTACAGTGTATTCATGAAATTCTTCAAAGCATCCACTAGATTCAAATCCAGACCTGTAATTTTCTGCGATTAGTCTCTGACTCACACCTCTGCAACACTGAGATGTAATTGATAAAATCGTGAATTATGCCGGGCGGTGGTGGCTCACGCCTTTAATCCCAGCACTCGGGAGGCAGAGCCAGGCGGATCTCTGTGAGTTCGAGGCCAGCCTGGACTACCAAGTGAGCTCCAGGAAAGGCGCAAAGCTCCACAGAGAAACCCTGTCTCGAAAAACAAAAACAAAAACAAACAAAAAAAAAAATCGTGAATTATTTCCCAAGTATCCACCATAGTGTAGGTCACAGCTAGGTACTGAAGTGACCAAAGAATTATTATTATATTTAGTATAATATTTATTATTACTATTGTGTTGCTACATGTTACTATGTAATATGACAGTATGGGGAAAGGTACCTGATGTGGTGAAATCATGATGAGAATTTCTAAAGGAAGTTATATATAGCTTTCAAGACACTGATTTACTATAGATTAATTTACTTATACTTTTAGATGATAAATGTGTATGTTTGTATGTGTTTGTGTGTATGATAGCAACAAGTATCCCACAGCACGACTGCATTCACAAATCTATTTTTGAAGTATTTATTTTGTTTTATTAGATGATTACCTAATTTCTCCCTTTCCTCAATCCAAATATAGCCCTCCTTGTTCTCATTCAGATTTGTACTGTCTTTTCATTAATTGTCATTAAATACATACACACACACACACACACATATATATATATACATACATATATATGTCCATATATGTATGTATTTCTAAATACATAAATACAACCTACTCAGTTTGTAAAATTCTGCTTGCATGTATATGTTTTTAGGGCTGACTACTTTTGTCTTCTAGGAATGTCAGAAGCTACACCAATAAAGTCTCACCAACATGACCGCCTCATCATGAACATACATAAACAAGTATGATACCTATAGGCATACTAGTGCAAATGGGGGAAAGCTCATGAGGTCTCAACCATACACACACACACACACACACACACACACACACACACACACACACACACACAAGGAAACTAAAGAATGCTAAGAGTGGGAGAAGTAGTCTTCCCCAGGGAAGAGCAAAACCATTAGGTTACCCAATATTGATCTAATTTTATCTACAATCACTTACACCCTACATCACATAACTACAGGCAATCTACTCTTTTTCCCCAAACAACTTATACTTTATGATAATCCATAACCCAGCCTTATTCTCTATGTCCTCTGTTATTCTTCCAAAGCAAGTACTCATCCACTGCAACACAGATTGATTGTCCATGTTCTCTTTTATGGCTCTCAAACTTTCCCAATCAGTCCTAAGATTTTTATGCATTCTCCTATGGCCTATAACATAACACACACACACACACACACACATACACACACACACACACACACACACACACACACACACACACACACATCCATATTATAGTTTTCCTTTTATTGTCATATTTGAATTGACTTCCAAGTTCTTGAGTATTTTACATTCCCTTATCACATTATTTGATCTATGTTAGAATAGATAAATACTTCTTGAATTTGGAGTAAGTCATATTTGTTTTGAACTTTGATGTGATTGGAAATGCTACATTTGTAGAAATATAGCACTGAATAAATAAGCACAGAAATTTAAAAATAACCCACCATAGAAATTCAATTTACAGATCTAAGAAGTAAACTTACATATATACATATATATATATATATATATATATATATATATAATCTTATAATTTAATTTAATTTTACATATCAGCCACAGATTCCCTTGTTCTCCCCCCTCCTGGACCCCCCCTCTGCCTTACCCCCAGCCCACCCCCCATTCCCATCTCCTCCAGGGCAAAGATTCCCCTGAGGACTGAGTTCAACCTGGTAGATTCAGTCCAGGCAGGTCCAGTCCCCTCCTCCCAGGCCCCAGGTGGAGCTCCAGGAGTCCAGTTGGCAAGAAAGAGGAGGGTTTTTATGAGCTAGAATTGTTGAGACCAAGGTTGGATAAAGCACAGGGACAAATAGCCAAACGAATGGAAACACATGAACTATGAACCAATAGCTGAGGAACCCCCAACTGGATCAGGCCTTCTGGATAAGTGAGACAGTTGATTAGCTTGATCTGTTTGGGAGGCATCCAGGCAGTGGGACCGGGTCTTGTACTCAGTGCATGAGTTGGCTGTTTGAAACCTGGGGCTTATATAAGAAGTAAACTTTTTGAGTTTTGCTTGAAGAGTGTAAATATGACTATATCTCTGGATTTACTCTGAAAGATGTATTACCTAAACTTGAAAAAAAGGCAAATAAAAACTGATAATAAAACCAGCTCTACCCCACAAAAATATTTAAAGTTGATCACCAAATAGAGATCTGATACAATGCAGTTAATTTTCCTAAATGAAAACTTCAGTAATGTTATTTTGAGTTTTATAACATAATGTAGACATATATTAGCCTCTATGATACTCTTGTCTTGATATTTCTCTGTTAATATTATTTTAATGATGAAACCAAGTGATCTACTTGTTCTCATACAACCAAAAATAGGGGGAAAAGGGCTGTAGGAATTGCTGCTTCCTCTCTAGGTTACATATGCTATTATGCAAAACCTTCAATAAACCATTTTAGTAATTGATTCAAAATTGATTTAAAAAAAGTTCTTTTAAATTTAAGTATATCAAGGTTTAATAGTTTTCTAAGGTCAAGATAATAAAGATGTATCAAATATTTTGGGTATAAGGTTTATGACTTCTCTTGTGTAGGTATAGAAATCACTTTTGGTTCAACAACTATTTACTGTACTTTGATTCTATGTAGGCCTTATAGGTAGTGTGAACACTGCAAAAATCATGTGTAAAGTTGTGATTCTCAGCAATCATACTCAGCCACTACTTTTCAATATTTCTATTATTATAATTTTATCTTTGGATTGATTAAAGGAAAGGATAAATTTGATAGCTTTAAAATATGTATAAATGTTTTTAACTAAGATATTTCATAGTAAAACCATCAGGATAGCACAAGCCCTGGCCACATATGAAGGAGAGCAGGGAGGGGTATATGGTAGGGTTTGGACAGAAGAAAGGGAAGGAAGGAATGTTATAATCAAAACACAATCTCAAAACTAAGCTAACTAAGTAATGAAATCATGTAGGAGACACAATCTCAAAGCAAACCCGTTGATCCTCTGCCCTTCCCTCTTCCTCCTCCTCTCCTGCTTTGTCCTCTGAGCTGTAGGTGCAAGAGTTGTTCTGAAGACATATCCATTGGGACTGGCTCTACAACTCTGAAATTTGATTGTTTGTGATGTTTTGTAACAATCTACATCTGGAGTTCACTGTGAGAGAGTCTAACCTCGTCTTATCAGCAGCTACATCAATTAGGTCTCTCCAACATGACTACCTAAATATGAGCTGAACAAAGATGATACTAGACATGATAAAGTGGACAGGGCAAAGACCACAAAGCCACAATATTACACAAAGAACCACAGACGACTAAAGAATTCCAAGAGTAGGAGAAAAAAACCTTTCCCAGAGAAATGGCATATCAAATGGGCAGATCCAAAAACTTATATACAAGTAACCATATACAGACTGAGCAGGTTATATTTAGAAATGCATGCGTGAGTGCGTGCGTGTGTGTGTGCGTGCGTGCGTGCGTGTGTGTGTGTGTGTGTGTGTGTGTGTGTGTGTGTGTGTATACATATATATTCATGCAAAAAAATTTTAAAAGAGGGCATGGATTTGAAAGAGAACAATGAGAGGTATTGTGGGTTTAGAAGTAGGAAAGGGAAGGGGAAAATAACATAATTATAATCTCAAAAGATAAAAGTAATAATAAAAGAAATCACATGACTGTGTCTGCTTCAATGTGGTAAGCCTGTTTGCAAACCCCATTAAGAAATCACAGGAACTAAACATACTCAAGCTGATGATATTCAGATCACTAAAAATTTTGGAGATTTTTTTTGACAATTGACTCAATTTTTCTCTTTAATTTTATGCATATGTAAGAAATACCCATATTTCATTTTTGAGATTTACATAGACCTTTTTTCCTCAGCTTACTAATTCCATGAAACTTTAAACAGATTTTATTCATTTTAATTACTCCACTAGTAAAGTGAGGCTAAGAATGCACTTGAGACATCAATGTTTCCAGGATGCTCAGAGTTCAGAAAAGCAAAAGTGTTTTCAAATCCCCATTGTACAAAAATGCAAGGTAAAAGGTAACTGGATTGAGATTATAAATATACAGATTTTAAAAGATGTGGCACTGGAGAATCTTAAAATATTTATATATTCTACCAGATCAGTGGTAGCCAACCGAGGCTATCTAGTGAGACCTTACTCAGGGTCAGAGAATCTGAGCTTGCTTTACCCATCAGGGCTGCATAATGGTATGATTTGACCACAGGTGTGGTTACCAGGTCTTTTGAAGGGTCTACACTTGGCTATACTGTGTGCTTTGATCTTGCAAGGGGGAGGTCTTTTGCCTCTCCCCTTGGCATTTTTATAAAAAGCCCTTTTGAATAAATGCCTAAGTCAGCTGGGTGTTGACCCAGGGCCCTCCGAAGCTATCCTGTCTCTATCTTTCTTATCATCTCTTTCTATCTTTCTACATAATATTTTCACATTCCTCTCTCCTCCACCTAAGAACTCTTCAAAAGGTGGGAGCAGGTTAGAACTGGACTCCCACAGACTCCTACACAGGTCCCCACATATGATATTCAGGAGCAAACACTCCAAAGCAAAAGAATATTCTCAATGGAAGTAGATTCTTGTGTAAATTTTAAAATTACCATTCATTGGGGCAATCAGGTTCAAGCCAGTCATCTTAAAGATACATGCCTAAGAAATAAAGGGCATTATGTGCTATATAAGGCTGCCTGGTATCCAGAATATGTTTGTGCTGAATCCACTGGGCTTCCTGCCTAAGCCACAGGACTTTTTAGTTAGGTGGCCTAGATATTAACAACATTCAGGCTCTACAAACTTGATTATTTAGCTACTTTCCGACTGTGACCACTGTTTAAGGAAGCTTCTCTTATATTATTCTCTAAATATAGTAACTATAGTTCTTACTTAACTTAACAGCATTGATATAGAGCACTGGTGTTAGATCCATGGTTATGTCTGATATATCACTGGAAAGACTACCCCAGCAAATAACACATTGTCAGGGTGTGATGTACTACAGGCATTTAAAGAACTCCTACCCCATGGAAGGTTTTTGTGTTTGTTTTTGTTTTGTTTTGTTTCTATAAGAAATGTAAGAAGTCCCTGGGAGGAATTCATAAGAATATAGTTGGCTATAAGCAGATTCATACAAAAAAAAGAATAAATAAATGAGTTTTTCAGGACAATGGAGGGAAACTGTGGTGGGGAGACAAACCCAACCTGTCTGCTTAAACCTCACCTAGCTCTCCTTAGGCAGAATCAGGACAATGTTCCCCTGTATATTTTACTTATTAAGCACAACAAAGTCCAAACAGTTTCCCTGGACCAACTTACTTTAGAGATGAAGAACTGAGGCAAAGTATTGCTACAACTTTCATAAGGTGCACAACTGACAGGAAATGGGTTCTGTGTTCCCCTCCAGGAAGTCTTACTTTGGAGACCATATCCTCTTCTGTATTAGAATTTTAGTCAATTCTCCTTAACTCAGAATTTCCCTTTGATTGCCAGTTTGCTTAGCTTTGTGGAGATGAAATCCAATAACTTTTTTGTGTGTTTGGTTTTTGTTCTTTTGTATTTATCATAATTAACAAATCGTACTATCTGGAACAGTTCCTCATCAAGAATTAATTTAACGGTGGCTGACAGATGTTTAAAGATTGTTTGCTGCATCACTGATCTAAAATGGAAATGGTGTAAGTATCCTCTGGCCTCTAAACATCTCTGAGGGCTACAACAGCAGTCCTACTCAAAGAAGGCTAGAGTAAGGTTCCCTTCAAAGACACCAAATTTTTTTGAAATAGACCCTTCTCTCATACAATACCTCCCAACAGTTTCCCTTCCCTCCACTCTTCATCCCCCTTGCCCCAGATCTACTACCATCTGTTTCCCTTCAGAAAAGGAAGGGCCTCAAAGAAACATCAATAAAACAAGATAAAATAAGACAAGGCAAATGCTCTCATATCAAGGCTCAACAAGGCAGCTCAACAGGAGCAAAAGAGTCCCAAGAGTAGGCAAAAGATTCAGAGTCCCAAGGCAGCAGCTATAACACATTTGAAGAACACATAGTGCAGACTCACGCAGGCCCCATTCTTGCCTTTTCATTAATGGGCTAGAGAGATGTCTCAGCCACTAACGGCAAGGCTCACAACCAAAACTATAAAGGTTGCTAAGCTTAACTCCACCTTCGTCCTGTGATTCTTCTCTCCAGAGCTCAGGAAAGATTCACATACGGAGGAGAGGCAAATACTTACAGCATCCTCTGTTCTTCCAAATAATTTGTTGGAATCTGGACTACCGATCTTGTTTGTTCAAGTCAAATATTTCAACTTTACATTTTCCCACATCTAAAAGTCTTTCTGTAGATAAAGGGATGATAGCCAGCTGTCTTAGGAGAGGCTAAAGGCATCAAAGTTATGTGAATATATATGTATATATATGTGTGTGTGTGTGTGTGTGTACATATACATAAATATAATTATACATGAAATGAAACTTACTAAAACATGTTATTACTTATAATGTATGACTTATGCACATAATTTAAAAGATATTCAGACATTAATTATTATACCTTCTACTTTACTTGAAGCATCTTTGAACATTATGGTAACAAAAAGAAAAGCAGTAAGAGTATTTGCATATGAATAATGCACACGTGGAAATTTCCAATGGACAGAAGAGAAGGTGAGTTGTATGAACAACTAATTTTCATAGACTACTTTGTAACAGAAATAACATAGATACAAGAAAACAAATGTTTGAGAAAAACAAAGAAATTTAATGGCTTGGATACGTTTAGGAATTTAAATGACCATGTAAAACCAGTAAGTAGGCCTCAAATAGGATCCACCTATTAGATGTTAGCAGGAGTTAGATTGTCAACAGGGAAGGGTCTAGTTAATGGTCCATGTTGTTTACAGAAACACAGAAACAACTCTGGCTTGGCTGTTGCAAAAGCTCATTCATGGATAGGAATGTACCTGAAGTTGGGTGGTAAATGAACAGAAATGTGCCTGACCTCATAACTCTAAAACCTGTTACAAGAATCCTTTTGGAAAACTCTATCAAACTGCTAGCTACCTGCCATTATGGAGCCTATAAATCCCCATGGACCCCACTAATAAACATTGACAGAAAAATTAAATTGACTCTTTTGCTGCATCTGTTTTGAGTGGAAGAGTGAGTTGTGACTATGATTTATTTCATGTTAAGTTTCAAGTTAGATATGCTCAACCATTGCATAAACCCTGAGGAGTGTATGTGCAGCCAAATGATGATTACAAAAAACTTAAAATTTATTGAGTGATTTAATAACTGAAATTTCTTTCAAATCTAGTATTTCCTTGTTGTAACATCTAGCTACAGTTTTATCATACTTGGCTTGGCCTCCAGACAATAGGACTTTTCAATTAAAAACTAAAGTAAATTTAGATAAGTTGACCTGTGCCAGTAGTCTGAAAATATGTATGTGCTTCAGTTAACATACTCAGTCCATTATCAATAAATTTGCTTTCTTGTTTTGAAATCATATGGCCGTATTTTTTTCTTGCTTATATTATTTAATATGTTAAGCTTTTGGCTTCATAATTTTGAGCAAATATTTAAAACAGTTAAACTATTTGAATATGAATAGATTAAGATTGCCTATATGAGGCCTGGAGAGATGGCTCCATGGTTAAGGGTACTTATTACCCTTCTGACCTTCACAGATATATCAAGCACACATGTCGTGCACATACATACATATAAGCAAACCCTCATGCACTTAAAATAAAAATAAATATAGAGAGTACAAAGGAAGAAAGGAGCCAGGAAGATGGGGTACAGGAGACAAAAAGAAAGTAAAAGGGAGTGATTATGGTCAAAGTAGTTGATATGCATGCATAAAAATGTCACAATGAAATTCATTATTTTGTACAATTAACATTTACGGATAAAAGTTAAAATGTAAATACTAGTCTATTGACCATAGTTAGCCAAATATTTGTATATCCACAAAATAAAAAGATGTCTACATCTGACTCTCCAAACCTGAGGTCCTTCCTTCAACATGTAAAGTGAACATGTGATAAATTTAAGGGACTTAAGGTGTAAATCTTATCACATATTACCCAGTTAGACCCAATGCAATTGCAAAGGTCTTATAAGTAAAAATACGAGGCAAGAGTTACAGATGCATTGTGAAAGCGCTGCTGCAGCATCTTTGAAAGTGGAAGTCACAGCAAGGAATGCAGGCAGGCTCCAGAAGCTGAAAACTGCAGGGAATAGGCTCTTTCCTAGAACATTCATGGGAAACACAACCCTAGCTGGGTATGGTGCTGAAAGCTTCTAATCAGAAAACCTGAGGCAAGAGGACTTTGAATTTAGTCTGTTTAAGGAACATAATGAGACTCTGTCTAAAATAAAATTAGAAACATATCCTCTTATCAACACTTTGACTATAATCCCTTGAGACACATTTCAGACTTCTCACTTGAAGAATTCCAAGTCACTGATTTTATGGTCATTTTTTATAAAAGAAATGGAAACCACTGAACCACAAACTAGAGTTATTGATGTATTTGTCTATAATATATATGCCTTTAAAGATGGGTTTCACATTTGTGTTTTTCTTTTTCAATTTTTTTTTACTTTTTTCATACAATATAATTTTATCATTTTCTTTTCCTTCACCCAACTCCTTCCAGATCCTCCCCATTTCCCTATCTACCTAACTTCATCCTACCCATTCAACTTCATGTTTCTCTCTCTCTCTCTCTCTCTCTCTCTCTCTCTCTCTCTCTCTCTCTCTCTCTCTCTCTCTCTCTCTTTCTTCTTCTTCTTCTTCTTCTTCTTCTTCTTCTTCTTCTTCTTCTTCTTCTTCTTCTTCTTCTTCTTCTTCTTCTTCTTCTTCTCAATAAGAAAATAAAATAAAGCCAGGCAGTGGTGGCGCATGCCTTTAATCCCAGCACTTGGGAGGCAGAGCCAGGCGGATCTCTGTGAGTTCAAGGCCAGCCTGGGCTACCGAGTGAGTTCCAGAAAAGGCGCAAAGCTACACAGAGAAACCCTGTCTCGAAAAACCAAAAAAATAAAATAAAATAAAATAAAACAGGAAAAGAAGAAAATCATTAAGACAAAATATACCCAAATATAACAAAACAGGAAGCACATGCAAAGCAGGGCGGGGTGGGGGAGCAGGAAGGAAGGAAAAGAAAAGAAGAATCTGTTTTGTTTTGGCCAACTACTCTTGGGCATGGCACTTGCTCTTAAGTGTGGTTGAGAGGACCCAGTGACACTTTATTGGAGAAAACAGTTATTCCTCCTCTAAGCAGACTTCAATTGCAAATAGCTTTTTGGTTATGGGTGGGACTTTGTTTCCACTTCCTCTTTTCAATGCTGGGATTTTGTATGCTCTGAACCTGTTGAGGAATTGTACGTGCCATCACGGTCTCTATGGGTTGATATGTGTACCAGTTCTGCTGTGTCTAGAAGACACTGTTTCTACGGAGTCGTCTATCACTTGTTATCTGTTTTCTATTATCTACAGCGGCTGCCACTGAAGCAATGGCTATCCTAGTCAGAGAATGCAACTCTGCTGCTACCAGCAGCCTGAGGGGATTCTGTTCCCTCAGGAACTGACTCTTTTGAAGCTACTAAGAGAGACTTTATCTAAATCAATGGTTTAGTGGTTTAGGTGGAATTCTGCTCGCTCAGAGAGGATAACCTTCTCCCTTTGACAGCATCTTCAAAAAAAAAAAAAAAAAAAAAAACCCAGCTTTCTTCTCTCAGCCCCCACTTAAAAAACCCTTGCTACATGTGGTTTCTCCTTACCACTTCCTTTGTGCTACTTGCTGATTCAGCCTCCTGCTCACAGGTTAATTTTATTTTAATCAAACACATTTTTGAATTGTTAACAAAAGCAGTAGAAAAATGCAACACAGTTTAAAATAATATTCCCCAACAATCACTTCTTGCTCCTCCAGTCTTTCTGCTTCCTCTTCTGCACAGATGCCTGAGCCTTGAGGGAAAGGGTTTGGTAAACACATCCCATTTAGAATTTAATGCTCCAAAGTCTCTCAATCCCTGCACATTGTCTATTTGTGGATCTCTTTGTTCCTTATCATTTACTGCAAGAAGAAAATCTTTATGAGGATTGAGTAATGCTTTGTTCTATGGGGACAACCATATGATTAAAAGTAATTTTATTGCTGTGTTCCTTTAACAGAATAATAGTAGCAGGCTTTCCTCTATGCCCATGACCTAGAACCTCAGGTTCTTAGCCAATTTAGCACTGCGGTGAATGGGTTCCATCTCATAGAGTGAGCCTTAAATAAAAAGAAAAAATGTAGGGGTTGGTTACTGAAGCTGCAGTCCCTTTCAGCCTTATCTCTCTATTTCTTGCAGATCCCCAAAGTAACCATGTCATCAGTAGTTGCTCAATAAATGGTTGTTGAATTTCTTTGGAAAAAAATAATTAGTATTTAAACAGTGAACCAAAAAACAGAGCACTAATTATTTTAAAAAGTTTGTGCAGAAGGTATCCCTAAAGTGAAGACTGATGAAATGTAATATTTACTATCAGCATTCTTCCCAGAATAAATGAATTTATGAATACAAACAAAAGTCATCGTGGGTAATTATAAATTATATGGCCATTGTTGCTCAAAACGATGTATTTATACTATCTCAACATCAGGAGAAATTCATTATTTGGTTTCCACAAGTTTTGCCCATGAACTATATTCTAATATTGCATACTTTTAGTAATGGGAGCAGTAATATAGTAATTTATTGTTTCTTTAAAATTTCATAAATGGTGATTGCTATTTGTAAACTATGGTATTACTTATTTTATTTTTTGATGCAACATCAAAGAAAAAGAGAAAATGATAATTTATTGAAATATATTTCTATGCTAAAAGAACTTGCCTTTTCATATACCACATTTGTGACTATGTTCTTGAACCATGCTGTTATTCCTACTCTTTGATGCAACATGGACACTAGAGTAGATAAACTTACAATTAAAAATTTATTTTAAAAATCATTGAGTTGTTACCATTTGATTGAACTCTGATATTCTCATTACACCCACTATTGGCATATAACAGGAAATTATACTCTACAACTGAAATCATAATTGTCAAAAACAGCTCAAAAGAAATAATCAATTTTTTTTGAAACAGGGACTGATTATGTACCTCTGACTGTCTTGAACTCACTACGTAGACCAGGCTGGCCTCAAACTCACAGAGATCCTCCTGCCTCTGCCTCCTGAGTGCTGGGATTAAAGTTGTGCACCACTACACCCAGCTCCAAATATTCTTTTCTATTTAACAAAGAATGTGAATCTTTTTAAATTATGTTCCTGTTTATGGTTTCTGTACACCTAACCTTGAGCATGAAGTTGTTCTTAGCTCAGTGGGGATTTGTCTCGTAAGAAGACTTAGTGTGAAAGGACTAACTTGATGATTTACAGACTAGTGTAATGTTTTCTACAGACTAGTGTAATGTTTTCATAATTATAACAATCTAAATTTATGCATTGTTTTACTTAAAGCCTTTCTCTTCTGAATAGGTAAGCTCAACATGTTGCTTAGTAAATGGCTCATAATAAGAGCATAAAAATAGGCCAATTACTCAGAACTTTCAAATAATCATAGAAGTTATTCAACATTAAGGATTTGTTTACAAAAAAGCATTTATTTAGTCATGATAGTCAATTAATACACAAACCAACCTTTTATACTTCCCATATACCCAAAAAGCACACAAATCAAAAATGAAACAATGGTACTTTGAAACTGAAAGAATGTAGGCTGAAGTCTCTCTCCCACCTGCTTGTTCCCAAATACCAGGCAGCTGCTTTAAATAATTGACTCTGGGTCTTAATATTGCTTATAATGCTCAGCTAGTAGCTCAGGTGTATTACTAACTAGCTCTTACAGTTAAATTAACCCATAATTCTTATCCATTTTTTCATGTGACTTGTTACCTTTTCTCAAAATGGCATTCTCATCTTGCTTTCTCTGCATCTGGCTCGTGACTCCTGACTCTGCCCTTCCTCTTCCCAGAATTCTCCTAGTCTGGTCTTCCCACCCATACTTCCTACCCAGCTACTGGCCAATTGGCATTTTAGTAAACTATTTTGAATGACAAATATTGGCAGTGTACAAGAGTATTATCCCACAGCAAAATAATATTCAATCATACCTCAACTTATATTTCATTCAATCATTTTTTTATTATTAAGAAATTTTTTATTG
Organism: Peromyscus californicus insignis; assembly: GCF_007827085.1. NCBI lineage: Eukaryota > Metazoa > Chordata > Mammalia > Rodentia > Cricetidae > Peromyscus > Peromyscus californicus. The sequence goes on from NW_026294617.1 coordinate 92,256,244, forward strand.
ATTTTACATACCAATCACTGATCCCCCTCTTCCCTCCTCCAACCCCTTCAGCCTCTCTCCCCCAAACTCACCCCCTATCCTCTCCTCAGGTAAAGCCTGAGTCAGCAGAGTCTGGTACATTCAGTTGAGGCAGGTCCAAGCCCCTCCCTTTGCTTCAAGGCTGTGCGAGGTATCCCACCATGGGTAGTGGGCTCCAAAAAGCCAGCTCATGCACCAGGGGTGGATCCAGATCCTACTGTCAGGGCTCCCCCTTAGCAGATCAAGCTACAATCATTTTTCTAAGATAGGGAGTTTATTTGTGTATTTGCAAAGTATTGTCAATGGCAACAAAACTGAATGTTCATCCAGCCAGAATGCTAAATGGGCAATCTGTTTTTCTTGGTAATGTTACCTTTCTGAGGTCATCTTCAAAACTATAAAACTGAAAGGCACTGTACTTGATTCATAGAGAAGATATAAGGATGAAATGAAGTGGTATCTAAAGTGAAGTGTTTGAGCTTGAGAACAAGATAGATCTAAGTTAAAAGTGAATTTCTTCACTTTAGACTTCTCACTGTTAGGAGCTTTGTAACTTCACCTGGAAAAGGTAGAAGACAAAAATATACCTTTAAGCCGGGCGGTGGTGGCGCACGCCTTTAATCCCAGCACTCGGGAGGCAGAGCCAGGCGGATCTCTGTGAGTTCGAGGCCAGCCTGGTCTCCAAAGCGAGTTCCAGGAAAGGCGCAAAGCTACACAGAGAAACCCTGTCTCGAAAAACAAAAAAAAAAAAACAAAAAAAAAAATATACCTTTAAAATTCTTATCTGTTTTCATGTGTTTTAATTAATTATTGAGACTTTAGCACATACACAAATTGTAATTTGATCACATTTGTCATGCACTTTTTCTCCTAACTTCTATAACATCTGTCCTATAACTCACTCCCAAATTTTGGACTCTTTAAAGGTAAGATATAAATTAAGTAACACAGTATATACACAGAGCACAGAAATGTATTAGGGATGAAAATTACAAATGTTAAAAACCTTAAAGAAATGTTTTATATGTGTTTTAGTACCCTTTTTAAGTTGGAAAGATTCCTGATGTGTGAACGCCAGTCTTTAGTTGTTTAACTGATTCAGTCAATTCAGTCTGGATGACTCAGTTTCTCACAGATATAATGATGATAATACAAGGTCCTATGTGTCTCTGAGTTGCTGAAAGAATTAACGAGACAGTACAAATGCAAGCTCTTTGAAAACTACAAAGTGGGTTATTAATAGCTGTGCTAACACTCATAATAATTTTAAAACCAAAGATAAATCTGGCATTAATTCAATAGTGGCTCTTCTTACTGAGGACATTATAATGATCTATTTTGGGGAATAGAAAGTTCCCAATGATTTGGCAAGTACCTAGAAATAGACTTCTGAAAGGATGCCAAGACTGGAATGTCCTCAGTGCTGTGTAGTTTCCAGCTCTGAAATGTGAAGCCATTCTACCTTGCAAGGAGAATTATTACTTTATTTTAGCATTCATCCATTTCTCCATGTTTTGAACATTTGCCAACTTATTTCTTGGAGGGAATTTTAACTACCTTGGATCAAATAGGAGAGTTATTTATTGTGTTTTAGCTCTATTAAATAATTATCATTGTCTTTAAGCTAGTAAGAACCAGTTTTAAAAATAATTATGAATTTTAAGATAATGTTCTTCATTTCAGTTACTTCTCTTTACTTTGAAATAGCAGAACTGTCCAGTGGTTTTTATTGTTTTAAATTTTTTCTTTTAACAAATCAAATGCTAAAGACATTGCAAAGCAGAAATGACTTACAATAATCAAAAATCTAAGCCTTTTATATTATTTTATATACAATAACACAAGTGTCATGGGGTGTCTTTCTCTATGCTGTGAATATGTGTGGCTCCCATTGGATAATAAATAAAGCTGTTTTGGCCTGTGGTAAGAAAGCTTAAAACCAGGTGGGAAATCCAAGCAGAGATACAGAGAGAAGAAGGGCAGAGTCACGAGAGGTGCCAGCCCACAGCCAAAGGAGCAACAAGATGCCAGCAAATGGATAACGCCATGGCCACACGGCAGTATATAGATTACTAGGAATGGGTTAATTTAAGATGAAAGAGCTAGCTAGCAAGAGCTGAAGCCATAGTCCATCCAGTTTGTAATTAATATAAGCCTTTGAGTACTTATTTTATAAGCGGCTCTGGGACCGAGGGTGGGAGAGATTTGTCTGGGTGGTCAGAACGGGACTGGAGAGACTTCTGATTACACACAAGCTTAAATGAAGAACACACAAAACATCAAATGATTTTACCATACAGCATGATGCTGCTACTATACATAAAATATTGATATTTTCTGAGATACAGTGACACATCAAATTGACCTTCTTCTATGCAACTTTGTATAATAACAGATGCTGTGATGTCATCCTCACTATGTATTATAAACACTTAATGCACATGGGGGTGTATAGAGTGAGCTCAGTTCACATAATGTGCATATCTTTTGGGAGATCTTTGAGTTGTTAATTATCTAAATTTATCTGAAATACAATAAACTGAATATGGTATGAAATCAAGATGAAATAGAAATAAACTCAAAATACCCAGTGATTAACAATGCAAACATCAGCTAAACTGTCAAAAATTTGCTGCTATTTTAAAAAGAACCTCTTAAACACGCAAAGAGCGTTGCAGAAGAAGAAGATAGGGCATAAGATTGTAAGAACCCGAGGATTAGGAAGTTTTCAGTGAGTTTGTGTTTCCTGGTATGTCGGAAGCTACAGAGTCTCATCAACATGACTGCCTAAACATAAGTTGAACAAGGACAGGAACAATAGAAATGCCAAAGTGGATGAGCAAAGCCATGAGGCCTCATCCTTACACAAAGAACAACAGGAAAGAAGACATTCTGAGAGTTCAAAACTTAGTGATCTCCTGGGAAGAGCACACTAATTGTCTTAAATACCAAATGGCCCACTCTGAAAACATACATCCAAGTAACATTATACAGACTGAGTAGGTTATATTTAGAAATAACTATGAGGCCGGGCGGTGGTGGTGCATGCCTTTAGTCCCAGTACTCGGGAGGCAGAGGCAGGCGGATCTTTGAGAGTTCGAGGCCAGCCTGGTCTACAGAGCAAGATCCAGGAAAGGTGCAAAGCTACACAGAGAAACCCTGTCTTGAAAAACAAAGAAACAAAAACAGACAAACAAAAAAAGAAATAACTATGTATACACATATACATATATGTGTGTAACAATAACTAATGAAACAATAGTCCGTGAATTTTAAAGACGGCAAGGAGGTACAAATGAAAGGGTTTGGAGGGAGGAAAGGGAAGCAGAAATAATATAATTATATTATAGTCTCAAAAATAAAGAAATATAATTGAAAATTTCTGGTCTTGTTTCGGTCACATATGTTTTAATAGCTGAGATCCACATAGAAGTATATATGTAACTAGAAAGATGACTAGGGTTGAGTTAATCCAAATTAAGGATGTATGAAGTTTTACAAAACTGTCATTTCAGAACTTAACTTCAGAACATTTTTTAAAAAGCAGTTTGAATAGAGGTATCTCTTATAAGGGATCTGTGCTCCTCCCAGAAAGCACGTGTGATAAAATGAAAAAAATCTCAGTGCTAGACACAGGATACCTCTGTACAAGTTGCTGGCCAATGAGGACCCATATGAGCCCAAAACAACGTAAGTCATTGTTGTTGTTGTTCTCTTTGGCCCCAAGATAGTAAGATCTTCCTGCTGAAGACACCAAACACTTTAGTTTCGGCACTTAGAAAATAGCAGCCTGAGATTGACTAATAAACTCTCCCTATTAGCTAGTTATCATATTGGCCAGAAAGTAATATGCAGGCTGTTGGGGAGCGTGACATTAACAGTCTTACTCCCAGTGCTGGATCCTGCATACTACAATAATGACCTACCAGGCATAATGTGCCCTCTGGCACAATGGTGAAAAGACAGTGGGAGTATCCAACCACTCTTACACTTGGGCTTGAGGCCTGCTTCACAGGAAAGAATTCATGTTTTAGAACTAGGAGTATTGTTAGAACCTAATGTTGGGAAAGTTATTGACTCTAGGGGAGAACCTGTGTATATCGCTTTGCTTAGGCCGTGTTGTCAGAACACCTTCTCTGTATTTGTGTTCATATCCATGGCCATGTGCTGCTCTCAGCCTTGGTCAGAAAAGCTCCGGATTTCACAGAGCAGTGGTTTCTACAGAGACTTCTCACTGTTTCCAGACTGAGAGTAAGTGACAGTGAGTGTCCAGGTGCTGTAGATGAAGTGTTTGTATGAGTACACCTCCTGTCCCAAGGCTCAGAAAATATCAGAGAAGAAAACCTGGAAAGAACATAAGAGCTGGAGGATGGGGAGGAATGCTTTGAAAAGCAAGACTCTGGATTTTACATGACTATTACACACAGGAATCCTTGGCAACTAGTGTTATAAGCACAAAACTTCCACCAGATCAAGAATTTAAAATTCCAGCATAGAAGAGGAAAAGGGTTTGGATGCTATGCCATCAGCTGAAGAGCTAGGGAAATTTATGTCTATGGAGACAGGTCAAGTCTCTTTAGTTTGAGGAGAGGCTCAGAAATCGTAGGTTGCTCATGCTGGGGTGTATGATCCCACATTGGTATCTATATGGAAAGCACTTACTGGATTTAGTAGAAAATGAAAACATGAAGCTGTGAGGGGAATGTAAGATATGTTAGGAGAGTGTGGGGTAGGGAGATCCAGAAAGAATGGGGTATGGACATGACCGAAATACCCGCTAAGTTCTTCCATGTGATCCACACTTCATATTTTCGCTCTGAATAATTTCTGACATCATAGTGGTATGAGAAGGGAGACCCATGCAGTATAAATTGCTGAATCACTCAACTGTCATTGCCCAGCAATGAAATAACATAATTCTGTACATGTGCTATAAAACCTGGGTAATTGGGGCTGCAGATATCTCAGTAGTTAAAAGGCTGCCTTAGAGGACCGGAGCTGGGTTCTCAGCACCCATTTCAGACAGCTACAACTACCTGTAACTCAGGCTCCAGAGATCTGATCCTTTCTTCTGGCCTCTGTATTCATACACACACACACACACACACACACACACACACACACACACACACACACACACACACAGAGAGAGAGAGAGAGAGTGAGAGAGAGAGAGAGAGAGAGAGAGAGAGAGAGAGAGAGAGAGAGAGAGAGAGAGAGAGAGAGAGAAAGGGTGAAAAAATCTTAAACACCACCTGACTAATCAAAGGTGAAAAATAAACCCCATTAAGTTCTGAATTCGTGACTGAATCACAAAATCTGGGTTAACAATGTTTGATGACAATCATTGCCATCTGTGACATCACTGCACCACCAGGCTGTATATAATAAGGTCAGTTACATGCTGGGTTTATTTCAAGAGGTTGATGTCTATTTTATTTCATTTTTACTTTTCAAACACAGCAAATAATGCAATGAATAGCATTATGGAATTTTCCATCATTTTTCTCTTCTATTGATCCTTCCCCTTCCTCCAGCTCCCCTTCTTCTCCTTTTTAGCCCCCTTCTCCTTTCATGCTACATTTTACTATTACTCGTTTTCTGTTCTTCTCTTAATATCTCTTCCTTCACTCTCATCATATTTACTCTAAGTTCAACACAAATACACACACACACACACACACACACACACACACACACACACACACACTCCATTTTTTAGCCCATGTGAAATGTGACCTTTCAGTACAGATGTTCAAGTATCTCTCTGATAGGATACAGCTATTTCTGTATATATTCTAGAATGCTAGAGCTGGGTCATGTGATAGTTCTATTTGACATTTTATTTTTTTAGAAATATCCATGAATTTTGTGACAGCTGTTGCAGTTTACAATCCAAACAGCTGCATTCTTCTTCCTCCTATCACTGGATGCACATTTTGCTTGTTCTTCTGTTGGTAGTCACTCTTGTTGGGGTGGCATGCAACCTGAAGCTATTTAAGTTAATGTACACTTCTGTGGTGGCTATAGAATTAAATATTTTAAAAATATTCCTAGAAACTTTCTGTTTCTTCTTTTGAGAAGTGAACACTCAGTTTTGTAGTCCACTTATTGATTAGATGATTTGTTTGTTTGGTGTTTGGGATTTACAGTTCTTTATACGCTCTACAGATCAATCAGTTGATTATAGTTGGAAAAGTTCCTTTCTCATTTTGCATAGTGTTTCATCATTCTGGTGATTGTTTCCTTTGTTTTGTAGAACTTTTCTAATTTAATTTCATCCTAGCTGTCAATTTTAGAGCTGTTTCCTGTGCTGTTGGAGTCCTTTTCAGAAAGTCCAAGCCTATGCCTAAGTCTTGAAATGTTTGCCTCGTTTTTCTCTATCAGTTTCGGTTTTTCATGTCTTACATTAAGATTTATGATCTACTTTGAATTGATTTTCACCCAGGATGGAAGATAGGGATTTAATTTCATTCTCGTGTATATGGATATGCTTTTTTCCCAGAACCATTTGTTGAAGAGGATGTCTTTTCTCTAATTACACTTTGTCAAAATTAGAGGGCTGTAACTACACGAGTTTATTTCTGAGTCCCATGCTCCAAGCTTCCATTTACTTGTCTGTCAATGTGCCAGTACCATGCTGTCTTTTTTCTTGTGATGCTGTCATGCTATTTGAGATCAAGTACTGTGATAACTCCAACATTGTTCTTCCTTGTTGGTATTATTTTGCTACTCACTGTTTTGTTTTGGTTTTTGTTGTTGTTGTTGTTGTTTTTATGATTCCATGTGAATGTTTGGCTTTGTTTCTATATTTGGGAACAATATCATTGGAATTTTTGTGGGGATTGTGTTGAGACTGTAGACTTCATTCAGTAATATAGCCATTCTCACGATATAGTTTTTCTAACCAATGACTATGAATGTCTTTCTGTCTTTTATTGCCTCCTTCAAATTTTTCTTCAGTTTCTTAAAGTTTTCATTGTTATTGTCTTTCCCCTCCTTGGTTAAGCATATTCCTAGGACCTACTTTTGCCCTATTGTTGTTACTGCTATATTTGCTGAAGCTACAGTAAATTGTTTTTTCTTCCCGAGTTTTCTGAGTTTCTTAGTTTTTACATAGAAGTGCTAATGATGTTTATGTGTTGATTTGTATTCTCTTATTTTGCCGAAAGATCTAAGAGTTTTCTTCTGAAGCTTTTAGAGTCTTAAGTATAAGACCATGAATTACAACTGCAGCAATAATTTGACTTCCTTATTTATATAACTTTTATTTCTCTATCTTGTCTTATTCTTCTATCTAATACTTTAAGCATGATAGTTAATGACAGTCAAGTCAGTAGGCACCCTTACTTCACACAGATTTTAAAGAAAGTGCTCCATTTCTCTCACTTGGGATGGTTTCTCTATAGGTTAGTCATATATAGTACTTATGTTTATATATATATATATATATATATATATATTCTTCTACCATATTTCCTACAAAAAATAAGAAGGAAGTTGAATGTTATTAAAGGCTTTTTCCCTTCTGCTATAACAGTCATATAATTTGTCCCTAAATCTACTTTTAAACTATAATACAATTATTTGTTTGCTTAACCTAAACCAACTTTGCATTCCTGGGATGAAATCAACTTGTATATCATATACAATCTTATTGCAAAGTATTTTTTGAAAAGGTTTGTGCCTATATGTATTATGGAAATTTGTCTTTCTTCATCTTGTTGTTCAAGTGCATGAGTAGTACTTGGTAGAATGAGGGTGGTCATCTTCTCTTTGTATATTTGAGGACATGTTGAGATGTGTTGATATTAGCTCTTCCCTAAAATAATTGTCTTAGCTGCATCTGCATCTCAGAAGTTCTGGTAATTTGTTCTATCACTTGAACTTGATTCTAGGTTGTAAATTTTTTAGTTTCCTCCCATATTTCTTCAATCTTCCATAGTTCACTCAAAATTTATTGTTCCATCTCTAATAATTTATATTGTTTCCTTTGCTGTTGCTTTCTAGTTTTATTACAACATATTTTGACAGCTCTAGATAAGCTAGGGAACAAGAAGGACCCTAAGAGAGATGCATGGATCACCCTGGTAAGGGGAAATAGATGAGATCTCCATGAGTAAACTGGGGACAAGGGGGGCCAGTAGAGGGGAGAAGATGGGGCATAAGAACATGAGGGAACAGGATGGTTGAGCTGGGGGAGGAATGGAGTGTGAAAGCAATGAAAGAAATATCTTGATAGAGGGAGCCATTATGGGGTAAGGTAGAAACCTGGTGCTAGGGAAATTCCCAGGAACCCACAAGGATTACCCCAGCTTAGACTACTAGCAGTAGTGGAGAGGGTGCCTGAATTGGCCTACTCCAATAATCTGATTGATGAATACTCTGTCATCATAGATCCTTCATCCAGTAACTGATGGAAGCAGATGCAGAGATCCACAGCTACACCAGTCCCAGCTCTAGGAGTCCAGTCAAAGAGAGGGATTACATGAGCAAAGAGGCAGGAGTCAAGATTATGATGGGGAAATCTACAGAGACAAATAAACCAAGCTCATAGGAACTCAGGAACTTTAGACCAACAGCTGTAGAACCTGCATGGGACTTGACTAGGCCCTCTGCATGTGGGAGACAGTTGTGTAGCTTGATCTGTTTGAGGGGATCCTGGCAGTGGGATCAGAATTTATCCTTGGTGCATAAGCTGGCTTTCTGGAAGCCCATTACCTATGGTGGGGCACCTTGTTCACCCTTGATGCAGTGGGAAGGGGCTTGGTCCTGCGTCAATTGAATGTACCAGCATTGCTGACTCCCCATGGGAGACCTTACCCTTTTGAGGGAGGCTGGAAGGAGCAGAAGGAGGTATAAGAGGGGGATCTGTGGTTGGTATTTAAAATGAATAAAAACATTTTTTAAATAAAAAACGAAACTATTCTGATGTATTTGTAGTCATTAAGGCTTTCTTTGTGTCATATCATATGTTCAGATTTAGAAGGTATTTCAGGGGATCCTTTATTTTGGATGGAGTGTTTCATAAATATCTGTTGTCATACATTGACTTAGTTTGTGTTTATCTTGACATGTTCTTGTTTTCCCTTAATTTAAAAATACAGCATTGTGTATGTGTGTGTACACATACACATATACATATTTTAGGTTGTTTATGAGAAAAGTGATAAAAGCTAATGCATTTGCTTTTGTGGAGGGGTTAGTATTTTTCCAGAGCAGTTTTTAAAGTAGTGCTACTTTGTTTCGTATTTTTTGAATCCTGACTATGCTCTATGAGGAAACGTTCTTATTAGGTCATATCTATTTGGAGTTAGAGCTGCCTCTTGTGTTTGGGTATACCTTTACTTCTCTAGTTTGGGACATTTTTTGCTTTAATTTCCCTGGGCAAATGTTATATGACTGTAGACTTTGTCTTCTTCTTGCTCTCATTTTGTTTGATTAACTGAATACTTTATTGGGTTTATTTTTTGTAATCTCAGTTTTATTGTATTTTCCCTCCATGTTTTCTTTTTTATTTATTTTATTTAAATACCATTTTTTTCATTTATTTTACATACTGACCACAGTTTCACCTCCCTCCTCTCCTCTTGTTATACCCCATCCCACCTTTCTGCTTCCCATCTGTACCCCCCTTTCCTCTTCCACTTCTCCTCCATCTCCACCCAGAAAGGGTCAGGCCTCCCATGGGCTTGAACAAAGCATGGCGTATCAAGTTTGAGGCAGGCCCAAGCTCCTCCCATTGAATCAAGGATGGAAGAGGCAATACAGTATGGGGACAGGTTCCCAAAAGCCAGCTAAGCCTAGGGACAGATCTTGATCTCACTGCTAGGAGACTTACAAAGAGACCAAGCTACACAACTGTCACACACATGCAGAGGGCCTAGGTAGGTTCCACAGTCTCAAGGAGGCTCCCTAACTGTTGTTCCAGAGACCATGAGCTCCCAAGAACTCACATCAGCTATCTCTGTGGGTCACCACCCTACCCCACCCCACCCCATCATGACCCACCTTGGCTCCTACAGCTCAAACATCTTAGCCCAGTGCTTGATTGTGAATCTCTGCATTTGCTTCCATCAGGTACTGGAAAAAGGCTCTATGATGACAATTAAGGTAGTCACCAATTAGGGTCGTTACAGTAGATGGCCAGTTCAAATACCCTCTCCACTATTCCTAGGAGTCTTAGCTTGGGTTATCCTTGTAGATTCCTAAGGGTTTCCCTAGAGCCAGGTTTCTTCCTAACCCTGAAATGCACCTTCTATCAAGATATCTCTTTCATTTCTCCACAAAACTGTAAACCATTTCTTTTAGTTGGCTAACTTCCTTTTTAGACTTTAATCAGTTCCCTTATTTCTTTCATTTGCTTATTTGAGCTCTGCAGACAGTCACTGGTCATATTTTGAAGTAGAACTTTGAAATCTTCCTCTAGCATGTCAGCTATCACATTACCTCTGGTTTCTAGTATTAAAGAACCATAACCTTATGAATACTATGTGATGACTTATCTCCCATGTTCCTAGTTTCTTGGTAGTATCTTGTGTGCCTATTGGGATGAATTTATCTTCCAGGTTTTCTTTTCCCTTTTCTCACTCTTTTTGTGGTTTGTTTTCTTTCACACAAGTCTTCTTGATGACTTGTCTTCCTAATAAGGTTTCCTCATTTGGCTTCATATTCCCCATTATAATTTAACCAGAATGCCAAATGGATGACTAGATGTTATGATTTAACAACAGTGCTGAGGTTAACATGCAGTGGAAGACTTGTATTTTTCATTTGTATCACCAATAAGGTCAAAGCCAGTGGCAGTAGGATACTTATGGGAAAGGGTAGCATTTAGGTACTTTTAGAGCTAAGGCTATAACGTGCAGTGAAATTATAAGGAAATGAGGAAAGGGAAAAGAGAGGGTAAGGTATGAATGAGAAGGAAAGCATATGAGTAAGAAGTGTGAGAAATAGTAGAAAAAGGTTGTACAGTCGGCACTGAGATTCAAAGGGCAGTGATCAAAATCTTTAATTAAAAAACACTATAGAATATCCTGAGAAATCCTATGTATACCGTATGCTGTGGGAACAAAGACAAGGAATCCAATTCAGTCTAAGCTATCACGAAGGCTTCTTGGATGTTTCAGCACTGCAGACTTCCAGGCAAACTAAGAACTGTTGGCTGTGTTACATCACTATTTCCATTGAATGGAAGCATGGTCTACCCTGGAGGTAAGAGGGAATCTTGTAAACTCAGGAAGTTACTATGATTTGAAGGGCTTAAGAAACTCTCCAAATTTATAAGACTTGGGAAGCTTACAAAAATGCAAAGACTGACAAGGACTCTTACAAGGTTGTATAAGCAATGATAAATTATTAGAGGACAGGAAATACTGATGGATCTACCTACAAGTTGGGCATGGTACTCCAGGGATGCAACTCTGATGAGGCATCACCTATGCTGGAGTGGACTTCTTGACCAAACACCTGCTTTGGGATCATTTATTATCTGGAAATTTTCACCAATGTTCTCATAAGTGGCATTAATAAGCCCACTGATTCACCAGGCTAGACTAAGGAGAAATCATTTATCTGATCTGGTCTCTCGTTGGTCCCCAATCTGTGGTGAATATATGTTTGCCTATGTTTTCCTAAGAAAAGCCATGCAACAGATGTTGGTTCACTGTGATATGTAATTGACAATTCAAGGTTTATTTAATTAATTATGCATGTTCCAGTTCTTCCTGAAAAGTAAAAATGCAAGTAATGTACAACCTACTTGGGAAATATTGACAAAAATAATTAGAATGTTATGAGAATTTAACAGCAAATATTTAGTTTTGTGAGTTTAATTTTGTTTTGTAGCTCAAGCAGAGCAGTAATCACTCAATACATTGAGGATATTCTTGGAGTTCCTCATAAAGCTTTGTGAGCCCTGTCTAGACTTAATAATGTTTGATCTTTCCTAGTCCCTGCCATTTTATATGTCTTTATGCAACTCATTTCTTCCCCTGAATCACCTTTATTCTGGTTAAAATTTTTAGATGATTTTCAGCCCTAATGATGATGAGAGTTATTAGTTTCTATGGCTACTTATCTGCCTTGGGAATATCAGTGATTGCTGACAAATGAATAGTGAGTATTGATCTTTTGTTTTGTAAGAGTTTTAGGACTGAGGATTGAAACATAGCCTCTGGATGCCAATAGCTACTAATGACCATGTTAACACCAACTTAATCCTAATACCTCAGATGTCAATGTCAATTAAGCAATATCAGCTACAAAGTGGCAGTAAGGTGTTGTGTGGTCTGTAACACAAACATGTACAGAAACAAAAAATGATTTAACATTCTTATTTATAAACTAAGAATTCATGGAGTTCAGATCTTTTATTTTGGTACAGGGTTTAAATTTATATCCTTGATTTGTGAAAGCAATGTCCCATTTCCAAGAAGTGAAATATTTCTTATAAAATCCTTAGCCTTTTGTCTACTGAGAGACTTTATGTCTCAAATTATTTAATGCAGAATTAGTAACCTCCAAGTGTGCTGATGCAGCTTACTCTTAACCTTTCAATTAAAATGTCTGATGTGGAAAATCAATAACTGTAGTTATACAATCTGTAGCCTTTCATGAGAGAGAAGATGGTGCAATTATGACTAAGCCAGATATATAATTATTTCTTTATATCCTGACTAAAGTTAGAAAGCTAAACTTGGAGTGCTGCTGTAGAAGTTGCTTTGCCCCTTAAATACTCTCAAGACTATTCACATGAGAAGGATTTCCTGCTAATTAAACTTATTTTCTTGAAATTTCACACCATTTATAGTTACTAGTAGAGTCAACTTTAAAGAAAACAGTTGACGTTATAGCTCATTTCTATCTTTTGGTTGAGTTTCCTCTCTGTGTTTTTTTTTTGTTTATATACATGACTTTGTTATTTTAAAACTATTTTTTCTCACATAGTGGACAACTTGCACACTTTTTATAACTTAACATATTAATTTCCAAATTTGCATTTGGACAGATCATGAAGGTCTCATAAAAATATCTAATTGAGAATAAAAAGCTACTATAGACATGTCAGAGAGAGGCTGTGGGTACAAGGCACAATCTGGATAGTCTTCTAATGTCACTAAGTTAAAAGATACCACATGCTACATACCTCATGTGTGTAGTGTTATCCCTTGTATGTACCACTGTGACTTTCTCAACCTCTCCAGCCAGCACATGAAACCCTGCTGCATTTCTGCTGTGTGTAAACATGAAATCCATACTCTAAAATTCTGATTAAGAGATGTTGAGCATTCTGCTTTCCATCATTAAACATTGCTCTTATCACGTTTAAAGTAGAAAAAACAATAATAGAATTTACCACAAAAGACTGTTGAAAAGATTGGGTGAGTAGAACAAGGGGATCCATCTTCTGTCAATCCTCTGACAAGTTGTGTTTTGGCCTATGTTTCCCATTGATTAATATTTGTAAATTCCTTGCAGGTTGACATGTATGAAGCCAAATATCCTTGCAGATTCCCATAGACATGCCAAAAGATAACTTCTAAAGGTCAGATGTTGCAGCCAAGAAAAATGCACATATAACTATATAGATTAGTTCTAAAGCAATAACTAGAATAAATGTGAAGGACAAAAGATTGTCAGCCATAGCCAAGGATGTTCAGGAAACAGAATCCCCTGGCTGAGGGTCTACCAAGCCTTGTTGCAAAAACAGCTCACTACCTGTGATATTCTTAATATTAATAACTTATGTACTTAATGTGAATAGTACAGTTTGGACATTAAATTTGCACAGCTTTTTTTTTAATCATCCAGTTTAGTGATATCAGAGATTGAAGATATGAGTTAGTTCAAAGAAGTAATTTGAAATGTTAGAGGTTAATATGCATGTGACCACTCAAAAGAAATGCCCCGCCTCATATGAAAATATTCCCTCTTCAAGACAAACTCATATTTTCTTGTGCTAATTTCTTAGGTTCAAATAACATTTGTTGTCCTGAAGACCATAAGTCTGGATAAAACAGGGTACCGCTGGAAAGTATAAATGTAGAACCTGCTAACTTTACTTCTCTTCTTCCAAGTCTGTTAATGTTAGAGGGGCACACAACATCAGAATTCTTAAAGTAAATCCCCTTTTTCATGACAAAGAATGAGTCTAGAGCCCTTGGTGTTCCACTCAATTCCTTTATCACTGACCAAGATTTTTCCCAAGAAACCTCAACTTAGTCTAGACTTGAGTGTTGTTCTTCTGGATGGATTTTCTTTCAAAAATACTGGTATCATTCTTTGTCTAAATAAAAATTTCATCCTAACTTTCTACCATTTATACTTCTTATCTTTTATTGTTATCTTTCCAAATATATTTCTTTTCAATCGCTGGAGATCATGACTCTGCCCTTGAGATATTTGCTTCAGTTTTATTCAAAGGATACCCACAAAGTCCCCTAGTAAATCACTGGTGTGATTTATATTATCTCTATCCACAAGGAAGCTCTGCATGAAAAAATAATGAGCTTCATAAAATATTACCATTATGGACAGCTATGGCATTGTGCTGTTTTCCTTTCAAACACTTCAGCACTATAATTCCAATAGCTCTGCAAAATAAACATTCATTTTTGATGGTGAAAAATGCTCACTAGAATTGTAAACTCCCCAAGGGCCTTTCTGAATCTTAGTTTTTACTAATTGTCCCATTTTAGAAGGTTTAAACATAGCCTTTATGTAATTTAGAAATGTGGTGATTTTTATCAGGGACTTGGGCATAACTTCACTGACTCATCAAAAAGAATTTTAAAGTACTAATTTTGCAATTGTGCTATATTAAGGTCTGTACAAAGAGAATTATTTAAATATGATACTAATCCCTAAGGACTTCACCATCAAAGAAAACACCAGCAAGTAAAATTGCATAAAAAGGCTTGTAAAATACTAACCAGAACAAAAAGTAGCGAAATTGACACAGCAAACCAAGTCTAGTTTTTATATTTTGCTGTTCGTGTTATTTGAGGACAGAAGGTTGCATTTATACTATTTATAATCCCTTCAGAATAACATTTTTATTTTTTTATGTTGGCTTGGTTCCTTTCTTTCTTTCTTTCTTTCTTTCTTTCTTTCTTTCTTTCTTTCTTTCTTTCTTTCTGTCTGTCTGTCTTTCTGTCTTTCTTTTTTATCATTTCAATCATTTTGGACTAGTCCAGAACTTTCTATCTTTCTGTGTAGCTAAGAATTTTCTTGATCTTCAGACTGCTTCATTTATCTACTATATATTCAAGAAGCATCTAGTGAAAATAAAGTGGATTGTTTGCATTTAGAAGGGCAGTGAGAGAACTTCACTTTGTACATCAGTATCAGATGTGGTTTGTCAGTGGTTACAGGAGACAGAAAACATTATTGGATGATTCTATAGTTCACCTGGATATCAAGCATGCAACTAAAGATATATCTTGATACAAGTCAGTAGCCATTTTTGTGTTACAATACAATTCTGCATTACTATGCCCCAATATTTTGAAAAAACTCACTCACCAATTTACATACAACATAACCAACCAACATTAAACCTTTAAAACTCAACATAACTCTATCTAGCTATAAAGTAATTGAAATCTATATGAAAAGTATTTGAAACAGTGACATGTTTCAAAACTAGAAAGATATAATTAAGTATTCAGGATTTTGTACCTAGAAGAGAATGACTGTATGTATAAGTATTACCATTGAAGATCACTAATGTGTGTTTGGGGGACTATTCATCACTGATTGTTGACAGCAAATCAAACTTCATTAGTCAGCAGCCAAATTCAAAAATCATTAACTAGTCTTTGAAAATTTCTGAACCAAACAAAATATAATCTTTCCTCAATGTATCTGTAGATTGTGCTTCTATAAACTGAGTGTATATTAAGAACATAACAAATGTTTTATTTATACAAAAGTTTGGCCTATTTGGCTGCCTATGACACAATGGGATGTATTGCAGGGTCCTGGAGAAATTTTAAATTATTAAACATCTGGGATTTCTTTAGATCTGACCTACTTGTGGTCTCTCTGCTGGTTAGCCATTCACAGCCTTCAGGATGCCCACAGCTACAGCAGGGAAGCCCCAGGAAGAATGAGAGGGCATGAGATGGATTATAGTGCTGATGAGGGCAGTGGGCCCACATCAGGGTCTCAGATTCCAGAAGAAAGCAGAAAGAGGACATGAGGTTGTCAAGCAGACCTATATGAGTTTTCTATAGTTGTTGTAACAAATCACCACACACTTAGCCCCCAAACGTTCTAGCATTCATCCTCTGACAGTTCTGATGATTCGATGCGGGCAATCTCGGCATCTGCCGTATTTCAGAAGCCTCTAGGGGTATTTCCCCTTGTTAGTTCTTCCTGCCTCTGGTAGCTTGAGGCAGTAATGCTAGTTCCTCATGTTTCCTGTGAC
The DNA here is from genome assembly GCF_007827085.1 of Peromyscus californicus insignis. Taxonomy (NCBI): domain Eukaryota; kingdom Metazoa; phylum Chordata; class Mammalia; order Rodentia; family Cricetidae; genus Peromyscus; species Peromyscus californicus. The sequence goes on from NW_026294617.1 coordinate 92,272,694, forward strand.
ATTGCCTTCTTTACTGTGTGCCTGTCACCTTCTGAATCTCTGAGAAAAATAACTGTCTTTAAATTTAGGTCCCATCTGGATTCTATGGGGTCAACTCAGTGCAAGATCTTTAACTTATATTTGCAAAGGTCCTTTTTTCCCAATGAGATAACATTGCAAGTTCTAAGGTTTAGGAGATGGGCATATTTATTGGAAGCCACCATGAAGTCCAAACAATCACTCCTATTCTAGGCTCTGGTCTTTTTACGTCTCAATGAGACAATTAAAAAAATCTCCAAAAATATTCAGAACTCATACAGATGATCTAGATATTTCCTATCTATAGTCTCTCCTTCCAATCAAAATTGCAAAATGATTTAAGGTCTCTTAACACAAACCATCTATACCTACCCTTGTTGTTTATTTTAAATATACTGTTTCTCAAAATTCTGTATCTTCAGCATTTTAAGTTGTAGATATTTTTCGGATATTGATATACAGGAAAAATCAAGAACAATGAGAATATTGAGATAGAATGTAATTCTAACATTTCCCAAATCAGATCATCTATACTTCCTATAATTTATTTTCACTGTAAAACTAAGATAGAAATTTTTGCAACTGAAGATCTGAGTTTGAACCCCAGAATATGCAAGGAGGAAGGAGAGAAAACTAGAAACAGTTAAGGAGGCATATCTCTTTATGAGTAGAACACAGTTGGATCAGTGTATTACATTCCTAATCATTTCTCTTTGTTGAGGAAAACAATTCTAAGTGGATTAATGTTATAAATGTTAAATCCCATGAAATACTTTTCAACTAGTATAGGATGTTACATAAAGGAGAACTTGGAGGTGTGTAGGAAAATTCCTAAATATCCAACTACCTTCTTCCTTTGCTAAAGGAGTCATCTGAACTCACAATACTTAATGAAAAATCTTCACAGGATGATCAGACACTTTGCCACTTGGCCTTAGAAGTTAGTGTTGTAGCCGGGCAGTGGTGGCGCACGCCTTTAATCCCATTACTCGGGAGGCAGAGCCAGGCGGATCTCTGTGAGTTCGAGGCCAGCCTGGGCTACCAAGTGAGTTCCAGGAAAGGCGCAAAGCTACACAAAGAAACCCTGTCTCGAAAAACCAAAAAAAATAAAAATAAAAAAGAAGTTAGTGTTGTAGCAAACAGTACCAAAAAAACCCCGGCTTCTATACTGTAGTAATGTCAGTGGTATATGATCCAGAAAAGAAACTTCCAATGTAGTATTTAAGAGCTTGAAGCAGGAGAATTGCTGTGATTTTGAGGCTGACCTGAGGTACATAGTGAGTTCCAGAATTCTAGGCCAGCTTTATTACAGAATGAGACCCTGTGGGGGCGGGGGGGGGGGGAGCAGGAGGCTAAAGAGAGGGACAGAGAAAGACACAGAGAGGCAGACACAGACACAAAAATAGGAACAAATAGAGAGACAGAGATAGAGAAGGAGTAGGGGGAGGAAAGAACAGACCAGAAGAAGGAAGGAGGAAGACAGGGCTGTATGGAGCAGGGAGAACAGAAGAGGTAGAGAGTGTAATGAAAACAGAGAAGGGAAGGGAGGGAAAGAAAAAGAAAGAGCAGAAAGTAAGAGAGGAGAGAGAGGATAGGAAGGGAAAGAGAAACCTTAAAAGGGATGATTGGAAAGGTGTGATTTGTCTCTGATGCACACATGTGCCCACCTGGCAGCATAGATCACTTCTACAATTCTGTTGGTTAATTCATAGAAATAGATATGAAAGCCAAAATGACTCAAGTTACTTTTCCCTGTAGTCTGTGCAGGCAGCATCAAGAAGGACAAGAGGTTAACAGAATGAGGTATAGTTTGAAACCCAGTGTCCCATAGTCAGCCTTCAATATGATCTAATATAATTTAATATCATTAAATTCGGCACTGCTATTGAGATGATTTCTCACTTTGGCATGTGTAAAGAGTCCTAACAATGTGTGTTGATTGGTGTGTGTGCATGTTAAATATATTCTATGCAGAGGTAAAAAACTGAAAATTGCTTTGTAATTTCTTCCTCTCTGGCATTAAGTCGCTGTGTAGCTATCTCAATCAGCTTATTGTTTTTAAAATGTCTTTATTCCAATTATTTATTTATTTATTCATTTATTTATTTATGTTGTGTGTGTAGATGTGTGGGAGTCCATATGGAGATCATAGAGCAAATTGCAAGAGTGGGCTTGCACCCTTCACTGTGCAGGATCTAAGGTTTTAACTCAGGTTACCACACTCAGTTGGAAGCACACTCATCCCTAAGCAATCTTGCAAGCCCCAACTTTTGATTTATATGAATCCCTATGCAAAATTAAGACCAAAGGAGATTCTAAAATCTTCAGTTGCTGTTACAGCAAACACCTAAAATAAGATCACATGTCAAATAGCTAAAATTAACTTTCAACTCAGTTCCTAAAATTTATTTTGTCAAAGAAAACTGAACATTTTTTTCTTTCAAAATCATGTGTTTAAAATATGAAGAGTAGGAAGTGTAAATATGAAAATAATTACAATCTTACTTCAATTGCAAACAACATGTGTATAAGCATAAGTGTTTATGTATGTTTACATATATGTATTGTAATTGTCAGATATAAATGATTACATATGGTCATATGTTGAATATAGAAAAACGATTTAAGTAGGACATTGCTAGGTTAACATTATACCATGTCAACAACATGCAGTAACACTTACACAGAGCTAGTTAAGAGCCTATTATGAATCTCAATCATGAGCTATCTATCTATATTTATACCCGGCCCAGGGATTTTTATGGCCATGGTCAACAAAACCACATGGGATTAAATCAAGCAGAGGTAAAAATAATACAATCAAAGATATAGAAACATGAATTTTTGAATTTGCTGCCAACATAATATGGCATATTGTTTTATAGTAAAGATATTTCCGCATATGTATATTTATGTATTCATATGAATATGAATGAGTATGTGTGAATATGGGTACGTGTGGAGGCCAGAGGCCAACATTGGGTAATCTTACTTCAAGTTATTTTTTTTTTTTTTTTTTTTTTTGGTTTTTCGAGACAGGGTTTCTCTGTGTAGCTTTGCGCCTTTCCTGGAACTCGCTTTGGAGACCAGGCTGGCCTCGAACTCACAGAGATCTGCCTGGCTCTGCCTCCCGAGTGCTGGGATTAAAGGCGTGCGCCACCACCGCCCGGCCAAGTTATTTTTTAAGACATGTTCTCTCATTGAACCTAAAACTCATCAATTCACCATGATTGGCTGAACAACATGCCCCAGGGATCTTGTCCCAGTCTCCCCAGTCTCCCCAGTTCTAGAATTACAGAGGTTTATCTCCAACTGCATCAATTTAAGTGAGCTCTGGAGAACTGAACTCAAATCCTCAATGCATGCAAGTGCTTAGTCAACTGCGTCACATTCCCAACCCTACCTCCTCCTTTCAGAATCTTTTTAAAAATAGGTTTTAATTGAAATAGGATGGCATTATGTCTCCCTTCCTTCTTCATCCACCCATTTTAGGTACCCTCCCTCTAATACCTCAAATGTTTCCTCTTTACTCTCAAGTTCATAGCCTATTTTTCTTTTATTATTGTTGTAACACAGAGATATATGCAATATACACAAATCTATAAATAAAACATGAGTCTATTTTTCTTGGCCAGCCCTGAAACTTTTTAAAAAATAAGATGTACACCTTAAAATTATGAAAAGTATACCATATGACAGACCTTCTTAAACTTCTTACAATTATTACCCCATACGCCAAAAGAAAAAAAAATTATTTTAAAATGATTATTTGGGTTTTCTCAGTAGGTAAAGGTATTTGCTACCAAGCTTGGCAACCTGAACTTGATCCCCATCTTTGAGATCCACATGGAAGAACTAGTAAGCCAACTTCTTCAAGTTGTCTTTGGTCTCCACACATGCCATGTAGTACTTGTGTGCCCACACACATGTGTATGCATATGCATACATACACAGAAAATAAACAAATAAATCTAATAAAAATTTAAAACTATTTGCTCTACAATATAATTTTACCATTTATTAAAAAAAAGTTAAATTTGCACTAATGCAAGGGGCATGCTTATTTATTTTCATGTAAAGAATAAAATCTTGGTTCAATATTTGATACTGTGGGATATAAAGCCTCCTCAACATTGTCAGAGTTGATTGATATTTTGATTTTGTAATTTTTGATGCTGAAATGTTGCTTCACATAAATAGCATAAAACAGCAGAAGTATGCTTAAAGCTATTTCAGAAGTTGTTGGAAATTCATTCCTAATCCCAAGCCAAAATTCATTTAAGACTGTTTTAACGAATCTTAAAGAGCAGTTTTTATGAACAAACATTCCAAGACAATACAGATATGTTGCTGTATGTTAAGTAACTATGGTAGGAAAATATTGAAGTTCTACTTTTCATGAATAAACCACTATATTCCTATAAAAACAAGTCACTGCAATTTATAACATATAGTAATCCCAGTCAGGATGCTTCATGCAGCCTATAGCAGCAGGGCAAGACATAACAGCATGCCCAGTTCAAAGTGTGCATGCCATATGCTCAGAATCAAGGCTGCAAAGTCAGAATGCAAAAACAGAGGGAACACTTCCTGAAAAAGTTCCGGTTCGTGATGAACCGAATTTTGAAACCGATTTTTTGAGTTATTTTCTGGTCGTCCATTTATAGACATTTTACTGTGGCCACAATTTGATCAGCCCCCTCATTCAGTTATCCAACCCCATGTAGGGTCAAGAGTCAAAGTTTAGGAAGCTGTAACTGTACCTCCATAAAGAAATAAGGAACTTAGTCACTTATCTAATAGTCAAGTATCATGCAGCATGCATATATATATATATATATATATATATATATATATATATATATATATATGCTTATGGAAGAGAAGGAGTCAGGTGTCTTACAGTTTTCAACACCTCAGAAGTATCAGAAAGTGGATATGTTGCAGGGAATTTATCATCCCCTTGAGGAAGAGAGAAAATGCAGGACAAGTTATTTATCTCATGCTGAGATGTTTCTTCAAAATCTCTTTGAAAAAGCTGTACAAACTAATAACTTGAAAGTACAGAGAAAACAGAGGCAAAAATCTACTCTTTTCACTATATCCGTAGTATATTTATCACCGTATTTCCAAACTCTTATTATTCTACTCCAGTTTTCTTTTTAAAGGCCATACTTTATTTTTCTGTAACCATAAGTTTCATTATATTATTCTAAGAAAAGAAGCACTTTTAAAGTGAGTGAAGCTTCTGTAGTGCAAATAGGGAAACTCAAAACTGTAATTGGTCTGCATCCTCCATCTGAACCTGTCGGAACATAGCACAGTAACTTCTAACCTATAAAACAAGTGATAGCTAGGTTATACAATTATAATCTATAGTTTGTGACTATGTAGTATTCATTATTGTCTCACAATGCTTTTATATCATATATATCAGAATGACTTCAAAATACATTTTTTCGTATAATGTGAAAGCTGCAATGATATCAAAATCTCCAACTCATTGTAGTTCAAATCCTAAGTATGGTGGCATAAAGTACCAACAATGTATACAGAAAATTTTAATAACACAGAGATTTACTGGAATCTAGAAGAGGCTTTTGTACCTCAGTTTGGCTTCATGGTTCAAAATCTCTAAGGACTTGAGACAGCTTATGGTCAAGTCTTGAAGAAAGAGCAAGAATCATTCAAGGAAACATTTAAAGTTTTAAAGGTAGAAGAAAAATCTCTTAAATATAAAAAAGAGAGAGAAAATATCTGTCACTGATGGACATTTTCTCTATTAAACTACTAAGTACTTTCTACACTAGGAAGATGAGAAGTGAATCAGAGAGGAATGGGATGTTGTCACTATTTGTAATGTTAGGATAGAGTGGTTCTTCTGAATGGTTATGGAGTTCTTGGACATTTTTTGAAAGAGGAGTAATGCAACTCACTGATCATTTCAATGTCATAGATGTAAGGAGAAAAGGAAGATGGCTAAGGAGTAATATAACTGCTGGATTCTGGTTCAGTTCCTATCTCTACAACATACCAGTCACTAGTAACTGGACCTCGTTTCTTCCAGCTCATTATGAATCAAATCGAGTAAAAACAGAAAGAAAGACAGCACTCCCATGGAGTAAATAAAGACAGGAAGAAGCACTCTCACATTCATTTTTTAGGCAGAAACAAAGAATAAGATAGATGTGATAAAAATATATCTTCAATTAGGCAAAGTAAAATGAGTTTAATGAGCAATCAATATATTAAGTTAATATGCAATGGAAAATGGTAATTGTCAATGTTATCTGTTACCATATGGTTTGCTGTGCCAGATAATGATGTATGGATACAAAGATTACCAAAAATATTGACAAAATTTTATGAAAGAATTTAAGAACAATCATCTGTTGGAAAATAGGTTAAAAGTTGAAAGCAAAGCATGACAGTTGTACATACACTATCAATTAGTAAACACCCTGTTGCTGGCATTCAAGTTTTGTTAATGTTCTCACAGCTATTTCACTTTGTGAGTGTTAGGGGAGAAAATGTATGTGTAAGTGCCATGAGAAATGAGCCACTTAAAATGTGTTTACACAATAATAAAGATCATAACATTTCTATTACTTCTAAATTAATCCAAAATATAAATAATAGGCTGACTTTCTTCCCCAATACTTAGAGTCTAGTGAGTAGAAAAGGAAGAATTCATTGTTAGAAACAGGAAACTGGAACATTTCAAATATTTGTGTTGGTATATTGAGATCACAGTATTCACTGTTTGGAAATTTATGTAGTGGGTAGCCATTCCAGCTTTGATCTGGAAGTTCCAACTCCCATTGAGATTTTGGCAACTGTCACGCCTACAGGCGGGGCCAAGGGAGGCGCCTGGAGACCTGAGATCTGGATGGGCTGCGCTCTCACTCTGTTCCAGGACCCTGGACGGTGGAGGTGGGCCAAGCAGAGCTCCAGAGAACACCGCTGGACTGCAATACACCTTCCCCAGACCCCGCGACCTACCTATCCCTTAACTTGTAAGTTACATCATTAAATAAATCTCCTTTTAACTACGTGGAGTGGCCTTAATAATTTCACCAACATCTGGCGCCCAACGTTCATGGTATGAATTCTTGAAAAAGCTACTTGCCTGTGGGCCTTGTGGGCCTTGTGGGCCCCAGCTCAGGCCCGAGCTACACTCGGCCGGTTGTGGTGGAGCATGCTGGTAGGATTTACTGAAGGAAGCAGAGGCAGGAGGATACCACATTTGAGGCCGGCCTAGGAAGTTTGCTAAGGAAAAGCTTCGGCCTGGGACCCAGTGACAAACGGTAGTGGGACCATGGAGGCAGTGACTGCTGCTCCACATTGCTGGCTACTTCTCATTGTGTTGATGACTGCGGTGATGCTGCTACCTGGGACAAAGGGTTTACTACTGCTTGTTCAGAGAAGAATTGCCAGGACCATCGTGTTACAAGAAAGCATCGGCAAAGGTCAGTTTGGAAAATTTTGGCAAGACAAATGGTGGAGAGAAATTGCTATGACAATATTCTCTTCTAGGGAAGAATGTTCATGGTTCTGAGAGACAGACATTTATCAGACTGTGATTGCTCCAAACCACAGAGGAGGCAAAAAAAAAAAAAAAAAAAAAAAAGTCTGCAGGGAACCATGACCACGCCTAACAGTAACTTTGAAATCTTAAAAAGGAAGACAGGACTCCACAAAGATGATTCCACATGGACTATGATAAAGCCATTAAGCCAATTAACACCACAGAAAAATCAACTTTGGACTACAAACTGGTCAGGACAATTTCGAGATGACTAGCTGAGATGATCCAGCCTGACAGACTACTCGAGCAAGGACTTGTGACAAGCCCTGAACTTTCCTTTTATGCAGAGACTGGACAAATGATACAGGACTTGACAATTAACCCAAAAATTTTCTTTTCAAGATTCCCTAAAGATATCTTCACCCCTAGAAAGCAAAAAGAAAAAGAGAATAAGATATGAGATAGATCATTGAATCTACTCTGAGAAAAAAGATAAAGAAATAATAGGATAAATAGGTAGATCACTGAATCTACACTGAAGAAAAAGGGGAAGATATAAAAATGACAAAAGATAGACTACTGAATGTATTATGAAAAGAAAAAAGAGAATATGGATATGATAAGATAAAAAGGGAGATTATAGAATCTACTTTTTAAAAGGAATTACTTCTTTTAAAGAAGATAAGCATTGAAAAATTTTTGGTCTGAGTTTATCAGACGTTACTGGACTGGACATTGTTAATATATATATAATGGAGTTTTTATCTGAATCTGTCAAATGTTAATGGACTAGACATCATTAATGTAATTTTTGGCTGTATATATTGTCCATGCTTATTGGATAGTTTTTCTTGTATTAGTTATAAGCCTTTTTTAATTTTAGACAAAAAGAGAGGAAATGTGGTGGTATTGTGTTCCCCAAAATATTGTGTACCTTAATAAACTTATCTGGGGTCAGAGAACAGAAAAGCCACAAGATACCTAGGCTAGAAAATGTTAGCACACGCCTTTAATCCTAGCTTTCCAGAGACAGAAATCCCTCTGGATCTCTGTGAGTTCAAGGCCGCATTGGAAACAGCCAGGCATGGTGACTCATGCCTTTAATCCCAGAAAGCAGCCTTTAATCCCAGGGAGTGGTAGTAGAAAGCAGAAAGGTTTGAAAGGCGTGAGGACCAGAAACTAGGAGCATTTTGGCTTGTTAAGCTTTCAGGCTTCTAGCAGCAGTTCAGCTGAGAGTCATTCAGATATGAGGACACAGAAGCTTCCAGTCTGAGGAAACAAGACCAGGCGAGAAGTTGGTCAGGTGAGATAGCTGTGGCTTGTTCTGTCTCTGATCTACCAGCATTGACCCCAATAACTGGCCTCGGGTTTGATTTTATTAATAAGAATCTCTAAGATTCATGCTAAATATTTATTTTTATTATAAAAGTTATATATGTCCAGTCCCCTCCTCTCTACACCAAGGCTGAGCAAAGTGTCTCAGCATGGGCCCTAGGTTCCAAAAAGCCAGCTCATGAACCAAGGACAGGTCCCAGTTCCACTGACTGGGAGCCTCCTAAACAGTTCAGCTAATCAAATGTCTCACTTATCCAGAGGGCCCGGTGCAGTTCCATGGGGGCTCCTTAGCTATTGGTTCACAGTTCATGTGTTTCCACTAGTTTGGCTATTTGTCCCTGTGCTTTTTCCAATCATGGTCTCAATATCTCTTGCTCATATAATTTAAAAGTAAAAAAATAAAATAAAATAAAGGTGATGTATAATAAAACCCTGCAAATCTCAACGATTTCAGTGGGGAAAAATTATAGTGTTTCTCCACCCATCTGTGACTGAGTACTAGTTCTGCAGAGCATCAAGCCTTGCCCCAGCTGAAAAGCCTAGTTCAGTTCTGTTCCACCTGCACTTACTGCAGCTAATGGCTGCATTCCTCTCATGCTGTATTAGAGAAAGAAACACAAAGACATTTAAATGGGAAAATTAAATGTAAACAAAAGTTTACAGGCATTTGAAACATGGGCTTTCATATTATTAGAGGAAGCAACTCTCCTGGCTAAAAATCTACTTGAGATACAGACTAATTCACATCTACTATAGGAATAAAAGGCATTTGAAAAAAACACATGGAAATGAAAATGGACCTAACATCTAATATGGAAAAGCAAAGAAGACCTAAAAATGATATCTCATTTTATCATACTTTCAACTAGTTTAAGGTTAGTGAGTATATAGACAAGACTTAAGTGACCCGTTTAAACCAGTCATTGCAAGTGAAGTCTGGAAATACATATAACAAGGTATTAATATTTGTCCCACAATAAATACTGCTTTCTGGTCATGAACTAATGACTACTAAATATACATTAAGTCTAGATTAACTCTTGATTAATCTTGAGAAATTGGGCTCAGTTCCTTGAACATAAGCAACCACTTCAGAACAACAAAGTTTATCAACTTAGCGAAGTAACTGATCATAGAATTTAAAAGGGGGAGAAATCAACCAGAACATGATAGAGAACACAAATCTCAAGAAAATAAAACCAAAGTAAGTTTAAACAAATATCAGTCAGATGTGACATTTAGGAGCTTAAAATGATCTGAGAAATGAAGTTAAAAGGTCGTGTGCTGCTTTATACTTTCTGATTATTAATCAATTTTTTTTTTCGAGAGAGGGTTTCTCTGTGTAGCTTTGCGCCTTTCCTGGATCTCACTCTGTAGACCAGGCTGGCCTCGAACTCACAAAGATCCACCAGCCTCTGCCTCCCAGCCTTCTCCTACCTCTTTTTAAGAAGAGAAAAAGGGCCAGGTGGTGGTGGCGCAGGCAGTTAATACCAGCACTCGGGAGGCAGAGCCAGGTAGAGGCGAGAGGCGAGAGGCGAATTTTCTGACTGCTGACGAAGAAACAACATTTGATAGGAAACATTGGATTATGGAAACTGCTGAATTAAACCAACCTATATATTTTAAAAACATCTTGACTTCAAAATTTAATTCAAAAGTTATGTTACATTGGGAGAGAGGTTATGCTTTTGTTTGCACAGGAAATTAGAGGCTGTGGGTTCATTCCAGGTTTTTTAAAAAAAGCAGGTTTGATGAAGGAAGACTCCCTGAAATCCTGACTTGAGATATAAAGAAATAAACCTAAAATAACTACAAGACACATGATGTATACCTTACATGCTCAAACACATAACAAAAATCATATTTAGCTGACTTATGTACAATGCATATTCAATATTATATTGATGCAAACATGTATGAAATGTCTATGTTACCTTTAAAGGTTTATGTATTTTCCAAACAAAGTGACCAGATACACACACACACACACACACACACACACACACACACACACACACATACACACAAAGCTTATGGCCCAGGTGATCCAACAGCTAAAAACAGCTTCAAAGCTGCTGACTGAGATGATCCAGCCTCACAAAATACTCCAGTCAAGACTTAAAAATTACCCTGATTTTCTCAACGTTCCCCTAAAGATGTCAGCACCCCTAAACAACAGGAAGTAGTCTAGAGAACCACACCCACATTCCCAAAATATTGGTTATGGATGTTCCTTATCCTTTAAGGGGGGTTATAAGTTGTTATTGGTATTAATCAAGAAAAAGCTAAACAAATGAATTAAATTCAAAGATCTCTTTCTAAAGGAAAAAAAGGAGGGATATAATATAGGAATGATAGGGAAAAAGAGTAGTTTTTCAATCTAATTTAATCCAAAAAACAACTATTAATCTCCAACTATTTTACATTGGTATGGATTTAAGTTTATTGGCACAAATTTAAAGTTAACTTTGTTATATTGTGTGTTTGTTTCTACTCTTGTTTAGGGTATTATGTTTCTGTAGCTAATTTAAAAATGTAATATATAATTAAAGAATACAGATTGATAGTCACCTATAATAGTCAGACTTATAGTCATATTAGGTATCTTTTCAAGGTCATAAACATTTATACATATGTGTGTGTGTATTTACATAGATCAATGGCCTTCAAACACTCCAAAGACCTACAGAATATGATATTTAATATGTTTAATAAACTAAAGCTTTTCATGATAGTGAGACACATCTGCTCCTGGCAGCACAAATTTATGTCAAAGGAAGATGATGGACATTGAAGAACCTCTGTATTGAGTTTGTTTTGTTTATGGCAAAAGCTTAGGATATGTTACAGGGAATTTATCATCCCCTTGAGGAAGAAAGAAATTAAATTTCATATATATATGCATGCTGTGTTTCTTATGACTGCGAAAGCAGTAAACTTTTTATTTTAACATTGACACAGGCAGATGATGCCTTTCACTATGATATTATGGCAGCTGTACTACTATTAGGCCAAAAGAATTTCCAGTTGTACTCTAGTATTTGGAGGTTAGTATTATATAGGAGGTTAGTTATTGCCCAAACATTAACATTATTAAACAGAACCCGTGTGTCATATTTAAATCGAGTAACCAATAAGAATGGAGACATTTAGAAGCCAAGTGGCTGCACCTATCAGTCACATATACCAATGATTGTAATTTTCCACCTTGTCTGTCAAAAGCTTACCTTTTTGAAGAGGACTGTGCCATGTTTCCCTACAATCCACCACTGCTTTCTGTAGGAGACTCATTTTACTCCAGCATCCTGAGCATTGAGAGGCCTGAAAGTCTTCTACAGTTTCACTGTTTGGTTTATAAAACATTGCAGGACTCCTTTTAAAGGAGAAAACATTATTAGGCTAGAATTAAATGATGTTGGTTCTAGACCCAGCTTTTGGTTTGTTATCTTTCCTGAAGATGTGCTTAATTTCATGTGTGCTGTGGGATAATCCTTTTCTACACTGTGAATATGTATTATTCTGATAGGTTAATAAAAAGCTGACAGGCTGGTAGCTGGAAAAGAAATTAGGTGGGAAAGTCAAACTGAGAATGCTGGGAAGGAGAAAGGCAGAGTCAGAAGTCGCCAGCCAGACGCAGAGGAAGGAAGCAAAATGAGAATGTGGTACTGTGAAAAGGTGCCAAGCCACATGGCTAAGCATAGATAAGAATAATGGGTTAATTTAAATGTAAGAGCTAGTTAGTAATAAGGCTGAACTAACGACTGAGCATTTATAAGTAATATTAAAAATCCGAGTCAACTATTTGGGAAATAGCTGCTAGATATTGGGGACCAGGTTGGGGAGGACCCTGAGATTACACATGTGCCTCAGTTTACTTACACATCTACAAAAGGCATTAAAGATGAATTGCCCCTAGAATCTCTGTCTTAACTTAAAGCTCCCTATGCAGATACAGTTTAAAATATTTTGATGTATTATTTACCCTCAAATATTTGAAACATTTCACTATTTCTAATCCTGAAATAAACAGAGGTTCCTATTATTTGTAAATATGTGACTATGGCAACTCAGTAGTTCAGCAAATATATAGAAGTCATGTGCATCATGACCACAGAGAATTAAAAGGAAGTAGGGCTCTAAAGCCATTTCTACAAGAGTCTGAATGCTGGCTTATAATGCGATCTATGTGTTTACCTCCAATTCCTAGGACAAAGGGTAGCTATTTCTTGCCTGGTTCCTCAAGAAAGGAAAGACTGAATGCAGTATACTTCCTGATCTTCTCAGTAAAAGAATAGATATGGTAGGGTTTCTCCTCTCTTTCACTGGCTGCTGGTAATCAGACCAGACAGTAAAAGGAAAGAAACTCATAAAGAGTTAGCTTGAAGATTAGAACCATCCTCGTCACACCAGGGGCAATTCAGGTGCAAATTATTTTCAGGTCTGAATTACTCATCAAACCTAAAGGTAACTTTGGACCAACTGTTAAATGTTGCATAGATCCTTGCTAGTTACAGTAAGTGCCTTGAAATTATCTATTGCGCTATTCTAGCATTAATTGACAGTCACCATTCTGAAAGCCAGTGTGGTCATAGATTTTATAGTGCTGTCTCATTGAAATGTAGACACCTCAGCTTTCAATTCTGTTTACATCCTGAAAACCAGCTGGCAGCTTGATGATAGTGCCTCACTGAGAAATTCACTTCATAGATTTCTTTAAATCTGCAGGGGAACCCTTACAGAGCAAACAGGAGGGTCCTTTCATGTAGTAAATAGATGTAAAATAACTCTGAGCAATATAGCGCAGGCATGTGTGAGTTAACAGTTTCTCTCACCCAGTCTGGATGCAGAGTATTAAATTACAGTTGGCCCACATCCATAATTGAGAGAATCTTAAGTTACATTCTTTCTCAATGGCATCTTTTAATGAGATTTTGATGTTCCAGGAAATTTAGTTGAGTCAATTGTAATCCAATGAGAGCTTCCTTGTCTTTGGATTACTCACTGTGTCAACAGCAGGAGAGGTGTTCTCTTCCATTGTTGCATTCACTTTGCAGTGTGGAAGGATGTATAGAGATGGAGAGAGGCAGGCGAGAAAGGAGGCATGGACTGGGCACTTACTTGTGGCAAACAAGACAGTACTGATGAGCGTGAGACAATCAAATCCCTTGTTGTCACATATTCTAGAAAGCTTTCATTTTACCCAAGACCAAGGTGATTTGACAAACACTTCCCTAGGCTTTCCTGTGCTCTATCTTCTCTTCTGTCCAGACTCTTAAGTTTAATTTGTGTGCACTAAGTGTCGAAAAGAGTCTATCTGAGACATTAGCCAAGCATTGGTGTGGGCATTGGGAAGATAAACAGGTAGCAGGAGAAGTTGTTATAGCGACTTCATGTTTCCTGGGTGGCTGATTTCCAAAACTGTGATGATTATTTATAATGGTAAGGGGAAAGTAGCCTGCCTTGATTTTATTGTCATTAGTTTTCACTTTCCAATAAATAATTCCCCTCAGAAAATGAGATGTGCTGTTCTCATTGAATTACCTTGCTGTCCGTTAGGTTTTGCATTTCGGACCACAGTTTGGCATGCTGCAGATTTTGTGTATTTATCAACTATTAATTTGAATGTTACAATACTTTAACTTTCTTCTACTCATAAAAAAATGAACAGTGCATTCTGAGTTACTTACAGGTTAACAACCTCATTCTTATCCATTCTTTCCAAGACATTGTAGACCATGTACAAGCTAAGACAGACAGCAGCTGCATCTTCAGAAACAATTGCGCTTCCCCCTATTTTTTTCAATGGGTAAATGTTACCCATTACTTCGTACTAGCTCCTAAAAAAAGTCAAGATTTTTGTTTCCTTCCTGTCTGACATGATTAGTTTGGAAATTCTGTTCCAGACTGCTCTAATCATAACTTCTCCCATCTTCAATCACTCGAGAAAATTTCCTTCTAACTCCTTCCATTGCATTTTGATCATCTTAAAAAGTTTCAAGGAAGTGCGTGATGGTAGATTTATTACATAAATAACTATGACTGGAAAAACAAACAAATAATACAACTGCCCACATTTTCAAATAAATAATAATAATTTGTTGCCTGGGGATCAATAATGACCACTGTAAACTAGAAACAACTAAAGTAAAGAATAATTTGGAAAAATTAAGTTTTGGGGACTGGTGAAATGCCTCAGAAGGTAAAGGCACTCACTACCAAGACTTATCACCTGAGTTTGATCACAAGGCCATGTTATGGGATAATGATAGCTAGCTCCCATACATGGCGTGTGACTTCCACACTTGTGCACCTGCATCAACAACATTCCATATGTAAATAATCTTTTAAATGTTTAAAACATAGTTAAGCTTTGTTGAAATAAGGACATATCCTCTTCCCATACCCACAGTATTCTGAAAACCAAATGGAGTCCTAATATAGAAAAGGGAGTGAAGTGCGTACCATTGTACTAGCATATGAAACACCATTCTTAATTGTAATCAGATCTTTATTTCTAGATGGTAATTGTGCTCCTGTTGCATTTCAATACTAGTAAAAACAATTTATGCAGTCGTAAGTATTACCATTGTGAAATTATATGTTTAACATATATTTTGTTGAAAGCTATTTTGGGAAATCAAATTTCCTTAAGAAACACATATATTGAAATATATCTACATGCTCACAGAATGATTTTAAAATGTGTGCCTCCTTAAGCATAAAAAAGTCAGAGATTTTAAAATAGGAGTTAAAAACAAGCAGTCATTAGGCATCATGAATCACAAACAAAATTAAGAAGTAACAAACTTCATTGCATAAAATCTGAAGTCAACATCATCTGCTTATCAACTGAGAAGTTAACCTGGTACACTGGCTGACACCCTTGTCTCTTGGCCTCATATTTCTTTACTTCCTGACTGCAGTGACACCCCCCCCCATTCTATTTCAGTCACATTCAACCTTTTCTGTCAGACTGATTAATTAACTTTTGTATGTTCTATGCTTACCACAATGACACCTATTTTTGAAGCCATGAAACTCCACACTGTATTTCCATAAATTCTCATACTTAATAGCTCTGTCTTTGTGCTTGCAATGCTCTGGCTTTACTTGCTCCCTGTCCATCCAATTAGCCATTCTCTATAAGCATCCCTTCTTCTTCTCTCCAGCTTGAACTCTATTGTCAGTCATTTCACATGAGTATCTACTTTCACATTATATTTTTCTCTATTTTGTTCTTCTAAAATATTGGTCTTATAACTCCTAGAATTCTCTAGCACTTTCTTGCTTGAATTCTGTTGGAAATTACAAAAGCATACTAAGTGCAATGCCTTCTGAAGTCAAACTTCCAGTGAATCATCACTACTGCTAGAAGAGTCCCTTTACCTCCTAGACTGAGCTAAGTCCATAGCGACATCATGGTTACATCTCCATCTCATACACCTACCATAGTAGCCTACAATATGGGCCATTGAGCCAGAAATAGGTTGTATTCCGAGAACTGCCTCTCACTAGAAACTTGAACGAGTTCCTTTCCCTGAAGATTCAGGTTCCTGCATTCAAAAGCAGGGCTTTTTACTATGTTCACTCCACAGAGCTGTTCAAGTTTAAATGAGTTAGTACATGGAAATCACTAAGCTGGGTCCTGGCAAGTAATAGCCCTTAAACAAACAGTAGTCTTTTTTTTTCATAGATTACTAGAATTAGAACCAACCAACTGGTGTTTCCTTTACATGCTGCTTATTCCTGGAACTTCCCTTTCTCTTGTTGTATGTAAGATGGCTGATGATTTCTTGCAAACATTCCTCTTTTAATAGTTGTTCTGGCCCTGCCTATTCTAAATTTCCATATTCTTCTTAGTTTCATTTATATTCAACACCAACCCCTCCTCTCTCATAGTCCCTTTACTTTTAGGTGACAAATTCTCAATTTATTCATTTCCTCTCTTTGAGCCTACTATTTCAAGCTTCCACACCATCTGTCCCCTACTTTGCTGCCAAACTTGTAGAAATAGATCATCTTATGATGCCTCCACTTTCTCAGAATTTCTTATTTCTCAAATTTAAGCCATGTAGTCAAAGCTCAGTCTGGGCTTATTATATAAAACAGGAGTGTTGGCTGTTGTATTGAAAAGAGTCTCCAATATTACCTTGAAGCTTTTGTCTCAAAACTGCTGCTGACGTCCCAGTTATCATTCACACCCTCCTTGTAATTTCTGCCCTTCCTACCATAGGACCAATACGTTCACCTCTCTTCTTTATCAACATTTTTTTTAACATTTACAGTACTGGATCCTCTTCCTCTTTCAGTCTTTCAATAGAAATGAAATGTTTCTTGTCAAAGATAGCTTCTAGTTTTAGTGCTATCTCCCCTTGAGTAAAGGATTATTGCATTCATTAGGAAGATTTTGATTCTTCTTTCATGAATCTCAAGCACTAATTATTACCTCACTCCAGAATTTCTAAGCTTAAAATCAAGTAAGGTATTGCACCTTCCTTCTTTATCTTTAATATTTCCAAATAAATCAGAAAACAGAAAATTCAGTGTGCACAGTACTTTCTAATTGACTTTCTTTCTTTATTAGGTTGTCAATATGCTTGCATTTGAGATGTGCAACTCAACTTTAACCTAATTCTGTCCCTGTGCACCCACAACTGCATGCTTCTCATGTCTCCTAATCAATATATTCTTTACGGACCTAAATCCTCTGTCACTCTTGCTTGCATTATTCTAATTAAGGCTGGAAATACTGTAATAGCCTCTTAGATTGACATTCTTCCTTCTAAATCTGCTCAATTGTTGGTCTTCAATGCTGATGATCATGCTGTTGCCCATCTTTTAGATATTGGTAGGCTCACAACATCCACACTTTTATTCCTGTACACTCATTCTCTCTTTGTCTTAATTCTTCATTTTGAGATCTCAGCACATCTTTTGTATTAGATTCCCAAGCTCCAAACAGACTGTTTATTCTTTATGAAATATTTACTACATTTTTCTCCAGGCTTTTTGTTTTTGGAGGGTTTTTTTGGTATATTTTCTACTTCATCTTATACTAAAATTTGGTGCATTATTCAAGACCCAAATTTCCAAAGAGCTTTCCAAGTCTTTACAGTTGCTGTAACAAATATTTGCTTAGATTGTCCTAAATAATGCAAGCCTCTGATCTTATCTTGCCCATTATTCATCTAAACATTTGTATTAAATTAAGATATTTCATATTGTTTTTCTTTGTATTCTTTCATACTATTTAATAAGATTTAGTAAAAATAATAAATTGAGCTCTGGAAATGAACTTATGCCTAAGAATGTAATCAAAGATAAACAGAAATAAAGGTCATAGAAACACCAATAAATGTCATAACCGACATTTGCATTTCAGTTAATTTTTAAAATATGGTTAACTAATTGTTTAAACTTATGCATCAGCTTATGTAATAAACTTCTGACATTTAAAAACTCTATTTAGTTCACATTTTAAAATGGCTTTCAAATAGATTTCTATTAACTTTCATCTCCAAAAAAATTTGCCACTAACACTGATGTCCAATGCTAACTTTATCATCTCATTTGCCAGCATATTCGAAAGTGGCACTATTACAAACTGAGTACAGTCTCTTTCCTCCTTTTTCCTCCCTTTTACCTGCTCTTATTACCCCTCTCATTTGACGGGGTGATTCCACTTAGCATGATGTAAGCTGTGATAGGAAACTCTTACACACCAAAGGACTAAGCTTCCGTTGCCCAATAATTAACTGAGAAACAGTACCTTCCGTCTAACAACTGCAGAGGCCCTGGGTACTGCCAAAGCAGGCCTTTCCCCAGTTGTGAACTATGTGATCAAAAACTCATTCTTGAGCAAAACTTTTTAGAACTCTTGAGACAGAGGCTCTCACTTGAACTGAACCCAGATTCCTTGATGCACAAACTCTGATATAAGAAATATTTACTGTTTAAAACTGGTAAATTTCTTGATACAGGCATTATATCCCACATTTTGAGCACTGAAGACATTGCTGTCTTATCAATTGAAGCTTTGTGGCAACCATTCATAGACTAAGTTCATTACTGTCTGTTTCCCAATAGTATGTGCTCTCTCTCTCTCTCTCTCTCTCTCTCTCTCTCTATATATATATATATATATATATATATATATATATATATATATATATATATATATGTCTCTGACTCATAATAAGAAACCTCAACATTCAACTTATGATTATTATAATATAATAGTGATCATTGATATCTGATGTTTTATAATTTGTGGGGTTGCCTTGAACCATGATTGCCTAGACAGAAACCTTAATAAATGTTGGACATGTTCTGACTGCCATGTTGAAGGTGGCAGATAAGACTGTCTAGGCTAGAGTATCTGTTCACTGACTAGGTACTCATTTATTCCTTCCTTTCTCTTGGGCCTTCCTATTCCCAAGGCACATCAATATTGAAACTGGGCTAGTCTTCTCCCAGTGCTCTCTAAGTCTTATGTCTCCCTTTTTTTACTTTTAGGATATTATTTGTTTATTTTACTTCTCAGAATATTTTTATTATTTAATTCTTTTTCATTTTACATACCAATCCTTGTTCCCCCTCCCTCCACTTCTCCCATCCCCTCACCTCCCCCATCCCACTCCCATCCCCTCCTCATAAGGGGTAAGGCCTTTCTTGGGTAATCAACACAGGGTAGACCACAGAGATAGCTTACCTGAGCTATTGGGAGCTCAAGACTCTAGACTGACAGCTGGGGAGCCTGCATGGGACTGCAGGAGGCCCTCTGAATGTGGGTGACAGTTGTGTGGGTTGATGTGTTTTTGGGTCCCCTGGAAATGGGAACAGGACTTATCCCAGGTACACAAATTGGCTCTTTAGAGCCCATTCCCCATGGTGCGATGCCTTAATCAGCCGTGATGTAGGGGGCAGGGGAATGGTCCTGCCCCAACTTGGTATATCTCCCATTTTATTCAAATGCAAAAAAATATTGAGACTGGTGAAAAATAAAGGCGAAATGATCTGTAAGCTAAAGGCTTCTTATAGCAAACTGCCAAGTTCTGAGTGCTTACTACCATCTAATTTGAATGCAAATTAAAAAAATCAAAAAAAAAAAAAAAACTCTTGGAGGAAATCAAATGTTTAACTCCAGTGAATGCATGAGTGATTTTAAAAGTAAGAAAGAAAGAACAGAGAGAGAGACAGACAGAGAAAGGAAAGGGCAGAGCATGTTTTTGAAGAAAGTTTTAGTGGTCTGGAAATAAAACCAAGCCAACCACAACATTCCCTTAAGCCACAGCACAATCTAGAAAATAAACCACTGAGTCAGTTCAATTCTGTGAAGATTGAGACAGGTGAAAGGTTTCAGGCAGCGTTTGAGGCTAATGGATGTTGACTTCCAAAATCTATAGTGGGAAAAGCTGTCTTTAATGTAAAAAACCCAGAGTGAGGAAACAAGTGTTGATATCAAAGCTGCAATGAGAAGATCTAGCAAAAATAATTGTGGTAAATGGCTACACTAAGGAGCAGATTTTTAATCAGGGCTAGACAGCCTTATATTAGAAGATGCCATGTAAGACTGTCATGTCTAGAAGGACATCAGTGACCGATTTTAAACTCCAAAGGAAAGGCAAAACTTACTATGGTGATTGAATGAAGTTGCTAATTTTAGGTTGGAGAAACAGTCACCTATCATTATAGGAATCAGAGAATTATTAAGAATTATACCAAATCTCTTAAGTGTACAATAAAAAAAAACATCAAATCTTTGATGAGAATATACAATATTGTTTCCTGAATGTTTTAAGCCTGCTTTGAGACTTAAAACTCAGAGCCAAAACTTATATTTCAAAATAATGCTACTTATTGACAACTTAGGTAGTCACCAGCATGTCGGATGAAGATAAGCAATACCCTTGTGTTAGTTATTTTTCTTCTTACCGTGATAAATTATCCAACAAAAGCAGAGAAACGTGTACTTCAGCTAACAGTTAAGTGCTCAGTCTGTCATGGAGATTACCATCATAGATGCTGCTATTATTTTCATACCTATTAAAACAACACCCATGGGTAGAAGAGGAATGTTAATGTAATTTAGACCTTCAAATCTTACTGTGTAATAAATATATTCATAAGGCTATCAGTGTTGTAGATAGTAACACCTTTCACAGATCAGTATTAAGTTAACTAAAAATATTTAAAGAGAATTCACTGGCCTAGATGCTAAGAATATTCATGATTCAATAGAGGAAGTCAGAATACCAGCAATAATATGAATTTGGAAGAAACTGATTCTCACATTTGCATGTGACTTTGAGACATTTAGAATTCAAGGAAGGCTGTGACTGCAAATGTGGAAGAAAGTGAACTAGAATTAAACATGTAGCCTAAAGATGTGATCAGCTTGAGGCAATCTCATGATAAAGTTTTATGGAATGAAGAATATGACAAAGGATTTTGATTTTCACCTTGTTGGCATCTGCACTCACTATGGAAACTAACATTAAAGCATATTTGTAAGGGAGTCTTTAGATTAGGTTAATTGAGGTGATTGCTGCCTATGTGGGCAGCACTGCCCCATTTGTCAGGGCACAGGAACAAACAAAAAGGAAAATAGGAGCCAAGTAGCAGAAGCCTCTGACTCTGAGCACAATGTACGCAACCCCTTCATTTTCCTTCCACCATGCTCTCTCAGCCATGATGAACTGTAGCCTCAAATTGTGAGCTCAGATTCACCCTGCCTCCTCTTAAGTTTGTTGTTGGTCAGTGATTTTGTCATAATAATGAAAAAAATTGAACACAAGGAGTTACATCTCGTGGATGAACATAAGTAAATACATAGCAGTTCCTTGGGCTAGAATCTATTCCTAGGGAAAGTGCTATGAACAATTGAAATAAGAGCACAGGATTCAGAATGTTAGGCGAAGCAAGTTGCTGAGGCAACAACATCATCTGGGAGAGCCGACTCTAATTTTGAAAGAAGTTCTAGATTGTATAAAATATGGTCACACAGAATTTTATGCTACAGAGATATCTTTTATATAAAGAAGAAGTAATCAATGGTTCAAATTTTGTTACTTTTGCTTTTTCTTTTGAGAAATCACAAAGACACTGTCACTTTTCTGTGATTACCACCCTAATCAGCCAGCAAATACTAGGATCAAGGCAAGATCCTCTCACAGCAAAGAGATTACAGCCCACTGAAGGCTCAATTGATCATTTGTAGCTTTAGCAATAGAATACTTTTAGTGAATTATATAGTAGGTTTCAATGCATGGTGTAATTGCATGCTTAATACAGTACAGTGTATTGGAAACTGTTTAATAAGTATGGGGAATACCAAAAATGTCAGGAGACCCACTTCATTGTAACAGTTGCTTTGTTTGCCGTGGTCTGGAATGGAGGTCACATAGTATCTATATTGTTTAGCAGCAATCAACTCCTTTTCTCTTCTAATACTTTTATGGCACCTGTGTAAATACTTGCTGCCATCTAATTTTGTTGCTTCTGAGAAACTAATACTGGATGATATAAAGTTCCCCAAATTACTCAGGATATTCACCTAAACATGGGAAAAATATAGTCAGCACACACACACACACACACACACACACACACACACACACACACACACACACACACACACAGACTATTTAGAATCATAGATATTCCCTCACAGTAACCAAAAAATCTTTCATTGACTTCACAAACAAAATTGTTACTGCTGTATATGTTATGAATCAGCCTCAAATCAAATCTAGCATCTGCCAGTCAGTAGAATATAACCTTGGGTGAGTTCTTAACCTTGTAAATCTCAGTTTCCTAATCCACTGGAATGACCTTATATTACCCACCTCAGGAGGCTTTTTAAAGATTAACTGCATTAATATTTCAAAGCTACTGGCAGAATGTTCTACCAATAGTTAGCAAAACACAGCTGTTGTAATTAAGGCTCCTGCAAGACAATCTGAAAAAGAAGGTTCTTCTTTGTAAATCTTGAAGATCAGACTCAATGTTCTATGCAGTCTAGTTGACATAGGTCATAGGGATTTCATTAATAAAATTATACATGACCCTGACCTTTATAACTCAGGTAGAAATTTAAAGTTTTGAATTGTCACGAAATGATGAAACTTTTCTTTTTTTTTTAAATTTTATTTATTCATTAGAGGTCTGTCATATAGTAGGAAAAACTCACAAGGTTTTCTCTAGAATGCAGAGAGGCCAAAGCAAATAAAATTGCCATTAATTTCCTTAGATTTATATGTCCTAATCTACTAGATAGTTTCCTGAAAGGATCATTTAGACTTGTGTTATATTCTGAAAACCGCAAGCAACTATTTTTGTAATTACTTGTGATTATCCCCCATCTGTTTCTGTTTTGGAATTGTGGGAAATACGTTGCAAAGCTTAGTAATTTTTTTTTCTTCTTACTATGAGGTCCTTTCTTTTTAATTTATAAACAGAAGGTGGGAACTCCAACTTGTGAGAATACTGTTCTCCAAGTTGAATCACACCAAGGGACAAGTGCAATGTCTTTCAACTTTACATTTTCTTCCAGCGAAGGAAGTGGGACATCACATCTAATTCTATACTCTGTATAACACTTCTTTGCCATATTGCTGTCCTAAAAAACGTTCCAAAACTGAGAAATATGAGCTAACATCTCTAATGTTTTTAATCTAAGGAAATTATTATTTATAGATAAATATTACAGAAGAGTGACTAATTTCTTTGGAATTATTTTTTCATTTACAACTAATAAGCAAATAAATGCCTAGAAGAAAGGAGAATTTTTGGTCAGGCACATGACTGCACAGGCCAGCCAGAGGACAGTCATTTTCAGCCTTTCTCCCTATATTCCAGCTCTTATGCTCTTCTTGCCCACTTTTCTACAATGACCCTGACTCTTAAAGAGGTATCTGATGATGTCCTGCTTAGGACTGAGCACCAAGGTGTCATTCATTCTTGGTACCTAGAGCAGCCATGGATCGCGGTAGATACTTTACCTTTCTATTTTGTAGTTAGCACATTTTATGATTTTATATATACATATATATAATTGTATATATTATTTTGTATTCTATTCCCCTCCAGTATCTGCAGATTTTCATGGACTATTAAATTCATTTAATAGCCCCCACAGTAGTGAAGTGACAGAATTGGTAGAGCCCAGTTCTGGGACTATCCTAGGAAGTACCTTGACATGAATCAAAGCTCCAACTTAAGCCTGATGGAGATAAAGTTTACAGTAAAATGTGAATTCATTTTTAAAGCTCTTGATAATGTATTAGATTAATATAGAATTCTTGAAAAATGATGAATGGAATGTTTATTTTAATAGAAGCCAAAAGCATTTTTGAAGTTTACCAATGTGGGATAATACGTTAGTCTATGGTAAAATTTACAATTTAAATAGAGAGAAATTTGGTCAGAGTGGGTTGCTATGCAAAGTATCTCAGCAATTAGAATGGAAGTTCAGGTCTCTAGTAGAATCCAGTAGGAACAAGACAATGGATTCTCAACACAGAGAAATTTATTTAAGTACAGGGATAAAATGAACAAAGTAATAAACCCATTAATTGAGGGTATAAATAACTGCTGTATAACCCATATATGCATATGATAAGTCTCAGAAAATGCCCCAAATGAATATGAGTACATTTGTCTCCTGGAATCACTTTGCCCCAGCAGAGCTGAGGTAAGAAAGGACTCTCCATGCACTGCCATACTTAGCTGTTCTCTCTGTGGAAGAAGGACAGTTGATGCTGTAGTTTTGTTCTCTATAACCTCAGTTTTGAACCAAAGGCCTGCTTTGGGTGTTTGTACATTATGTGTAATATTTTCAGTTCCATTTAAGGACAACTTTTTCAACAAACAAATATGGTGGCTATGCTTTATATTACTAGTATTAATATTGGTATTATCATGGGACTTTAATTACCAAAATATATAAACTGATCAAATTATACATACATAATTTGGATACATAATCTTTGCATTTGCAATAGTTCACTGCCATTGTAAAAAGAATCATTGGTACAATTTTTAT
Organism: Peromyscus californicus insignis; assembly: GCF_007827085.1. Classification (NCBI taxonomy): domain Eukaryota; kingdom Metazoa; phylum Chordata; class Mammalia; order Rodentia; family Cricetidae; genus Peromyscus; species Peromyscus californicus. Next base: position 92,297,620 of record NW_026294617.1, read on the forward strand.
GTTCTGTATTCCAGAGAACTTGCCACTTAACTATAATACAGTATTGCTAACACTGACACTTGTTTATTTATATACAAAGAGCAATAATTAATCAAAGCAACAATTTTATAATGAGTCTTTTATTTTTTTGCCAAAACATGCCATTTCTGTCTCTTTGCGTTGATATAGTGTGCCTTCATATATCCACCCCATCCACCCTCTAATTATCCCCCATGACCCCTCTAGCACATATCATATCCTCTTTTTTTATTTTTTACTTTTAATTATTTTTTTAGATTTTTATTTTACTTTATGTATATTAATGTTTTGCCTGTATACATGTGTATGCACCACATGTATGCCTGTTGGATTCCTTGAAGGTTAAGGATGTTTTTGAGCCACTGTGTAGGTGCTGGAAATCGAACCTGGGCCCTTTGCAAGAGCAACAACTGCTCTTAACCACCAAGCCACCTTTCCATTCACCCCCACTGCCCAAGTCTGGTTTTCTTTCTTTCTTTCTTTCTTTCTTTCTTTCTTTCTTTCTTTCTTTCTTTCTTTCTTTCTTTCTTTCTTCTTATGCTGAATGCATTTATTGAAGGAGGAAGGAGGTCTTAAATACAGGCTTACAGCACAATGGGAGAACCCCAGAGGGCAGAAGTTCACTACCTATGTTTTACAATCTTGCATCTAAGCTGTTAACGCCCATTATGCAGGATACAGAGACAAGGAACTTCCCTTAAGCATTCAGGAGGGTGGAACCTATTGGTGAAATTATTAAGGCCACTCCACGTAGTTAAAGGGAGATTTATTTAATGGCATAACTTACAAATTAAGGGATAGGTAGGTCGCGGAGTCTGGGGAAAGTGTATCACAGTCCAGCGGTGTTCTCTGGAGCTCTGCTTGGTCCACCTCCACTATCCAGGGTCCCGCCACAGAGAGAGCGCCCGCTGATCCAGATCTCGGGTCCCCAGGCGCCTCCCTTGGCCCCACCTTGTAGGCATGACTGTTGCCGAAGTCTCAATGGGGGTTGGAACTTCCAGATCAAAGCTGGAATGGCTACCCACTACAGGAACCCAGGAGGGAATTAGCATAGAGAGGATATCAAGGTCAAGGTCAGCAAGCAAGGCAACAGTTACCCAAAATGGGGGCCAGGGACCTACTTTTAAATTTTAGTTCACTGAGTCCAACACTCAAGGCTATAAAATCATTCATTGGGGCATGAGGAACCTAGCAGGTTCCACTCCACCAAAGAAATGTAACTCTCCTTCCCACAACATTTTCATTTAGGGATGGGGCATCAGGAGACCCCCCTCCTCCATGCTGACATTTTTGTAACTAGCTTGATCTTGTACAGGTCTTGTGTAGTAGACATAGCTGCTGTGGGTTCATGAGAGCAGCAGCCATGTTTTATGTGCAGAGGACTGTCCTTCAGAGTTCTCTTTCCCTTCCTCAGATTCTTACATTCTTTCCTACGACTCAGATTGGTGTTAAAGATCACCGAATTCGCCTAACTGTGGAAGAAACAGTTCAAGTTATGAAACAGGATTACAATTTGTAGTAATTACGTTTACTGGACTTGGTAGTATAGTTTAAATGAAAATTAAAGAAGAAAATTGAGCTGATGCAGGACAAATATAAACATTGACATTGCTTATGCTATAAATGGTTCTCTTTGAAGTTGTAAAATTTTAAATTATAATGTGGTCTGAAAAACCATATATAATAGAATTATAGCATAAAATAAATTGAAAAAATAATTCTGATGGTTTAAATTATCTGGATTCAACAAGAACATTAAACCAATAAGGTGGGAACCATATATGCTAATTTTGTGAGTCTTAATATATATTTTAAATATCTCAAAAGAGATCTTTTTTTTCAATATAAAAAGGTAATTAGGAATAATTGTTCTCTCCTATTTAGTGTATGATTATGGTTCTTTGTAGTTTATCACTGTTGACAAGCTCTCAACATACAATACACATCTATTTTATGGCAAAGAAAATAGGTCTGATGACCACGCTCACCTCATTTTGGCTGCTTAACAACTTCCTTGGAACAGATGACTTGGCTTACACAGACCGTTAAAGATACTTTGAGTGCAGAAGAGATTAAATTCTGATAAATTGAGATTTAGCAGCAGAATGAATCAATGAGTGAAAATAAATATAAACCCTATTGCTGTGGGATGGTCTTTTATATGCTATGAAGATGTGTTGCTACCATTTGTTAATGTAGAAGCTGTTATGGCCTATGGCAAGGCAGAATAGAGCCAGGAGGGAAATCCAAGCAAAGACAGAAGGAGAAGAAAGTCGAAGTCAGAGGAGATGCTGAGGGCTGCCAGGGAGCAAAATGCAATGGAACACAGGTACCATCATATGGCAAAACATAGATTACTAGAAATGGGTTAATTTAAGATGGAAGAGCTAGCAAGCAGGAAGCCTGAGCCATAAGCCAAACAGTGTGTAATTAGTATAAGGCTCTTTGTGTTTATTTTGGACCAAAGCGCCTGCAGGACATAGGAAAACTTCCAGGTACACCCTATCATGAAATATTACTAATTAGAAAAATTCAAATCTGGGCTTAGGCAAATAGTTCAGTTCATAAAAGGATTGTCCCACAAGCATGCAAATCTGAAATAAATCCCTAAGACACAAATAGAAAAAGTAAAGTATGGTGGTATAGGTTATAATACCAGTGCTGGTAGTGTGTAGACACAGTCATGTGGGGCTTGCTGGCCAGCCAGTATGACCTAATCAACAAATTCCAACTCCTAGTGAGGGACCCTGTTGAAAACATAGCACAGATGGTTCAATGTACATGGACATACATGTGTTCATATGTGTACCTGAATATATGAAGGCAAACAAATGAAAGATTCAAGTCCTGAATTACTGAGTGGAATGATGTTAAGCTATTAATAGGATTACCTTTCATTTATCAAATCATTAAAGGACAAATAAATAGTCCCCTGTAAATAGATTATTGTGTGATGTTTACCATGTGTTGTTTCTTAGCTGAAGCAATGACATTACTCAAAGTAATTCAAGGGTGTTGGAAAGGAAAAATTGGATGTCAGTCAAAATAATGACTACATATTGGATTTAATCTAATTTTTTCACTATTTTAAAAGTTATGTGTAGGCAAGGCATTATTTCCCTTTGGTTTCTTTCAAATAGTCTTGGACAGTAAATAAAGTGACAGGAGAAGAAAAAAAATCAACTCAAGAATAAAGCATGACTAAAATTGTCCTGCGACAAGAAAAATTAGAAAGAGCTGACTGTTAGGGCCAGATGGCTGTGGCACATGCCTTTAATTCCTGCACTCAGGAGGCAGAGGCAGGTGGAACTCTCTGAGTTCAAGGCCAGCCTGGTCTACAGAGCAAGATAAAGGACAGGCACCAAAAACTACACAGAGAAACCCTGTCATGAAAACAAAAACAAGCAAACAAACACAGAAAGAAAGAAAGAAAGAAAGAAAGAAAGAAAGAAAGAAAGAAAGAAAGAAAGAAAGAAAGAAAGAAAGAAAGAAAGAAAAAGAAAGAGAGAGAGAGAGAGAGAGAGAGAGAGAGAGAGAGAGAGAGAGAGAGAGAGAGAAAGAAAGAAGAAACAAAGAAACAAAGAAAGAAAAATAAAGAGCTGACCATTAGGTAAATACAAGACTTTAGCTTTTAGTCACTTTTCTGTGCATGATGTCCACAAGCTTCTGGAGACTGAGTCTTTGAATGGAAGCATACATTGGACCTGATTTTCTATTGTGTTCTTTTGTGCCCATCTTCCTGTTAGAAGTTCTGTAGGGAGCACATATTGTTTTTACCTTCTCAAGTTATTCCAGGCTTCCTGGTTCTAAGAGTGACCAAGTTCAGTCTATTTCAGTGACTTCTCAAAAAAAAAAAAAAAATAGTAGCAGCTTGGGCTAGAGGGATGTCTCAGCAGTAAAGCCTTTTGTTTCAATATTATGATTTCCAATTTTGGGTTTTTATGGGTTTTCTGAGGGTGCACATGTCTCCGCATATGCATGTGCTTCTCACACTGTCTCTGTTTGTTTTAGTTTATTCCAGATAGTTTTTTGTTTTGTTTTGGTTTGGTTTTGCCTGTTGTTTTCTAAAGCAAGAGAGAATAAAGGCATGGTAGAATGTGTGGGGAAAAAAGAAGGACCTAGAAGGAGATGAACAAGCGAAACCATGATCAAAATACATTGTTTGAAAAGAAAAATTCTATTTTCAATTGTAAAACAAAGAGTTCTCACTACTCTTGAAGAGGACCTGAGTTCAAGTTCCAGCACCCAGGTTAGGGAACCCATGCTCATCCACTACTCAAGCTGCTGGGGATCCAAAGCTCTCTGCTGGCCCCCATAAGTGCTTTCACACATGCACATACATAACAGTAGTAAAAGAATAGTAGTGGTTCATTGAAGATCTTCCCCAGCAGGGTCATAGAAAATATGAAGCTTGGATGGGTGTGCAATTGAAAGTCTAATAATATTAAAATACTTTATTATATTCATTAAGTCATTACTTAAAAATTGAAAATTCATGCCTAATTTTACTGTCCATGGTACAAATGAAAACAAATTTGAGATTCAGGGACAAATAACATTCTTTTAATCCATATCAATTGGTTCAACATTTATGTCCTTAAAAATGGATAATTTCATTTAGTCTGAACAGAGTAAAATATAACTACATTTTATAACTTTTATGGACACTAATTTTCCTAACAAACCTGAAATTTTAAATACTGGTAATAAATATTAAATGTAGGTAGTTCTTCATGTCCTCTTTGGAAACAGCCACCACCATTTGGAGTAAAGAATTATTTTAAGCTGGGAAATAGCACAGTCAGTAAAATGCTTAATGTACAAGCATGAGGGACTGCATTCAAGATACAGAATCCACGTATAAAGGTGGATATGATGAGAAGCTCTTGTAATGCTGGTACTGTGGAGGTGGAGACTAGCAAATCCCTGGAGTTGGTTGAACAGGGAGCCAAGCATACTTGATCTTTAATTCAGTGAGAGACTCTATCTCAAAACCAAAATGTGTAGACCTAAGGAGCAGTACCCAAAATTGATCTCTGCCCTTTAAAGGCATATGTATAAATATTTGCACACAGTCATACACGTTTATACCATGCATATATAAATATGCAAGCACACATACACCCACAAAAATAAATACCGTGCTTGGTCTGATAAAAATCAAACTGGCACTAATATAGATGATCTCATGTATATAAGTATTGGTTTCTATGATTTCTCACACGATGAAATCATTGACTGGGTTTGTGAACTTAGGTGGAAAAATACAAATTCATCGAAAATATATATTTATAATAAATATGTATTTAAAATATACACTTATTGTAAGAAACAATGGTTAGTAGTTCATGAATATTTGTGTTCTTCTCTTCTGGTAATTATATTTGATTTATTTTTAGCTTTCTATTTATTAAGCAATGACTACCATGTTATTTATATAGTATTTTTTTCTCTTTATAGGGAATAATGGATAAAGTACACTATTATTTCTTCTAAAACTATTGACCACTTTAAAAGTTCCTCTTTGAGTCTCTGTAAAGGATTTAAATTGCTTTTCTTAACCCAACCAAGTAGACACTGTAAATTTTGCATGCTAAATTAATTATTCATACAGCAGATTAACTAATACAAATTTAAAGTCTCTAGAGAAATCCTCCTAACCCCTGAATGAGAGCTGGAAGGAATGCTCTTTTATACTGAGAACTGTGCTGGGTGCTAACATTAGTTCAGCCAGAGGAATTATGAGGATAAATTAGTTAAATTACTCTGAAAAATAATGTATATCTAATAGTTTATTGGAACAAAGGTCATTTTTATTAAATCAGATTCTCAACTCATCCAAATATTTTGTTAGCCTAAATTATTTGCCTTTATATAAAGGTGGAAAGATAAAAGCTATCAAGTAGAAAGTGGAAATTTTTGTTGTTAAGATTAATTTGTTCTACTGGTAATGATCTGACCTGTTATTTTTTTTTAATTTTATAATTTAATTTAATTTTACATATCAGCCACGGATTCCCTTGTTCTCCCCCCTCCCCCCACTGCTTTCCCCCCAGCCCACCCCCCATTCCCGTCTCCTCCAGGGCAAAGACTCCCCTGAGGATTGAGTTCAACCTGGTAGATTCATTCAGTCCAGGCAGGCCCAGTCTCCTCATCCCAGGCTGAGCTAAGTGTCCCTGCATAAGACCCAGGTTACAAACAGCAAGCTCATGAACTGAGGACAGGTCCAGGTCCCACTGCCTAGATGCCTCCCAAACAGATCAAGCTAATCAACTGTCTCACTTATCCAGAGGGCCTGATCCAGCTGGGGGCTCCTCAGCTATTGGTTCATAGTTTATGTGTTTCCATTCGTTTGGCTATTTGTCCCTGTGCTTTTTCCAATCTTGGTCTCAACAATTCTCGCTCATACAAATCCTCCTCTTTCTCGCCAATTGGACTCCTGGAGCTCCACCTGGGACCTGGCCGTGGATCTCTGCATCGGGTTCCCTCAGTCATTGGATGAGATTATCTTAAGTTTGTTTACTCACTCTAGATTTTCTTGAATAAAGAAAGTACCTCCATTTTTTTGAATTGTGCTTTTACAGAGACTTATGAAGTGAATCATGTCTTAAAATTTAAAATTTTCTGTACTTTGTTACAACTGAAACAAATCTGGTGGAATATTAAGTTGTTTAAATTCAATTCCTATAGAGTGGACTCATAGGATAAATGTGTGAAACAGGTAAAATTTTTAAAGAATGAGCACAAAATGTTGTACTTTTACTGGAGTAAAAAATCAATATCTGAACTATTCACAAACTTCTCCATTCATTATGGTATTATCTTTTGGCTCTGATATAGTCTTTAGAAGATACATAAATCAACTGAATATTAATATTTAAAAAGGTGGAAGCTACAGAAATGGTTACAAAATGCCTCTTAACAGTAGCAAAATTTGACCATGATACTTCCTGTCAAAAGCTTCCTCTGTGTGTATATGAGTGTGATGAGTATTTATGAGAGCTTAACTCTATGTGGCTGTGGGAGTCTTAAGCCTTATTGGAAACAGTGACTAGCCTTGCCTTACTTAATATTACATCACAAATATTTTTCATTAAATTTTTTGAAAGCTGATTTTATTATCTACACATTTAATCTTTAGGACTACCATAATAACTGACCTGGACAATTTTCTTTAATAGTTATATCTCTGATTTAGTTGCTGTGTGTCATGGGTTTTGATAATTACTCTACACTCAGCTTTCCGAACTGTATTAGTAAAAGTGTAAGTCATGTAAAACGATAAGCTATTTGAGATTATGTATCTAATTATTTTAAATATTAGATACAAATAGACAAAATCATTTGTAACTAGAGTTTTCCTGCCTTGCCCACAGTCAGGACAAATCTCTGTCACCCGCCAGTCCCACAGCTGCTCAGACGCAACCAAGTAAACACAGAGACTTATATTGCTTACAAACTGTATCGCCGTGGCAGGCTTCCTGTTAACTGTTCTTACAGCTTAAATTAATCCATTTCCACAAATCTATACCCTGCCACACGGCTCATGGCTTACCAGAGTCTTCACATGCTGTTTGTCATCATGGCGGCTGGCAGTGTCTCTCTCACCCAGCTTCCTGTTCTCTCAATTCTCCTCTCTGTTAGTCCCGCCTATACTTCCTGCCTGGCCACTGGCCAATCAGTGATTTATTTATTGACCAATCAGCAACACATTTGACATACAGACCATCCCACAGCAATCATTTCCTTTTGTCTAACCCGTTTTTTGCTCAGATTACTTAACGTTGACAGTTTTGTGCATTTCATATGCTCTCTAAATTTCCTGTTCTAGACCAGTAAATCCAAGTATACAAAATTATGTTATATAACCTTTTCTTTTTGTAATCACCTTTATATCAAATTAGAATTATAAAATACTAATCATAGAATAATTCCATTGGAACTTAATTTTGATGTTCAATAATAAAAATATTTTCTATTTTAGTTATGCTTAAAACACATAGAAGCTAAGAGCTGAATACTCCCACTAAATGAAGATGTGTAATAGGGATTTGTTCTCCCTCTGATTAATATTCATATTTTCCAAACACTATATTAGCTTTGTACATAAATCCTTATACTATTATTATTTCTATTGTATTATTTCTGTTATTTTAATAGATTCGGCTGTGTTGGATTGAGAGCATTTTAATAGATACTGATGAATTTATACATTTCCTTGACTCATAATCTGCTTTCTGCCCTTGTCTATCTAATAGCTTGAGGTCCAGTTGCTCCAATCAAACTCGACACGCTGTGGCTTTCAGGATAAAAATATTAAACTATTTCAAATTTACTTGCCCAATGGGTTTACACTAGTGGGTGTAGACATTGTATTTTCATATTTCTTGTTTATTACTCCACTAGATTGTTCAAGATCTTGCTATAAAAATCTAAGTTTTTTTTAAATATGAAGAACTTAAAATATTTTCTCTATGGATACAAATCTTTCCCCACCAATCTAACATTTGTAATTTTCCTCTATTTATTGTACTTTGTTGCCACAATAAAGTTTTAATGGAGTTAAATCACTATTTTTTCATTCATGGTTTTTATCTTAATTATTACATCACCTACTTGGTTATAAAAATATTCAATCCAATTTATTATAGCTTATTTTACATAACTCCAAATTTCCTGTAGACCATTTACAAAAAAGATCTAAATTAATCTATTGTACTACATTAACTTTGCTAAGAATAAATCCTAAAATATGCACTCATTGTTCCTCTGAAAGAAATTTTACAATTGAGAGTAAAATTCTACAATTGAGAGATCCATCAAAGAGAAAAAAACACATAATATAATATTTACTTCATGATACTTAGATGCTGTTGTGACATTTAATTAATTTTTGCTAAATAAATTGAAACTGACTAAAAAGAGAAAGTATAGTTTCATTATTAACTGGTAAATTTGCCCTGATTTATATCGCACTATAACAAGTACACCACAGTTAAATTTTGTGGTTTCACAAAATGATTTATTTTATCTCCCAGGTCTAAGAGTTGATGGGCTTCACGTGAAGGTACATGTGGAAAGCTTCATTGGGTATAGCTACCGGGTGCCTGGGGTCAGCCTAAACAGCTACTTCACTAAGTACCTGAATCCCAGCTGGAGTATTTGCAACCATCAGCAACTGGTTTCCTCTGGCCAACTGTGTGCACCCTTGTGCTCACTTCTGTCTCCAATCTAATTGAATTTATTTTCAGTTCTGGGATTCAACCAGGAATGAAATACCAAGTCTTTATTTGATATATGAACAAAATCTTCATCATCTACCTGTCTGCCAGCTTCTTCTCTTTCCAAGAATTTTATGGATCATCACATATTTAAGATTAAAGTTATGCTTTGTTCATAAAGAACAAGCAATTGAAAACTCATGTCATTAAGTTTTTCTGCTTCACTTTCATATTTCTGTCACATTTTTTTTTTAAATCTTTCCTCTCCCTCACCTTTCCTTAAATTCTATCCCAAACATCAATTGGAAAAGAATTCTTTCTTATTTTGAGTACACTCAGGAAGGAAAACTTGTAACAGGAACCTTAAAAGATCTTACAACAAAAAACCCAGAGCCAGATATTGGGGTGAAAGCTGAAATATCAGAGAAGCAGAACAGCCAGCCACTAGCTTACCTCTATGAAATCCTCAGCCTCAAGAGAGTGAGTTCCTGTTTCCTCACACCTGATCTACCTTTCTGTGTCCTGCAATATTACTTCCTGGGATTAAAGGCGTGTGTCATCACTGCCTGGTTCTGTTTCTCTCAGGTAGCCCAGTGTGGCCTTGAACTCACAGAGATCCAGACAGATCTCTGTCTCCTGAGTGATAGAATTAAAGGTATGTGCCACCACTGCCTGACCTCTATGTCTAATTTAGTGGCTGGCTCTGTCCTCTGATGCCCAGGTAAGCTCTTTTGGGGAACACAATATATCACGACAAAAATTAACATGTCCTACTCAGTACAGTTGAGCATTCCTTTGCTCATATCTCAAGTTAAGCCCAGCTTAAATGTTTACAAATCAACTGAAGTACTATTATTACTTTTTGCAAGAATGTAGTCTTTAAACAACTTCTTCTTTTGTTTTTGGTATCTGTATATGAATCAAGGGGAAACTGTGTGATCATTCTAATTATCCAAGAACCAAAAAGCAGAAACTACATGGAAGCTGTGACTACATAAAAGGGAATTGTGAAAGGGATGAGGCAAACAATTAAAACATGGAGAATTTTAGGCTCCAGGAAAAACATGGATGGACATAGGAAAGATATTTAAGAAGCTAAGAAAAATAGTCTTCTAGACAATCATTGACGTTGTAAAAGTATTATTCAATAAATATAGGCTTCCTATTTATTTATAATAATTTGGGTGATAATTAGATATCCCAACAAACATTGAAAGAGACAATATAGATGAGGAGAAAAGGAAGAAAAATAATTTTTTAATGCCCTTTTACATGATCTCTTGCCCTTTGTTGTATGCTATTTTTATATAATGTGCAGATAATATTATTTTATGTAATATATATGTTCATATATGTTACATATACATGAGGGAGAAAGGTATTTATGATATATGGATAAATATATATTTATTTATTGTCATAATTATATTTATGAATATTTTTGTTCTTTTTACATGCAACCTGTAACTCTAAAAATATAATACTTGAGAAATAAAAATGTAATTTCATAATTACATTTTTGTATGCATTTGTTGCTCTGGCCAACATAAAATGATATCAGACAGTTAAAATAAAATTTCACTTCACACAGATGGAAAAGCCCAGTAACCTTAACATGTCTTTGAAAGTCAACAGCCAGAAATTTGTAATTGAGCATTGCTAAGGGTATTAGAAGCATTTATCTGACACATGTTAAGGAAGATGAAATTCTGAGTACACAATAGAATATACTCCTCTGACCACATATAAATCAAGTAGCTCATAATACAGTGACAAACACCTTGACATATTTTTGTAACTACATTATTTTAGTTTTCATTAAAAATCAAAACAAAAAATCCACTCTTACATTTACAATAAGTAAAGACAGCAAATATTCATTGTTCTTCATTCCAGCTAGGCTTTTTGTGATCGAGGTGATCACAAAACACTAATCGGAGCTTTATTTTTTAATTGCAATATAGATTTCATGCATTCTCTGTTCTACTGCCATGATAACCACCTCCAAGGCTCACTTTGGAGTAGAGCAGGTTGCAACAAACGACTCCAGGCTCTTTTGACCCTCACTGCTTATGTCTTTGCTAACTTCATTCAAGAGCCCAGGTAAAGAGGTCATTACTAAATTCTAGATCTAAGAAACCTATCCAGAAGAATTCTAGACATTTTCTTTGAAATGAGGTGCATATCAAAAACAAAATATCAAAATGGAGAAACTCCACTTTTCCCTCTGCAACTAAAGTTTGGGATTCTGAGTCATCAGTGATTGTCAGTGTGTCATGTAAAGGGCAAGACATAACAGACACAGGGTAGTGGGGCAGGGAAATACTACAGGTGATAGTGATTTCCTTCACTTATCTGCTGTGTCTTGAGTAACTAGTTTCCATATCTGTATACTGTCTCTGTGTCTCCTAGATAAACAATACAAAAACTATCTGTTTGTTGGATTTCAAGTTCTTCACCAACTCACAAATGATTAGTAGATAATTTTGGTCCCACGATGGTTTCTATAGGAACATGCTCCAGATATTTAACAGTTTTGTTAAAGCCTTTGTGTTTGTCTAAAACCCATGCCCATTTTGCCCCTTTACATTATCAGCTATTTCTTCCTTCTTAAAGGCCCAGGAGAGGTATTATGCTATTTAAACATTCACATAAAGATATATGGTCTTCAATTTAATCTGTAAAGTGCTGTTGCTCACTCTAGTTTCTATAGAAGCAGTGAAAAGACTCATTTCCAGGGAATTGGACTAGAAAAAAAATCATCAGAGATTCTTCACAGCTTCACCATCGTTGGCAGAGATCCCCGCTTTTGCTGAGATTGGTCAGACATTAATAGTACTGTCTCCTGGCAACTGTATTTGGTCAGTGTCATTCAGCACTGTCTAGGGGTTTAGATGGCTGTCTTCTGTGCAAAACACGAAGCACATGTCAAACGCATAGCCACCCACTCACTGTGTCTCCACATGCCCTGCCAACCTTTTTCAACTGGTGTCAAGGCAGATAGAGTAGCCCTCTAGGTTCCATGAGTTCTCACAGGGCCAAGAAATGCTATTATTTGGACAGACACAGCTCCAGGATCAGGACACAGTACTGATTATGTTTGCACAGACATTCAACTTCTTTCTCTGTATTTTCAGTCATTGCTGTCTAAAACATATTAATGTTTTATTATGTGTGTATATATAAAACAAAAACATACTAAAACTAGAACATATACAAATATATGTACATATATATGTGTATGTATAACATATATATACGTATATGTAACAACATATGCCTTTATACAACAACAATAAGTGTTAAAACAATATACTGCTATTTTTGTTGATATTAACAAATATAGCTTAGATACAATATTTCTGAAAATTAGATAATTAGGCAATAAATATTTAAATTTAATACAGTGGCCTCCCTAACAGCATTGATCTTAATATTTCATTTTATACTAACATTCCTATACACATGTACATAAACACTTAATGCTGTCACACACACATATGCATGATTCATACATTATATGTATATTCATATGTCATTTAGAACTTAACTATCTTTCATGCTTAGCATTTGAGACAAATGAAATTATATTTTCTAGTATTAATTTTCATGAGGTTTTTAAGGAAACTTGCAATCAGTGAGAACACAGTTAAAAGTTTTTTCACATCATCAAGAGAATGTAAATATAACATTTAGATAAAATCCATAAAAACAGAGAGTTTCTGACAGTGGAAGGTCTGAATGCTTATTGTATTTGCTGCTCTTTGTAATATGCCATATTTTAGGAGATGGCAGATAGAAGATTTTGTCAGATTTTTTAAAAAAATCTATTATACCATATATTTATTTACAATAAAAACACAATTTAGTAGAAACTTGATTTTTAGGGCTTTTAAAGGCACATTAGAGATGCATGAATTGCCTTCTGATTCTGGGAATATTTAGGAAACTTACTAAATGCTTTTACCAAATTATCTTTTCTCAGCATTCCGTAAATTAAAGTTTTCTGAATATACCATAAAAATGGCTATTCAGAATTTTTTTCTATTGAAAGGGAATTCTATCAGTCCATAGTTAAATCCAGACTTGTATATAAATACACTTTTGTCATGTAAGTTAGCAATGTTACAGCCATGATGTAAGATAAATGAAAAAGATTTGGACCCAAGACTCAGTATGCTGTATCAAAAGGCAAAATATCTCATTAAATACAAGTTGAACATATAAAATAGCTTTATATCAAAAGTCAAAACATTTCATAAGGAGAGATAAAATAGCAAAGGCACAGCATCACTTAATTTAGCATCCATCAAAGCAGCTAAAATCTTGAATTGAAAGATTGTTATTTTAGAGAATAGTTCCACATTTGTGTGAAGTGCAGATGTCATCAGAAATAGGAAGAACCATGGATTAAATAGAAAACCCATCATTCAGTCGATGTTGTGTAGTCAGAGGCATGCGTAGAAAACTCTTCAAGACTGCTACTGAAAGAAAGACTAAAGCAATCCATTCATAAGCCTCGAGTCACATTTTTCTGGCTTTTAGACAAAACAAGTTTCTCATTAGTCCTTGACAAAAGATTCGTACCATAATCCAGTGGGACTTGATGGTACTCTCTGGAGAGGTTTCACAGTTCTTTGTGACTTCCTTAGAATCTCAAGGCTAAAGTGATGATACATTTTATACAATACTCTCCCATGTCCAGTTTGCTTTTATTGATGAGATTCTTCATTATGCCAACAACCATTGATGGTCAATATTTCAACATAGATGATTCAGATATACATATTTTGCATTTTATTTGGTTCCTCTGAGAGACAAGAGTTACTAATTAAAGTTGTGTGAAGGTATACCTAAAAGTTATTTCCATAACTGTTGTATGTTAGTTGAACTACAGCTGATCATCCTAAAGTACATGAATTTACACCAAAGCTAATTCTGAATCATCTTTTCAGGACAGTGATTGCTTTGTGTTCTGAGGTTACATTACAATATTTTTTACCAAAGCATTGACCCAGAGGATTCATTGCTGGTGTAAGACAAGCTTACAAGTAATGGCCATCAGCAACTGCACAGGTTGATAGAGGTCTTACCTTCCTTATATCAATCCTCAAACTGGCAAAAGTCACTGATCTGCAAGAAGTGTCAATACCTTAGTGCTGCACATGACACTATTGCTCATTATTATAGTAGATGTAAAATACGCATTTATGAGCTGTTGGAATATAGTTTCCCATTGATGAGATGGTTTAGTATTATGACTGAAGATATATAAATTTTCATGTATTTTGTGCCCTTCATGGAAAATTATCATCTTCTTCCTGTGGCATTGAAGAAACTCCATAGACAATACCCTGCTGAAGTTAGCGCAGGTGTATCAACCACAGGATCAGTGCATAATACCTAATTCTGCAAAATATGCCCTATGCCTATTAACATAATGACCTGGTACATCATCTGTTTTTCAGAAACATTACCAAGATTTCTCTCATGGTGCCTCTTCTAAAGCATGAAATCCAAGTCTGATTTGGTGTTCCACTGCAATCTCTCTAAGGCTTGCACTTGGGAAGGCACTTAGTTCAATCCTACTATGCCTTGAAAACATGCCCATGAAGTCCTTTCAGCTCTAGAACTATATCCAAATCAAGACTACCTCCTATGAATACCTCATACCATCATTATCAAACAGTAAACTCTAAGGGATTATGAAAAACATCACTAAATTTTTATTACAATAATATTAAACATCAACATACTTTAATGGAAAAAAATGTATAAATAAAACCTGAAAAATATTTCACTAAAATTCAATGCTAAATGTTATGTAGTCAACTAATTTATGTTCAAATGCTAAACAAAGATGACATATAAGTAACATTATACATATAAAATTTATCACTACCCATTATAAAAAATAGTATATTTTGTATAAAACATAGGTTTTGACTATTTATCATTCCTTCTGAATATTGCAAACGTTTAGACATCATTTTTTCACAGTCATTAAAATATACAAAGGTCATCCTTATGCTGCTACTGTGTCCTTATAATATTGTTTTTGACATACAATTCCTTAAAAAAAATAGTTTCTGATATATAATTCAAATAAAACCAGATAATCTTTTATCTGAACAAAATATATCTTCTGTACTTTCATCTTCTGGTTTCAGACTTGGAAATTAAAGGTCAGTGGATTAAACTGGGTAAGGATTGCACATGTCTTTAATCCCAGCACTCAAAAGGCAGAGGCAGGTGGATCTCTGTGAATTCGAGGCCAGCCTGGTCTTCAGAGATAGTTCCAGGACAGCCAGGGCTACACAGAGAAGTTCTCCCTCAAAAAAAAAAAAAAAAACAATGAGAGGTCAATAGATTATAACCAGATTCAGGAGAGCCTTTGGGAGTGAGGAGGAAGTAGATGGGATGGAATCTGGTTTTCTACACAAAATCCTGATGGTGTCAATCTTTGACATCTGTTTAAAATGAATAACAGGCTAGAAATTACAATGTTTTGGCTCAACTCCAGGATATTTCAAATGATCAAGAAATAAAAAACGTCTTGTTACACTGCTTTCAATGTTATAATCACCTACATACTTAGAAATTAATTGATGGACATCACTATTTTCTTTACAAAAAATTTCTTATATAAGCTTCCTTGTCATTCAAAATAATTCTATGAATGATTCACTCACAAACAAGTATATTTCAAATATTGTGTAAGCAGGTTGTGTTCTCCTTTTTTTTAGTTGATAAACTGAAAATTTTACACAAGTAACACATCTAAGAAGCAGGCAGATTTCCATAACAATCTAGAAAATTGTACACCTGACATCCATCTCACCAAAAGCCAATGCCACTACAATGCAATATGAAGATAGGTACATGATTCAATATTCTTTACAGGTGATACTGAAATCCAGGATAAATGGTTCTCTAACATTTTAGCCATACAAAATTAAAGTGAAGCGACAAGGAAATCTGAACACAGGAAATATAAAAAAGGTGACATACCAAATGAGTAATAATTTAACTTAAGGTTTTATTGTGAAGATTACTTTTAACTTTGTCAGATTTAAACTCACTTTTGTCTAAAAATGAATATGTACAAGATTGAGGACAGAACTAGGTCTGTTTAGCAGACACTGGAAGTGTCTGTGTGCAATGCTTATGACATTAACCTTTCTTCAGACTGAGAGCTAGTGAGAACGCAAAACATATTTTGGAGGTTAGACCACTGTGGAGTTGCCAGACAACACTATTTTCAGGAAATTACTCTTTGTCTGATGCTTTGAAATTTACATTATGGAAGAGGAAGCTTGAAAAGCCAACCATCGTTTGGAACCGCTGCCTTCTTCACTTTCCTAAGCATTCCAAGGCTGCCCTGGGCAGGTGGTTCCCATTGTAAGGAGACAGTTGCAGAAAAATATTCATGAAATGAATATTTATGAGTGGTCCCAATCTTCATTTTAAGTATAAGAGGAAAATAAATTTGAAAGAGAGAACCTTAGGAATTACTGATCTAAGGCATCATCTCTTGAATATTTACAGCCGAGCTGTGTTACTTCTCAAGTCCCTTTAATCTGAAGTATGGTAAATAAATTAAGAGAGCAAAACTGAATCTGCCCAAGAATTCTGATAAATTCTCTCTTAGCAGAACAAAGCAGTCAGTTATGGAAACAGCTCTCCTTCCATCCTTTACCATATCTCCTTCTAACAAAGCCAAATCACGTTATTATTTAACTGAAACCTAGTTTGTGGTACTGATGCACAGGAAGGCATTGAAATCTTGCCCTGCAATTGTTTCAGAACTGGCACTGCCACTCTGAATAGGTGCCTGAGACATAAGTGTGAAAAATCATAACATTTTCAATTTTGTTTTTGTATGTATATTTATGGGACTTTTTCCTCTGGCTTTAACATGGGGACAGTGCTCTGTTGACAAGCAAAACTACTAAAAAATAATACTGTTAACATAATGATTGTGGAATGTTACTTCTTGCATACATTTTATATTCATTCATGTAAGCCATTGTGTGTCTTATTTTTTTTTTAATTGAAAAAATCTTTATTGTAAGAGTAGCTTTCAGTGATCAGGAAACGTGAGTGTTTTCATAAACTCCTTCTAGCTTGCATGCATTTGGATCCTACTATTCTTTTTTAAAAATTTTATTTTATAGTTTAATTTAATTTTACATATCAGCCAAGGATTCCCTTGCTCTCCCCCCTCCCACCTTCCCCCCAGCCCACCCCCATTCCCATCTCCTCCAGGGCAAAGAATCCCCTGAGGATTGAGTTCAACCTGGTAGATTCAGTCCAGGCAGGTCCAGTCCCCTCCTCCCAGGTTGAGCAAAGTGTCCCTGTATAAACCCCAGGTTCCAAGCAGCCAGCTCATGCACTGAGGACAGGTCCCAGTCCCACTGCCTGGATGCCTCCCAAACAGTTCAAGCTAATCGACTGTCTCACTTATCCAGAGGGCCTGATCCAGTTGGGGGCTCCTCAGCTGTTGGTTCATAGTTCATGTGTTTCCATTCATTTGGCTATTTGTCCCTGTGCTTTTTCCAATCTTGGTCTCAACAATTCTCGCTCATACAAACCCTCCTCTTTCTTGCCAGTTGGACTCCTGGAGCTCCACCTGGGACCTGGCTGTGGATCTCTGCCTCTGGTTCCCTCAGTCATTGGATGAGGTTTCTAGCACGACAATTAGAGTGTTTGGCCATCCTATCACCAGAGTAGGTCAGTTCGGGCTGTCTCTCGACCATTGCCAGTAGTCTATTGTGGAGGTATCTTTGTGAATTTCTGTGGACCTCTCTAGCACTTTGCTTCTTCCTATTCTCATGTGGTCTTCATTTACCATGGTCTCTTATTTCTTGTTCTCCCTCTCTGTTCTTGATCCAGCTGGGATCTCCCGCTCCCCTAAGCTCTCTTTCCCTCAACCCTTGCCCTTCATTACCCCACTCACGTCCAGGTTGTTCATGTAGATCTCATCCATTTCTCTGTCATTGGACAATCCCTGTGTCTTTCTTGGGGTCCTGTTTTCTAGGTAGCCTCCCTGAAGTTGTGAGTAGCAGTCTAGTCATCTTTGTTTTACATCTAGTATCCTCCTATGAGTGAGTACATACCATGTTTGTCTGGATCCTACTATTCTTGATGACATTATGTATTGATGTGGTACATTTGTTGCAACTAATGAGCAAATACTCATGTAGTATTAACTAAAACCTACAGCTGGCATTGTAGTTCACTATCAGTGTGGTATATTCCATCCAGTCTGAATAAAATATAATATATATATATATATATATATATATATATATATATATATATATATATATATATATAGAGAGAGAGAGAGAGAGAGAGAGAGAGAGAGAGAGGCACCATTACAATATCATAGAGAGTAGTTTGAGAGTCTTAATAGAGATGCATTTAATTGCTTTTTCAGATTGTTTATAATCATCTCAGCCTCCTGCCTTCCAGGCTAGGAGAGATTGTTTAAAAATTCTGGTATATACAGAGGCAACCCATTTTTCTTCATTCACGGTGAATTTAATTACTTTCATAAACTAATTTCTTTAAATGGATTTTACTCAGAACTACAGGGTCAGAAAAAATTCTGCTTAATGAAATTGTTAGTCATGAAGGCATTCATAGTCACTCTAACTCAGAAGGTCTATTTTGTAAATAAGAGGAATTGGAATTTACAGTTCTACAATGACTATCAGTATAATTTCAGCTCTTTACCTAAATCACTATGGAAAGTTTCCCACAGAAAAATTGGCACTACTCGGGCAGTTAAAGAAGGTGACAGAGGATCTGCATTCCTATTTATTGAAGTCAGACAGTTCCCCCTTCCATTCAATACCTTACATGTTACCACAACATGGAAGAATACTTGTATCACATAGTATGGTCTCCTGGATGAGGTAGTTCATGTCACTGAAATTCTCATTTGAACATGTTAAAAAGTATTTGCCTCACTTAAATTCCACAATGGTCAAATTGTTTAGCATATGTCAAAATCATCAACATTGCTTCTAAGACGAAAGGTAAAGAAACTGGTCATAGCAACTGTTCCCAAAGTTTGACAAAAGTGCTGAAGAGATGTATGTGAATTTCTTCCACCCCAAACATAGAGACAATTATCTATTCAACCAATGTAATTTAGTGGAGCAGCAGCACAGAAAATACTCAATTTAACAAATTTCTCCTTATTTACCTTGGGTTTAGTTTTACATGGATTGTTTACTTACATCATAGTGAGTAAAATTCAAAATATAACATATGAATAGCATAGTCAATGTGCAGAAAAGAAGGAATTTTCAAAAACTACCATTGATTAAAAAAAAAAAGTCTTCAGTTGTGTACCTATTAAGGAGCCCACCAGGCTAAAATGAATAATTTTAAATCTGGGTAAGAGATAGATGATCTTAGTTAAATTCAGTGGACCTCTTTTTTGTAAAAGGCACACTTTGGTTTCAGAACAGAGAAATTGAGTAGGACCTGACCAACAAGCTCATCCATGCTGGCCAGCATTTGTGCTACAGGAAAGTGCTTTGTAGGCTACTGAATGTAAATGAGAAGACATCAACAGTGTTAAACAGTTGTGAGCCACGTAAACTGCAATATTGGCTAGCCCGGCAAAATCTGCCAATGAGTACAATAGTGACACTCATGTTATAGGGGTAACCAACTACCTTTTGTTGAATTTAAGATCATCTTAATGAGAGGAAACATATGCCTAATACTGTCACTCTTGTTAAGAACCTAAAACTAGAGAGTCCATCATCCTCAGGGGTAAACCTACCTTTGGTTTCCCCAATGGACATGCAATCAAATGCCTACTAAATTCATATCTCTAGCCCCATGGATTAGAGCAGCTCTCAAAATATTTATCTTTGCAGTGGAGAGCAGTTAATAATGGAAACTCACAGCTGGCCAAAGTGCAGAAAATAAGTGCCTGTTGGGAGCTCAGACAAAAAACTGGACATTTATATTATTTAATCCCTTCTGCTCAAAACTCAGGGACCCTCATTGAAGAGGAGGCTGAAAAATTAAGGACTCAAAGTTCATAGAAGATGGAAACAAAACAGTGTCTTCTCAACATGATAGGACTTCTAAAGACATAAAAATTTATAATAGCTGTGGTTGTCTGAACAAGATCAGTTCAGTCAACACTCCAGCATGTAGTGGAAAGGACTGATGAGCCCAGTCCCCTCACTGTGGAGCTATTGACAGCTGATGGCTCTGTGTAAGAAAGAGTTAGTTTTCTTTTAAGGATATGGGGCCCCTAGTAGGTCCGTTATGCTCCAGGATATGGTCTTCACCAATGAATATACACACAGCACACATTAGATTTGGTAGGCTATTTAGAAAACTACTGTGCTCTCCAGACACAACAGTACTGATACACATATGTACTCACAGAGACTGCCATCATCCACAACACCTATAGGGCTTCAAGCCAACACTGATAAAGGCAAGGAGACACAAAGTCCTACACCTAACCAAGAAGCTATTTGCAGTTGAAACCTGCTGAAAAAGAAAAAAAGTCATCTCCAATGGAATATCACTGGACATATCTACCACACTCCATGGCAAGCCCATGCCAACCAGTAGTTGGCAAACACAAAATAAACTCCGTGGAGTTTTTTAGGGGGTGGATTTTTGCTTCATTTTATTTTGTTTTGGTATTATTATCTCATTGATTTGTTTGTTGTTTGCTTTGATTTTCATTTATTCTTTTTTTGCAGAGAGAGAGAATATAAATATGAGTAGATAGGAAGATGAAAGGATTTGAGAGGAGTTGGGGAGGAGAAAATATGAGAAAATACATTGTACGAAAAAATGTTTGAAAAAGAAGACACAAAGTTGAAAGAGGATGAGAGAAGGGTGGACCTGGGGTGTGTTAGGAGGATGAATGATAGATGAATATAACCAAAAGACACTGTGTGTATATATGAAACTCACAAAGAATTAAGAAAATTATACTTAAAAACGAAAAGAATTTTAGAAACTTTCAAAATAAATAACTATTTAAAAGAGAGTTGTAAAGAGAATTAGGTAAGGATGGAAGGAAAAACTAGAGAGAATGAATAGATCAGTAATAAGTTGTTATACTTTATACATGCATGAAGTTGTCAAAGGAAAAAACTCAAAAAGCAATTTTTAAATGAAGATTAGAGATGTTCCAAATCTTTTCAGGCACTTTATAAAATAAGAGGATTATAAAACTGTGGTAAATATGTCTGTCTGCTCTCAGTAGAGCTTACATGTCATAATTACGAAGAAATGCACAACCAAATATTGGAAGGATGTTGCATTTTAATATATTTTCTGATAGGCCATGAAGTTGGGTACAATCTATTTAGATAAGTGACATCCAAATTCTTTGTGATCACAGCTGTTAATATTTATAAATATTTAACTAATCTTGAAACTTTTAAATGTTGAGCAATCTGCATCATTGAAACCACACAACAGCTCTGTAAGTACCATTGTTTTCTTCATTCTGTATTCTAGAAAACAGGAAAGAAAAACATATTAACACCTAAGGCAGCAAATATGAGAAAAGGATTTAAACACAGGATATCTGGTGACAAAGCTCTGCACCCAACTATTATGTCACAGTAAAGAAGAAAATATACACTAGTAATTGAAATAGTTAAATGTGAAACTCCACCCTACCACATATTATTCACAACTATGAAGTTGCAAACCCTTAAGCAATGGAACTTGTCTTTACATAAAGGTGAAATCTACTAGATAAGGTTGCTCTGGAGATAACATGGAAAGATTCTGAAGCCTACCAGGAGGAATTTGGGATTTTAAAGTAGTATCTTATTTTTTAAAAGGGGGATTCCTTTTGGGATATTCTGTTGTGTCTATATCTTAGAACATATCTAGCTGGAAAAAATATGATGTACTGCATATGTGACCATGCACATGTTTCTCTCCATACATGAAACAACTCCCCTAAGAATTTTATTTTGAGTATGCTAGAATGCAGAAATCTTGTACAATTTCCACTTTGACATTAACCATTATTGTATCTTCCTGTGTATGTGCATATACATATATATACGTAACAATAATTGTTGACAAAAGAGGTTAAGAGTTTGAAAGAAAGCAAGGAGGGATATATAGGAAGTTTGAAATGGAGAAAGGCAAGCTAGAAGTAATGTAATTATATTATAATATGAAAGAAATAATTTAAGAAACAAATATCATCTGTGGAAGAGAACACTCAAAAAATGACATGCATGATTATTTTTAAATGCTTATGATTTTCTTTAATTTTAATATAAAAGTTAGTGGTTTATTAGCTTATCATTTTACAAAGACAATTTCTCCTATACAAAAAAAGTTGTATGAAAAAATAGAAATATAATAATAACCACTTTTGGTAATTCCCTTAAAGTTGCTTTCTCCTCCCTACAGCCCATCAATTAATTGACATTTTCAGAAGGAAGAGGTATTGAAAGCAAACCTCCAATAAACGGGTAGTTTTCTCTTGCTCAGACTTTGATCTCAGAGACTGTGAGGCCATTTAGAACTGTGTCACATTCATTCACAGGAAAGTAGCTACACTTGGTGGTGATACATTGAACAGACTAATACAGTTTTATCAGTTCTATTAATTGTGATAATCTGAATTGTATCATTCAAATTCTCATTGATGCTCTGCTCAATAGTTAAGCTTATAGTTTTTAAGCAACCTGTCTCCCAATGCCACCAACAGATTTATGGTAATTAAAGTTGCCCTTTTGAGAAGATTCTGAAAATCAATACTTTTTTCTTTCATGTTTTCCTAGGGCTTGTTTGGTTTTTGCATCATATTTATTAGCCTAGTGAAAAATAATAGAGTTACTACTCTAGTAAAAATGATAGAGAAAGGATTTGGAAATTGTAAAATTATCTAAATGTTCATTCATTTTAAACACTAAGATGCAGTCATCTGATAAAAAAATTTATACTCATTTGATTTTGCAAGTTGAAGTTTCATCACACAGTAATTATTCGTCATTTAGCTTAGAAAATCACACCTCCAAAGAAATGAGATTAAATGAGAACAATTGAGATCTTGAGGAGAGATAAATAACTACGTTTTACAGACACTATTTTAAAAAGTGTAAAGTAAACTGCTATTTTCATTTTTACCAACAAATTCCCTCTAAGAAAAAGTGTAACACCTAACTTCAGGCAGACATTCTTACTTAAGCTGACTTATGTCAACAGGACAGTGAAGTATGTGGGACAGCCTCTAACATCAGAAATATCCAAAGACTGACAAAACTGACAAAAGACTGTCTCACATATAGTTTAACTTTATCTGAGTTTGATCATGGTCTCTTGCAGAAATGGAATTTAACAATGCCATCACCTTTTGATGCATCCATGAGCTACTAAATCCCTATAACTATAACCAATGACTCTTCTGGGTGATGGATCCTCTTCTAGCCTCCTCTGTCTGCATTTGTATGTGTTTCTACTTCTACTGATCTCAAAAATCACACTATCTCTCACATTCTACCTGTGACAACCTGCGTTTTCCTCCTTTAACTCTTTCTTAGGGGTGTGTCTCCATTCTCATGAGTGATAGTGTTTAAATCTCAATCTGCAGCTCCACAAGCCTTTCAAATCTCGAGCTCACATTTTTAGATGAAGTAGTTGCACTTGACTATTGATTTCTTCAGATCCTTTACAATAATTTTCCAGCTTTTGAAAATACTTTTGCTGAATTACTGTCACGAACATATTACTGATTACAAATTCACTTTCCACTGAACTATTGGATTCTTGACTGAAATAAACAAAGAAATGAATCTGATCATGTCACTATCATTATAAAAATCTTTGAGACAAACTTATTGTCTGTCACATTAATTCAAATATAGTCAAGATTCCCTGCATAACATTCCCAATCTTTAACTTCCTTTCAATGAATCTTCAAATCTCACTTATGCATGCTCTGAGGACACTGAGTGCCTCACTTTCACTCTGTGTGCACATTCTGAGCTGATGTTTTCACCCCTGGAACCAGCCCATTGTTTATCAGATATTAGAAATGACAGTTGAAGAGAGGGAGAACAAGGAATAGGAGACCATGGTAAATGAAGACCACATGAGAATAGGAAGAAGCAAAGTGCTAGAGAGGCCCACAGAAATCCACAAAGATACCTACACAACAGACTGCTGGCAATGGTCGAGAGACTGCCCGAACTGACCTACTCTGGTGATGGGATGGCCAAACACCCTAATTGTCATGCTAGAAACCTCATCCAACTACTGAGGGATCTGGATGCAGAGATCCATGACTAGGCCCCGGGTGGATCTCTGGGAGTCCAATTAGCGAGAATGAGGAGGGTTTATATGAGCGAGAATTGTTGAGACCAAGGTTGGATAAAGCACAGGGACAAATAGCCAAACGAATGGAAACACATGAACTATGAACCAATGGCTGAGGGGTCACCAACTGGATCAGGCCCTCCGAATGGGTGAGACAGTTGATTGGCTTGATCTGTTTGGGAGGCATCCAGGCAGTGGGACCAGATCTTGTGCTCATTGCATGAGTTGGCTGTTTGAAACCTGGGGCCTATGCAGGATTGTTTGGCTCGGCCTGGGAGGAGGTGACTGGACCTACCTGGACTGAGTCTACCAGGTTGACCTCAGTCTGTGGGGAAGGCTTTGCCCTGGAGGAGATGGGAATGGGGGGGGGGCGTTGGGGGGAAGGTGAGGGGGACGGGAGGGGGGAGAACAAGGGAATCCGTGGCTGATATGTAGAACTGAATTGTATTGCAAAATAAATTAAAAAAAAAAAAGAAATGACAGTTGAACTTTCATTTCTATTATATATTTCATAACTACTCTGCTTAAAGCAAGTTCTTCCTTTTGAGAACCCCCAACAAGGATCCATTCTTCTAACCATGGGGCTTCCCTTACCATCTGGTACATGCAGAATTCCAACGTTCTGTGCGCTGTTCAAGCTCTTCTACAAAACAGTCTAAAATATTCTATGTTTTTATGGCGCCAGGAATCATACCGTACTCTACTGAGCTCTAACCACAGCTGTAAAATGACTGTAATGTAGATTTTTTTTTTACATATGCTTAGTGCTCAGCAATACATATGCATCTATGCTTTTTATGCATTGTTTCCAATGTTTCTCTAGACTTTGGGGGGATGCTTATGCCATGTTGTAGTTACAGATATCACAAGACAACTGTCTGATCTTTCCACCACACAGGTTCTGGAGATCTGTACTCTTTTCCTGCTTGGCAGCAAGCACCTTTTTCTTCAGAGCCATCTTCCTGTCCCTTTTCAAGTATTTTTCAGGGAAAGTAACATTCTCTGATCCAAGATGGCTAAGAATTTACAATGTAGTTGAAGATCCCTAAAGTTCACTGCAATTTTCCTGCCTTTCAGTCCTGAGTGTGGAGATTAAAGGTGTTAGCTACATGCCAAGCTTATTCCAGTGTTCTTTAAAAATAATTTAACCATTTAGATGCAACGTCATTCATAATAAACACAGGTTTAGCATGTTTTCTTTTGCTCTGTTGTTCTTGAGGGACACGTCCATGGAGACGTTGAGCTGTTTTAGGATCTGTGTCTATTTAAGTGTTTATGTCAACTGATAGCCTGTCAACTCTTTTTCATTTTTTTATTAAGAAATTTTCTATTCACTTTACATACCAACCGCAGATCCCCCCCTCTTCCCTCTTTCCACCCCCAGCCTCCCCCCGAACCCACCCCCCCATCCCCACACTTTCAAATCAAGGTCTCCCATGGGGAGTCAGCAGAGACTGGCACACTCAGCTGAGGCAAGTCCAAGCCCCTCCCCGCTGTACCAAGGCTGTGCAAGATGTCACACCCTAGGCACTGGGCTCCAAAAAGCCTGTCCATGCACCAGGGATGGATCCCGATCCCCCTGCCTGGAGCCCCCCCCCCCAAACAGTTTGAACTAAACAACTGTCTCCTGTAACCAGAGGACGTAGTCTAGTCCTATAGGGTCTCCATAGCTATTAGTCCACATTTCATGGGTTTCCACTAGTATGGCTGGTCATCTCTGCATATTTTCCCATCATGATCTCAAAGTCCCCTGCCCACACAGAATCCCTCCTCTCTCTCTTTGGTTGGATTCCTGAAGCTCAGCCTGGCGCCTGGCTGTGGATCTCTGCATCTGCTTCCATCAGTCACTGGATGAAGGCTCTATGATGGAGCCTGTCAACTCTTAGTGTGTAAGGCAAATCTTTCTTCAGAAGTGCCAAGCAAAATCACACATTTTAAATTCAGTTTACTGTGAGAACACAAGAAAAACAACCTTATTACCTCTACTTTACTTATATATCCATCACAGTGAAAATGAGTGATAACCAGATGCTTTGTTATGAAGCAAAATATTTAAACTTTATTTCTTTGTGGTTGTTTCCTCTTACTCAACAACAAAATAATGCATGCATTTTATTTTTCCATCTGAGACTTATAGTTAAGTGACAATAAATTAAGGAACATGATGATAAAATATATTCATTCATTCATGCACTCATATAAAAACACACCAATTGCCATCAAGTGTTTAGTACTGTATGTTTTTTTTAATTACAAGGACACAAAACACCTGCCCTCAAAGATTTAGAGGGGTTAACAAGTACAGAAGTAATTACAATGTAATGTGACTTACAATAACCAGGAAAATATAAGAAATACAAGATCAAGATCAGTATTTCTTCATAGGGTCATAAGAAAAAGAAATATTGGGTATGCTATTAAAAGAACACGGGGAAAGTTTTGTATTATATATTTTTGGACTCAGCTCATATGGATCAAAACCACTTTGATAAATATGATCATTTTTACTTAAATCTCCAGAGTAGCCCGAAAGAAAGAAAGAAAGAAAGAAAGAAAGAAAGAAAGAAAGAAAGAAAGAAAGAAAGAAAGAAAAGACTCTCTCATTCTCCCCTCAGTTGGCAGAAGCCTAAAAGTCATGGAAATCTTCAGGGACTGTATAAAAGTGAAGTTGAACTTCCTTGAGAAAGCAGTCTACTAGTATTCTGTGAGGAGCAAGTAATTTCTCAGGGCATAGAGACACCAGATGTATAGGATCTGGACATGACTTAGGTTGAGATGGGAAGAAATGAATAAGAAGCCAAGAGTCAGGCAAAGAATACAAATGCTCTGTGAATCACTTGGAAGCTCACATCCTGGTATCATGAGGCAAATATATTTTGTGTAGCTAATTTGAAACTGGGTAATTTCACACATGACACTCTCAATGATGCCAACAGGGGATCATGACACCAGCAGTCACTGCCAAGCACTCTCGCTGCAACCTTGTTCAGGGATCATCATGAGGGACAAACATGAGCATGATGCTGATGAATTATAGAATATCATAAAGGTAATAAACAGCATCCCTGAAGCTTCTGGTGTCTCTAAGGCCTTTTAAATTTCCAGGTGTGAAGAAATAATATCTACATGGTGAGGAAATTGTTTTACAATTACCAAGAAATATTTTAGTAATTATCCTTGAACTACATTCTACTTATAGGAAATAATTACCCAAAAAATAAGATGAGGGTGTTAAAATCAGTAACAGGTAGTGATTTTGAATGTTAATCCATTTCAGACACTGCCAATTATTGCTTAATAACTCACAGGATAACTACAAGGTGTGTACTTCATTCCTATAGGAAACATAAAGTAGTTGAAATATTTGTAGATCACAGGACTTGCTTGGAATCTTACAGCCAGAATGTTCATCCATGTTTGAATGAAAATACAAAATCTTCATCCCTGAGTCACAGTTTCATTTTGGGGTATACACCCATGACTCTCATGTTCTTCAGTCAGCAGAGCACTTCAGAGCATGAAAGCCCCTGGGTTAGGAATAAATTTCTAGTGTGGATTTACTTTACCGGCATGCAGTGTCTCTTGAGGAAGGTAACAATCCTTCAGGAACATTCTCCACAGGACAATAACCATGGCAGTGAGAGCATGGCACACTTGGAATGTTCTAGTAGCAGTCGAATTTGGGTTAGTCCTGAAATTTTAATATTGGGAAGCCTTCAGTTCTAGGATAATATGACCTGTTACAGAAAAAACTCTTGACTTAGATAAATCAGAGCGTGAACATTTTTGTATTTTTGTGTGACTGTGGTACATGTGTTTAAACTTATTTAGTGCCTAGTTGCTCATCATTAAAATGGGTTTTGTGATATGAATTGACAATAAAAATCTGTTTGATGTACTGTAATGCAAGTACTTATAAGAGCGTGCAAAATCGAGTTCTGTCTAAGTGTACCATCTTAATTGTGTCTCCACCTGACATTAATGCAGACTAGCAGCTCAGCAATGTCTATGTCGGCAATGAGCTAAGGAATGATATTATCTCTTGTTTTATTATTTATCTATGATTTGTATTTTATATAGAATTATATAAATTTAATATATTATCTATATCATTTCATCTTGATTTTTCTCTGACACAATGTTTAGTCAAAACTGAAATACATATATTTCCAATCACATGCAAAAACTTGAAGTTACTGTAGCCAAACTTCCTTACTAAGCCAAGGTAATAATAAAATGAAAAATAATTTCATATATTTGAATAATTAATGATCATTACATGTTGCATTTCAGTTATCATATAGCTTGCAGAAATTATTCCTGATGCTTATACTAAAATAATATGAAAATATGAATGCTTATTTGCATAATTAGCTAAATTTATTAAGTACTATTAAATATTCTTTAATTTCTCATCTTCATTTACAGCTACTTTTAATTAACACTAGTCAGATCTTACATTGCAAATTACATCCTCAATATGCTCTACAAATTAACAAACTACTTCTCATTTTGTGAAAGCAAGCATTTAAATTAAGATACTAGTAACCATAAACTAAATATGTGCATAATGTATTTTATGCTTTTTATTATCTATTTATTCAACACAATTATAATATTTAAACAATAATAATGAGAGTAACTCATTTTGGTCAAATACAGCACGGATACATTTAAAGAAATTTTATTTTATTTTTATTTCAAATTTTATTTGAATTTGCTAGGATTCAAAACATCATAAAGTTGCATTTATTCAAAAGTGATTCTACTGGGCGAGATGGAGTCATGATCTTGGTGCTGAAGGGATGGCACAGCAGCTAAGAGCACCTAGGCTTTGGCAGAAGACCTGGTTTCAGGTCCCAGTAACCTTACGGAAGCTCACAACTGTTTGTAACTCCAGTTCCAGGGGTCCAATACCATTGCCCTCCCCTTTCCTCCATAGGCACAAGACAAGCACACAGAACACATATGTACATGCAGTCAAAGATCTCATACATAAAAAAGGTTGTTTTCAAGTGTAATGGTTTAATTGCAGCACATCAGTAACATTTCTGAAGTATAAATAATTGCAATGTATTCTCTTATATTAACCAAAACTCATGTTTCCATAAATACTATTAGTTGAAGAAACAACTTTCTAGAAATCAGAGACATTTAATTCCATCTGTATTTTAATATACAAAATTAATGGTCATTAGAATTGTGCATACTGATAGAGTCTCTCAGCTAATGAAATGAATGTTTTCACTTTCCTGTGCTTTGGGAAGACAAGCAGCTCCATTGAATTGACTATCTTACCAAATCTATTAGACTAAGTTCCCCTTTGAGAAAATAAGCATTTGGCCAAATAGAAATGTTATATTCTTCTTAAAGGTATCAATGGAAACCTCTTTCTTTTCCTTTTTAAATTAAATCAAGTACAGGTTGCATAATTCCTGCTCACTATCCTTGAACTTTCCCACTCTCAGACAAAAAGTCAGAAACCTATAATTCAGATAAAGCAAACTCATGGGATTATACTAAATGGGGTGGGTTAGAGGTCAGACAGTTGGGAACAGAAATGAAGGACATCAGGAGATACTTTTTATTGCCCAGTTTCTGAAATTTGTGAGCTTTAAGGATCTAGGAATGTGAGATAACAATGCCATCTTGCCAGCCACTAAATTTTCGTCTTTAATGAGGCATATTGACATCTATATCGAAGAAGGCCACAAATATTTAAGTAAATTTATTAGTCTGAGAGGGCCTCATCTTCACTAAACTTCTTCAACAGCAATTACACATTCCATAGGAGAACCTTGTGCTTTCCTAAATCAGACATCAAAATCAAGAAAAGTCATAGGAATATGGAGTGTGGAAGACCACACAAGGATATAATCTAATCAATATGACATGACGCCACAATTAAATCAGCCAGAAATCACAAGTAAAGAATGTCAGTACACAATGCTAAATATGGAGAGAAGTCTAGGCTTGCTCATGTAAGCTCATATTGAGACAACTGAGCTTTAGGGACAAGAGTAAAGGAAGAGTTGGGGACTGTATTATGTAAGCAAACCAGCAATGTGCAGGAGTACACTGAGCCTGAAATAAGGTCAGATGCATCAATGTTGTGTAAGAACCAGGCTGGCTACAATAAGCTCTCATGGTATACTCTGCTTCTGATTACTTAGATATAAAATATTAATGATTTGAGAAATATCTATTTGAACAACACAAATTTACGTACATGAGCATCACTTTCTAGTAAGTCAATTGTGTATAACTAATTGAGCATGCTTAACATTGTCAGCAGAGTGGGCAAAAAAGAGGGCTGCATCTGAAACTGAGTCCAAACCCTGAAAGCACAACCCACAACAATGCTGGTGATCTCTGAACTGTGCTTTATCTGAATCTCAGTCACTTCTAAAACAATTGCTCAGACACGAGTTCTGTAAGACACTGAACTTTGTGAACATCAATAGCTGTTTGGGAAATCCTGGTGTCATGAATATTTAATGCAATATAAAAATATCAAGTATCTTTCGTCATTGTGCATCATGACAAGAATATTTTAATCAACTAAAGCATGGAATATATATTATCGTAAGTGAAAGCAGTTGGACTTTTCATTAACAGCCAGCCTTTGTTCAGAAATAATAGAAATGTTTCCTCTGTGTCAATTAGAATTGTAATTACCTAGGGTGAGAGTATTGTGTTTAAATTGTGGTGATTGCTATTAACCCTACAAAAGTGAATATGTATTGCCATGCTCATTAGTGAAGTTGCATACTTACCTGAATCAGGCTATTTAGACAAATGTCAGGTGTTTGGAAGAAGTCATTCCTTTCTGAGCATTGCAATAGTGACCAATGGTAATGGGTATGATGAGAATAACCAGTATGTGTAAAATTTTAAAGCATCCCATCTGAAAAATGGTCAAATCTATGCATTTTCTTCACAGAATCAGTTTTTTTTAACGATATTGATACCTAAAGGAAGACCGTAGAACAGAGAGAAATATAACTCTTGGGTTGTCCACCAAAAAGCAGTTTAGGACAATGAATGGAGGATGAAATCATTAGGGGCATGCTTAAGAGTGGAAATGTCCAATAGTCAAGCATTCAATTGTATAGCATTGAATTTTGCTAACATGGAAAGTATTCAGGTTGAAAATTAATGTATCAGAGATGTCACAAAGAGCATTCGGTATAAAATGAACAGCCTTTACTGAACAGCTTTTAAGCCACAGTCTGATAGAAATTTCTCCTCATCATTTGGGAACAGCAGCTGGGTCCTATAATGTTTCTCCATGCCCTTATAGTAGTGTCCTGAAACTGTGCTGCAGGTGAAAACCTGGAGCTTGTGAAAGGCACAATTACATGTTGCACTCCAAGCCTATTAACTAGATAACACTTCTGGAGAAATGTGGCCAGGAAATCTTTATTATCAAAGGCAAAAGTGATTGAGGTATGGTCAAACCACTGTTCAAAGCGTGGGGCTCCTAAGGTCCATCCCTTTACTGGCTGGTTAGATATTAGAAATTGTGCTTTGAACTATGTAAAGATTGAGCAGTGGCCTTTATAAAAACAATTTTATTATAGTTTTTAAGTGAAAGAACAGCTAGATGATAAGAACAATAGCAACACTTGCCTATGAGATAGGTACGGTGCCCAGCGCATTGATACCTTACCCCATTTAATTTGTACAACCAGCCTATGAGGTTAACCTCTACATACTGCTTTTGTTACTTTATCCGAGGAGGAAGAACCAAGGTACTTTGTTCTCTAAAATCACACACTATTAGAAACTTTGCCTTTTGAAACCAGATCAGTAAAAATGGAATAGCCCACTTTTGCCTGGAGGATTTTAGTCACTTTGACACCAAGAAGCAGCCTCAATTTTCAACCCAGGTGCAAAGCTTCAGATAAGGGGTTTTCAGCCACAATATTCAACATTTATCTTAACTTTGTAGTTGCCAAGGAAACAGAATCCAGTGTCCACTTTACAACTCAGACCTGATGTTAAATGCTTCACATAGAGCGTTGCTCATTTTGAGCACTATCAAGCTTCTGTTTTAATCATTGTCTAAAGGCATCTTCCTCACTGCCATGTTTTCAGTCTTGTTTCTTCTCTTGTTTGGGAGCAGACTTTCTGGTACCTCTGTTGTGCAATATTAGCTGATGCAATAAGTTCATAACACTTAACTTAGTTCACGTCTAGCACCTCATCTGTATTTCTCTGAATTCTGAGCCAAGCACTGACACAGCTCCCTAACTGCTTGCTCAGCTGTCACTCTTGCACTTCAGCTAGCTTTCAATATTTACTTTCTTCCTTCTAACTGACCTTTGTCTAGCAAATTTACCTGATATCATTCCTTGAATTCGTTAGTTTTGTATTGGAGTGATATTTACAAGGCAATAACTTACAACTCATAGCTCCAGAGAATCCAGTCCAAGAACAATGTGTGCACAACCTTGGAGCTCTAGTAATGATGTAAGACAGCAATGACAGGAAGCTCTTGATAGAACAGATTTATTCACATCGTGATTCAGGAAGCATTAAAGAGACAGGGTGGACCAGGTCCTCCCAGGGTCCTCTTCCAGGATATGCTATGCAAGCCTATAGACCTGAGTTTTTATCACCAGAATCTATGTAAATTGTGGCAGAGGCAATAGTACATAGCTATTATATATAGCTGCAATAACAGCATTCCTACAGCAAGACAGAAAGACGAGAAGGAGAATCCTGGAAGATCATAGGCTAGCTAACTCTAGATGTAGGCAGTCGCAAAAAGACACATTGTCTCAATGAGGTGACAGGTAAAGATAGACACCTGAAGTTGTTCTCTGACCCCCTTCACTAGTGCTGTGGTAAATGCCTTCACCTATGCTCACACATACACACAAAGATAAAACAAAAAAACAAATATATTGATATTATGATTTTCAGTATAATAAGTTGATGACCCAAAATATAGCTTAACATGTTTAATGCATTGGTGCCCTTAAAAGAAATTGAAACATAGTTTTACAAATGCTTTTCCAGCAATAGGAAATAATGACAATTAATCTATAAAATTTGATTATTAAAGTAGTAAGAATAAGACATAAACAGTGAAAACAACTTTTATAAAGAGAAGCAACCTTTGACAAAACTTGCCCCTATTAGTCATTGTTCAATTACTTCTCTAGGTCACCATCATGCTGTTAGATGAGTATTCACAAAAGGGACTTGTTCTTAAGTCAGGTTACTTTGAAATCCAAGGAGAAACTCAAAGGCAAGCTCACACAGCTGTATCTGTATGGTGTTATGGTAGCTGCCTGGTCTTAACTAGTTTGATGAACTTTTGCAAAACTGTACACCTTTCATGATACTTCCAATGATAGCATGTTTGACTATCTCCAAGTTTAGGTTTTTAGAAGTTCATATTTTACCGTGTTTACCTAACGAGAGCTTTCAAATCACAAAGCAACCTTGACTACACATATTTTTGAAGGGACAATAATGATAAACACTGTAGCTGGAGCCAATACACAAAACCAACTCAGCTGAGCTCCTGCTATTTATGCAAATTTGATAAATGCAGCTACAAATGTAATTCCTTTTCTAATTTTGATGTTTGGGGTTGTTTACTACCATCCGACTTTTCGTTCCTACTAAACACACATTTCAAATATCCATGAGGGAGATAAGCTTTATGGAACAACTTGTAACAACTTTTCAAAAAATTGCACACTTGAAGATCCAATTTTGTTCTTTCACGCTTGCCCTGAAACAGTCCTCTTTCTGATCACCAGGCAATTTCCCAAACTGTTTGAGATTTTTATTCCTAAATAATTTTCTTTTTCAGAGGCGCTTTTGGCAATAATTTAACACTCGAGTCTGCCCTGGTGAGTTGGGTGCATTAGAAAAATTTGAAATTAGAATCCAATGAAAATGAGGCAGAGATGAAACTCTTACCTGAGAGCCAGTGTCTCCCTGGTGAGAGCTTTGCTCTGTCATATTATTCAAACATAAACTAAGAGAAAAAATTACTGCTTTTAATATACTCTGTGCTCAGCTGAGAGTACGGTGATAACTAAACTACAGTGCTTTACCCCAACGATTTTAATTATTTTCAAAAGGAAAAATTTAAATCTAGAATGGTTTATAATACTGTTATTAAGTTTGCTCATGTCAACAAGATACATTTCTATGAACATATCCTCTAGAATGCAACTACACGTCCTGATTCTGGCTTTGCATTTCCTTGCTGTGTGAACGTAGTTAAGGTGATTGCCTCTTGGTGGTTTGTTTCTTATTGATAGCAATCACCATCAATAGGGGTTGCATGTGCAAAGTTCACAGAACAATGCCCAGCAGCATTACATTGGGAGCCCCTAAAGGAAAGCTTTTGTAATGGGTGTGCTTCCTGTAGTTTCTGGAATGATATCATTAGACACAAACCATACTAAAAACATGAATACTTTGCATTTCCAAATTTAAAATTTCAAACATTTTAAAAAGATAAATCTTTGTATTGGCCGTTTTCTATAAGTAATGGCATTTGATTCCTTGTCTCACATAAAACAAAATAAAAAAAAGATACCTATGTCCTTTCTTCCTCCACAATGGGCTAAAGATGAAACTTAAGAGTTTTCCCTGGAATGCCTCTGAAAAAACTTGATTTATAGCTTATTACATTCTACGTCCTGTGGTAAGTACATTATATGCAGCAGTTTATTTTACCCTCACAAATATCAAAAGGGTTGGAGGCTCTTTGGTATCTCAAGCTACACATGAGGAAACTGTGAAGAGGGTTAACAATGGGAGCACAAAGTGAAGAAGGTTTTGAATGCGCCACTCTGTTATGAAAGGGGCTTAATTCAGTTGAACGTCCTCATCTCCCAGATGAAGAACCTAAGATCCAGAACAAGGGTCTCTCTGTTATGCCATTCTGCTTTCCCTTTCTTTCTAGCTTAATCTTGGAGTTATATTTTCCCCATTTCTTCAATTCTGTGTACAAAGTCATATTTTTTTTAAAAAGACCAAAATGCATTCCTCCCTCACACACCCATTTTCTCCTCCTTTGAAGTAGCAACAGCAGCTGCCAGAGGAGAATCCCCTGGGCTTATAGAGCATCAGTCAACTCCACAGATGAAGGCAAAGACTCGAAAACAGAAATCCCTTCTCTAAAGAACCACACTAATGTTTCCCGTCTAAATTCCTTCTTTTCTTACTGAGTGGTTTTAAAAGAATCCTGAAACTTCACGAAGGGTAATGGGCAACCTTCCAGATGCAAAGCATTTCCTCTGACTGGTTGTCAAGGCATCACTTACCAGGAGCAAAGAGTGGCCTGCAGTTGGTTGTTAAGGATGGCTTTTATTAAGGAAGTGTGGCCTCCAGTTTTCAAGGACAAATGTGAATGAGACCTTGATAATTAAACACATCTCCATTTCCAATTTATTATTCTGTTTTTTAAATATTTTAGCATGCATATTTAAGATATACGTGATGTTGTGAAAGACATATAGATGATAAACTGTTTTTGTATGTTTGTTTTTAGATAATTGACCATTTCTATGACATACAGTTCCTTCCATATTCACTATTATAGAGGAAATTTGACAGGCCAAAGGCAAGAGTTAAGAGTAGATTGCTCTTACACTTAGTTATGACTCTGGGAAACTTGAGGCTTATCAACAGAAAATAGAACAAGAGTTGGAACTAGTACTTTTTGGATTGAAACATTCTAAATCTATAAACTGGAAGAAGAAGAAGAAAAAATAGCACTTATAACTAGTGTTTGGTTCTTTAACCATTATAAACACACAATATATACATCATCCATTCAAAAACACATGTAAAGTGCAACACTTAAATATTTTATATTGATGTGGTTTTGTAATGATAGACTTTACTATCAATTAACTCTAAAAATGTTCTCATTTTAAAACAAAATGATAATGTATTAATTTATTTTCACAGCCAATAATATTTTATTCAGGATGAACTATATGCCAGACACTTTGCTGTACATTGAGAATTTCACAAGAATTGAAACAAAATGTGATGGCATCTCTGTCCTCATGGAGCTTGATTTACAGAGGAGAAAACAGGCAATAAATCATCAGAAGAAATAAATAGCACTTAACTAGCCCCTACAGAGAGAGAGGGAAAATTGCAAAGATTGAAGCAAGCAAGCAGGTGGAATAAGACACTATAGCCATAAAGATCTGACCTTTGAACAAAAACCAAAAAGCAAGTGGGACAGTAATATGAAGAATGCATCCCAGCAGAGAAAAAGAAGGGAAAAAACCTTGAGGTAGAAGATGACCTTATATCTCTGTGGACCCGCCAGGGAGCAATTAAAGGAAAGCTTGTAGGAAGCAAAATGTCAGCTAATAGATGTAAGAGGTCTTTTTTTTTTTTCATTTTTGGTTTTTCGAGACAGGGTTTGTCTATGTAGCTTTGGAGCCTTTCCTGGAACTCACTCTGTAGCCTAGGCTGGCCTCAAACTCACAGAGATCCGCCTGCCTCTGCCTCCCAAGTGCAAATGCTGGGATTAAAGGTGAGCGCCACCATTGCCCAGCATAAGAGATCATTTTATATATAAAACTTTTCCAGTTCAAGTATTTACTATAAGTCCAATGGAAATCTATTGAGTTTTTAAAAGAATAATACAGTCCAAATTATGACTTAATAGGATTATTTTGATTAAGAAGTTATAAGTGAACGAAGTGGTTTCCGGTCAATGTTGATCTTATAATAACCTCAATGAGAGACCATGTGATTGTGTAAAAGTTTCAGTTCTAGGTATGTTTGGAAAGTAGAAATTAGGTTGCCAATAAAACTGTCAAGAAATATAGGGGGAAATAGTTACAGTTGAAAACGGAAAAAAAATGTCTTCTTAGGCAACTTTATGCATCTATCTATCATATTATGGTCACTCTCATCTCCTCATCCTCTCTTTTCAACATTCCACTTCACTAACCACCTTCCCTCCCCCACCAGATCTTCTTCCCATTTTCACATGTTGTTCCTTGGAGACTCACTGGGTTTTTCCAGGGCTGTGTGCATGGGCAGGGTTGGGGAACTAGCTACTGAAGCATGATTAATTCACCACTGGTTACACAACTGTAGAAGATGAGTTCACAGATATGCCACCTAACTGAAAAGTGAAAGGTTGCAGAAATGGGTGCGTAAGTATGACATTGTTGTTTATTCGTACAAGTTTTGTTTTGTTCTTTTAGTTTTGTTTGTTCAGGGATGGGGAGCCATATGAAGGATCATTCATAACATGCTCAATTAAAGATGCCTATTAAACATTGAAAGTGGAGATGTCAAGTAGATAATTGGAAATGCAAGTCTGAATTGATAGGAGAGGTCTTTGAGGAAGAAATGAATTTGGGAGTCATTAGCATATAGATGAGGAAGAATCAGCAAAGGCAATATAAAGAGAGGTCAGGAAGTTGGAGGAAAACTAGGTGAGTTGTATTCTGAAAGCCAAGTGAAGAAATCGTTCCAAGTAGAAGAATGTAATACTGATGAAGGTCAAGGAAGTTGAAGTCTGAGAATTGACTGCTATATTTAGGAATGTGGAATCAGAGGCTTGAAATAAGTAGTATTGGTGCTACATTGCATTGGTGCAACAGGAAAAATTGTCAACAATATGTCTGATTAGGAAGACAGAAATTGAAGCTGATGAATGGAATTAATTATCTCAAAAAGATACACTAGTAAAGATAAGCAAGAAAGGAATTACTGAAGAAAAACTAGGATCAAGAGTTTGTTAAAGTGTTCATGAAGTAGCTCAGTGATAGAGCATTTGTCTTGCTTGGTAGGCCCTAAATTTGATTCCCCTGCACTAAAGAAGTTTGTATATAAATTAAAAGATGTGAAATCATCCTTGTCTGCCTCTAGAAAAGTCATTAAGGAGGAAAAGTTACTGATATTGGAAAAAGAGGAAAGAATTAAAATGGTTTTCTTTGAACAAAATGAAAGGAATGAGATTTGCAATAGTTACCCAAACAGTGGACCAAGACCAGACCATCAATATTGTCCAGGAACTTGTGAGAAATAAAAACTATTTTGCTCTTGCTACAGCTAAGTCAGACTCTGTTGTTAGTTCCTAGGAACCTGGACCTTAGCAAGTGGCTGAGAAATTATGACAATAAACTGAAAGGTATTGAATGACTTCATAAATAAGGGGAAGGTCAGTTTAATGTAGGAGCACAGAAATATATCTTTGACACAGGAGAATATGCCGATTGA
Organism: Peromyscus californicus insignis; assembly: GCF_007827085.1. Taxonomy (NCBI): domain Eukaryota; kingdom Metazoa; phylum Chordata; class Mammalia; order Rodentia; family Cricetidae; genus Peromyscus; species Peromyscus californicus. The sequence continues at coordinate 92,336,439 of NW_026294617.1, forward strand.
GTATGTGGAGAAAAATGATACAGGTGGGAGTTATGGTCATGCAACTATACAAAGTTCTTTTGTAGCCGGGCAGTGGTGGTGAAAACCTTGAATCCTAGCACTTGGGAGGCAGAGGTAGGCAAATCTCTGAGTTGGAGATCAACCTGGTCTACAGAGTGAGTTCCAGGATGGCTAAGGTTGTTACAGAGAAACTCTGTCTCGAAAAACCAAAAAAAAAAAAAAAATTCTTTTGTAACTGCTTCAAGTTCTCAGCATTGGAAGAATCACATCATTCAGACCTTCTCTTTAACTTGGTGTAGAGATATTAGGATTGTATCTACAGTGGAACTTGATGACATGCAAGAAAGTTGTATTGCTTTCTTCACCTATAACAGTGACTGAAATACACAACTGTGTGTCCTAAACACTCAATTCAGATAGTCTGCAAAGTTGTGCAGTTTTGGGTCTTTAAACAGCATTGTCCATTCAGCTGCTCTTTTCAGCCACTGTTTTCAGTCAGTCTCAATGCTATCATTTCATATCCAGCATGAGCTACCATGTATTGAATGTATGACATGTTACAAACACTGCCAAAGGCATTCTTTATTCCAGTCCTTTGAATAGCCATTGCACACAGCCATTCTCCATTCACAGATGAGAATATGTAGATTCAGAGAGAATAACTGTTAATGTCACCTCACTAGTAAGGGTGCAGTTCAGAGAAAGATCACCTGTGCCTCTCAGTGCTGCAGTAAAAGGAGGGCTGCTTCTAGGCCTGATGCCTATAGCCCTTTGTCTTCTATTTGATGCTATGTCTTTTCATATTCCATTTTATTTGGCTTATTCCTAGCCATTTCTCAAGTCCACTCTAGCTTAGCTGTTATTTTTTATCCAATCAACATGTACTTATAGTATATGCTTAGGCTATATTACCCAGAAACACACACACACGCACATGTAAACACACACTCACAGGTACACAAATACACACAGTAGCACACAGTGGCCCCCAAATTAGGAAGCATATTTTGAAAATTAAAGCAACACTAAACTTTTACACTACAAATCAAAGGAAAAACTTCCAGTGATAAAGCATGCCAGTGTTTTATGATGTTGGCTATAAATCCTTTCACTTAATATACATTTGCTTATTAATTATTTAGTATATAGTTCTCTCATTAAACACTCTCTGAAATAACCAGACAGGCTACCATTTAAAAAAAATAATGAATAAACATATTAGTCAATAGGTTTCAGCATTCCATGTGCCATAATTTATTATTCTAGATTTTATAGTTTTATTGATTTGCTATGAGAGTGTAAAAAGAAAGTAAATTTGTAGTCAGGTTGCATTTTCTGTGAGATTGTTCGGTTAGAAATTATACTTATTATTTTTCTGAAATAGAGGGTATTGTGTTTGTTAACTTTTAATAATGTGCATAGGTAATAAATCAAATGATTATATTTAATTAAAGACAAAATAAACCCCAAGTGGTTTTAAGACTGTCATTCATTAACTATTATTTTTTTTAAACAGTGCAGTCTTCATACAATATATAGGTTGCATGACCTTAATAATTAGCTGTTTTCCTGAACTTCAGATGTGGACACATCACCATCCTGTAACTCTTTGTAACACAGTTGACTCACATTGGGTGTGGGACAAGGAATTCAATCTTATACCTAAAGCCATGATCCTGTCTCGCTCTACTTCTCATCCTGATGAGTTGTGCCCATCCTCACATTCAAATCTAAGATTGCTGGTGGACACTATTCTGTCACTTCACACATCTATTATACACTAAGGGCTGCCACAACTCCATAAAAATCCTTACCAATGCCACTGAGAGTTTCTTCATCTGGGATCTCACCATCTCTTTCCTAAACTATGGGAATATAACTCTAAGTGAATTTCCTTGTCTTCCATTCTTATCGTTCTCTCTGCACTCCTGCATGTCTACCCTGAATCCTAAAAGTGCCAGTTGCATTTCACCACATGAAACTAATGGCATCACAGCTTTGCCTTAAGCCATAGCATTGCATACCAGATAAAATTTAGACATATTTGGGTGGCCCTGGAGCCTTGAATCTGGCCATAACAGTGTTGGCTATTTATTCTGTTACCACTCACAATGTGCTGTGGAAATTCTAAAACCAGGGGGTTTCTTCTCTTGAACACAAGTTGCTAACTTCTACACAGAAAAATCCGAGCCTCCATCTGGAAACTAAAACTAACTTTTAAAATGAAAATAACATTAATACACTATGAGAGTGCTGCAAACTATTTAGGTCTTTGTAAATTGAAGTTATTTTTATTTCTTACAATTCAATTAATAATCATTATAATTCGAGCTTTTATACTTCAATGTGGCACTTAAACCTCTTGTAATAACAACATATTTCAGCTTTTATGCTGTTCATAAACATGACTGAATCATACTCTTGGACCATTGTTCTTTTTCAGTATGCAGGTTCCCTTATTTGCATCTCTGGGAAATTGAATGCAGCATTCCAGTTGTGTTTCTTTTCATATTTTCCCCTTTCTTTGTAATTTTCAAATAAGAGCCCCATTCTTCTCTGACAGTCAATCCTACATTCTTCGAAAGATGCTATTATTTTGTTGACTGATAGTTCATTAATGAGTACAATTACCATCTGCCATATTGCTCCTTAAATTATCCCATAATTGCATGTATATTAATTATCAATTGTGGATATTAAGCTTTGCTAAAGACACTCTCTCTTTTATTAAAACTGGTTGAATTCCAGGTGTATTTTCACAGCATTTAGATTTCTTGAGCTCCTTTGTTTTCTTGCATTATAAGACTGTAACACTAATGTAAAATGCCACACTGTGTCCCTTGACTGCTGTTTCTCACTACTTTGTACATAAACTGATGTGCTTAATCCTCATTGATCTCTCAGATGGCCTAGTTTTTGAAGGACAAAAAGAAATAGTATCTGGTTTTCTGGGTATGATTTTTAAAACACAAAGACAAAAGGAAGTCATTTGGATGTATTTTAAAGAGAAATGAATATGGCCTAGATTCCAAGCTAATGGATTCAAGGAACATTTGAAGGCTCTTAGCATCTACCACACTTTAAAGTTCCTTGAGGATAAAGCATACACACACTATAAAGTATCTCTTTCAACTTTATTAAATATTTAAGTTGTCCTGTTAACACTGTTAAAATATGTGTACACACACACACACACACACACACACACACACATGTGTGTGACTAAAAATCTTATATACAATCAATAGAACTACCTAAGGAATAACAATAGTGTTTTTCTTTCCTATGACTCAATTCTTTCCAATTAATCTTAATTCACCCATATTTCCCCGATACATTTTTCTCCATTTTTACTTTAAAATGCATAAATGGATAAAAAAAATACTGTGGCCTTAAATTGTTCCATCCAGAATCTGAGATTTAGATGTAGCCTGTTTGTGGTATCTGCAGAAAGAATATAATGAAATCCCACATATTTGAATTTCAGAGCTGGAAAGGGTCTCAGCCGGAAACGTACCCCCATGTGTTTTATAGTAAAACACTAAAACCAAGGAAGATTATGTCACCAGCCCGACTGACTGTAGGCAAGTAGGGAACAGCAACCAGATCCTCACAGTTTTTTGCACCCACTTTTAATAGATCACACATTCTCGCAAGTCACAGTCTTCAGTACTGTTCCTTGATACCTTACAAAGTGGAAATAGAGTTAACCAAGTCTGATGTAGGACTGAGAATCTCCAAAGGAGAAAGGAAAACCTGGGCTCTCGAAGGGAAAGCCAGAAACAAGGAATTCTCCAACACAAGTTTCTGTTAGGCTGTAAGGGTGTGAGGTACCTAGAGGCGACATTCACACAGGCAGTAGCTGTGAATCTTTGGCTGTGGTTTTTAAGTGATGACACTAATTTTAAGTTGCTGTGTGAACAAGCGATCTCCTGTTCGCACTGCATGATCATCTTGGAAATAACTCACAGACTGTTTTTATGCCCTTCTGAAGGCACTCTGGTCTTGCCCAGAGAAATCTGTATAAATTGAGTTTGGCGTTTGGAATGTGCACTTTGGCAGAACCCCATTTAGAGGCTTTTGACTTTGCTGTGAATGATAAAGAGAAACTGATTGTACACAAAACCCAGAGGAAACGACTCTGTTCACAGTAGTCACAGTACAGTGGGGCTGGAAAAGCTCCCCATCTCCTGTCCTCCAACCTCTGCTCTGAGCATTACCAACCAAGTCCTAGCAAGAATATTTTGTTTGTCCAGCCAAGTGTCCTAGAAGGGAGGAGAAAGAAGGCAAAGCACTTGCCATGAGGGTGGGGGGAAGGAGCTTTCCAGATCTGCCTGGTGATTAGAGCTGGGCTGTTGATCTCTTTTCATGCTGTAGATGTGGCTGGCTGCAGTCACGCCTCCTGCTGCCAGCCCGGCTCGGGATCCTAATCAGTCACTATGAAAACTCATTAGCTCCACAGCAATGAGTGCTCCACTGCTGAAGCTTGGCGCTGTGCTCAGTACGATGGCAATGATCTCAAACTGGATGTCCCAAACTCTCCCATCCCTGGTAGGACTGAACACCACGAGGCTGTCGGCTCCAGATACCTTAGTAAGTCACTCTGTTGGGTTTGGCCATCTTGGGATATTGAGTGTATTAAAAGAGTGGGCGTTGTAAATTCCAAAGGCTGGGAGTCTGCTGCTCTCTTTATTGGTGAACTTCAAAGGTAAAATAGCTGTGTGATAACTTTACTCATGGATATTTATGAAGACTTTAAAGTAACACCCAGAAACGAGGGAGAGAGGACTGCTGGGGAATCAGCTATAAAGAGGAAGGCTGGTCTCATTAAATTCTTAAGAATTATATATTTTAACTAAATTGACTTGAGATCTGGAAGGATTCCTTAACATGCTTTGTTTCTAACTATTATATTTCGTGTAATATCTGAAACCTTTGTAACTTTTCCTACAGAATGAACTATAGAGGATATTCTTCCTAATCTGTTTTTTCCCACAGCAGGCTCTTCTTTTGGAATGCAATGCCTATGGCAGTTTGTAATTAATTCTGTCAGAGAAGCCAACACCTTTTAAGCATAAATGAATTATAAAACGACCTCAGCAATTTAAAGCCTGCCAAAAAAATATATTTAAAACAACTAAGGCGTGTGAACCACAGAAAACATACCTGATAAAAACTTCTTCTTGTATTGTTTAATAGTTTATACAGAATTTTCCTGGCATAAATCCATCTTAGGTATTCTTTATCCATATAAAATTAGTAAGTCTTCACCTCACTATATTTTAGTAAAGACTTCTCAGGTATTTTGAAATTAGGTGTGCTTATCCACAGTCTTAAGTACTTTAAGAAAAATATAAATTAATAGTTTTTCAAATGATAATGTAAAATTTCAAATAAAAGACATTCTTAAAAATGTCCTGCTATCAAAGAAGACATTCAGAAAAAAAAATAATATTTGAAGTTTCTATCTTGAACATCGTTCTAGTGGAATATGCAAAGAAAAGAAGCCTTCCATTTTAATAGTTGCTTGCAGTTTCTAATAATAACTTATAAATCAATGTACAATTAACTGTGTAGTCTGACTAAATTAATTACATAATTTGCTGGTTTCTCTCAGTATGGAGACACCAGTGAAACACATGGTAATCAGATATAACCTGCCTTCCCCATCTTACTTTTCTGGAGTCCCACATGGAACCTCGGTGCCCTCTGGGTGGAGAATCTCTCCATAATCTGCATAGTAAAGCTTTGCAGCAGAGTTGTCGAGATTTATAGTCATACAGACAGCATGATATGCAATTAATGCACATTTATACAACAATTGTTTTTAGTTATTTAATACTTACTGAGCCAACTGTTTACAAGGCCCAAGGTTTTTTTATTTTTAAAGACACAATTGTTTAATTAACACTCATAGAAAGATAGTTTTAACAAATAATGAATCATATATCAAGTTTAGCATATTAACTACAGGTGTATACTTTTTTGTATATATAGACACTAACTTATAATGTTTTTTACTGTTATTAAATGAAGAGAACTAAATTTCCAAGAGTCATACTTTTCACTCTAAGGATTTTAAATATGTTTTTAAGTTCAAAGTGAATGATGACTGGTTGATAATTTGTCAATCAAAATATGAAGCATTGCTATAGACATGGATATATCCAAATACATCAATTCTCACTTTAGCTGTTCCTCCTTGGAAAACAGAAACAAACTCAGAAAAACTTAGAGAATTCTGAATGTCTCATATGGCTCATAATTACACACCAATAAATGGTATGCTGGTGTTTTCTGAAGTGAAAAAGTATATTAGATTACAAAAAAAATTACTTTATCTTATTTGATTCTTGAAAGAGAGCTAGTGTCTTACCTAATTATTCAAGATGATTGTTCATAGCTTAGAATCTCCATGGTGAAGAACAAGCAAATCAGTACATCTTCAGAGAAATATAAAATGTTGATGCTGGAAGGTTATATCAGACCTTTGAAACTGCCTGGTCTGGCTGCGTTCACACTGTCATTAGCAATATCATGTATTTATTCACTTGTTTATTGATGTTGCAAATTAAATCTTAGATAATATGTGAAGAATATTTTTTTCAATTAAAGCTGAAAAGGAAGTACAATGTGTGAAAGAGGTTCCAGGTCAAATAACTGGCAGGAGGAAACATTTGCTGGGCTTCTACCATCTGCTTGCTTCCCACACAATCAAACCCTTGCCCCAGCAAAGATACTTCACACAAACCTAGAGCTCCGGGGTTTAATTTGTGTTCTGAGTGAGATAATCAATCATCCTCCCTCACAAGCACGGCAGCTGACTCCAAATATGCACGTGGCCAATGGGATTTCTATAGTAACCATCTAGAACCAAAACATAAGACCACAGTTCTGCCTAGTGTGCCATGCCTACAGGCTCTCATTTGCCAGTCCTTAGCCTTCATGGCTTCAAGTGTCTATTGGCTTCACCCTGCCTTGCTCAGACTGTTTCTCATATTCCTGGACACGTATCTGTCCATCTCCTACACACCTATAGCCTCACCTTTTAAAATATGTGTCCTCATCTCCTTGACCTCACAGAGTAAGAAAAAAGCAATGTTACACAACTTGATACCTATCATTCTCTAAGTTCTTGCAGTTAAGAAGGAAAGAAAACACCTAAGTGGCTTTATAGACATCGTGGAAGTAGTAAAGGGGGTTTTCTGACTAAGGGACTTTCCCCCTAATTTCTTTCATATAATTCCATAAGGGAACACTGCTTCGGTTTCCACAGAGCTTTCTGTCCAGACAATTAATTAGATGAAGGAGACACACTTCTTTGGTACAGTACGTACAGCTAAATGTAGTGGGTCAGCTGTCTTCATCAATTTTCCCCTCCTATGTTCTACATCTATGTTAATCAATATAAATGAGATTAACCTGCAACTATGTAGAAATTACACGCATACACACATGCACACACATCTCAAATATGTTTCATGTTTGTATGTCATTGTACATCATTGTAACAGGAAGAAAAAACAAAATGCAGTTATGCAAACATTATCATAGTTTCTCTTAAAAAAAAAAAAAAACAGTTCAAATGACCTGAAAAATAAAGCAAGAAAGTCAGAGTTTGAAAAGCTAAGAGACAACTAAATCAGTTTAAGCAGGGGCCTATAAAATAGGAAGTGTGCATTTGTTTTAAGAACTAAGGGGGGGGTTCAAATTCACAGGATGCTGTCTACCAGGACCTAATTAAATACAACTCTATAAGTCATGAAGGCCCTCTTACTTATCTTCAAATGTTGATATCGCTCTTAATTTTCTTGCTTGAGTTTTGTCCTTTTTCTTCTACACACTGGAGTGGGCCCATGGCCTTTGGAGAAGCTGGGGGAGTCTGCTTCAGGTCTCTGCAGGCTCAGGCCCCCTCTGGCACTTCTCTCTGATGAAGAGTCATTTCCCCTGGAGGCTGAGCTTCTGAAAAATCCCTCACGCTGTGGAAACATTACCAAGAATAACCCGGGAAAGAGCAATCAAAAAAAAAAAGCGGAGAGTGTTCAGCAGATACTGTTCCCAAATAGCCAGCCCTACTGCTGTGGTAGGAAGAGGCCTTGAAGGGACCTGTGGGCACAAGCCATTTGTTTTGCTCCGTTTTCACACATCTATCTGGCTTCTCCTCATATGCAGCTACTCTGATGCATAGTCAGTTTAGAGTTCTGTAATACTATGAAACACAGCCTTGGTAGTCCTCCAAGGATCTTACCCTCAAGTAAGAAATGTGGCTTTATAGTTGGAGTGATGATGTCTAATTTTACCAGCTATTATTAACTTGGGTGTTTGGGGTTTGTTTGTTTTGCGGTGGTAAGGAAGGAGCCCAGCACCGTGTATATGCCTCCTTTCCATTATACTACCTCTTGAAAATATTTTTTAATCTGACTGTTTTTCTCTCCCAAACCCTTAGGCCATGTCTGTTATGTGATAGGACAAATAAGAAAGTTAGTGAGAGTTGATTGAAAGCTCAGAATAGCAAATCTTCAGAATAACAGAAAATGTGATAATTGCCTTTTTATAGAAGCATAATCCCAAGGATGGGAGTGGATTTATTCTTGTTTGAGAGTCTGAACCAAGTAGGGACTCATAGGAAAATTTCCAGAGAGAATTTCAAGTGACAACCCTCAGTATTCCACAGTGGGAGGGCTGCCCATGAAACACTGAGTCTCGTCAGTGAAGTCAAACAAAAGCACAAAAACATGTGCATGGCATTTCACTGGATAGAAAGATGTGATAAAATAAAACTTCTATGGCCAACTCCCAACTCATTGGGATTTTCAAACAATATGGACAGAGATGGCCACCTTAAAGTTGATGATGCTTTTGCTGTTTCTATTGTTGTTGTTTTTTTCTCTTTAAAGCCTGAAGGATTCCTTGAATGGAGAATATTTACTTATTACAGTCCCAAAGATTCTTGTAAGTAATAGCAAGAAAGCTGCTATGAAGTGACATCTTTATTAACACATCCTCCACAGCATAGCTTCTAGCATGATCTCTCAACCTTTCTCTAATTCCTGTCCTCACATTTTCCCTTTGTTTTCAACCAAAGCCATTAATATGCTCCACTCCACTTCACTCTCTGGAACAAGACCCATCCATCCTTAGATAAAACCACTCTTAAATCTAGGTTTTAATGAAGGGGTTTTTCTACATTACATCTCCTATGTCAGACCCCATTTTTTGTACTTTGATCTGTCATTTCTTTCTTCATTGATCTGTCATTTCTTTCTTCATTGTTCTTTATTTTGGGGAAATATCTACAAACTGAACATGAAAAGCAAAATCTAATAATGCTCAACCTGCTGACTTGCTTCTATTCGAAGGTGTGGGATCCTTTCCTTGGCCTTCTATGCTGTCTGGGCCCTGGGAAATGACTGCAGTCCGTTCAGTGGGAGCAATGCATTTGCTGCACCTTTACCTTGCTGTTTCTCTGGGGTCACAGTGGTCACATGTTTCTACACTAGATAATGCCCCCTGACTGCTGAGAATCAGCTGCTGGGGGGCTTGTTTCCTCTATAGTCCTGCTTAGGACTGTCAGTAAATGGATATAGATGATCTATCTGTAGAGAATGAACATAGAGAACACTGGGTTGAAAGTTATAGAAAACGTACATGTTCGTACTAAATGGTGGCTTGGAAAAAATTGCTTTAAGTTCTTTACAGTGTGGCTTCCTTGTAAGTAACATTAAAAAAAAAAAAAACATCATCTGTTTCTAAGGGCAATTGGTTCCAAAGAAATGAATCCAATTACAAGAGAAAGGATGCTATACTGAAATGTAATGTATTTTGGTCTTCTTTTTGTGCTTCTGAGGATACATCTTTCCTGTCACAAATCTCTGTGGTTCAGAAAAATTCCCAGGTGATATCTTTATGTTTGTAAAGCATAGATCTGTAATTAAATTATAATCAAAGAACTCGGACCAGATACAATTGTTAAATGATTGTTTTAATTCTCTTATTTAGTGCACCCTTAAATATTTCATGAGTATTGTAATAATAAAAACTGCTAAATAGTTCATTTAGTTCTTCTAATTAACACAAAGAGTTCAAAAAGAACTGCATCAGTAATGGCTGCTGTGTATGGATGCTTTAGAACATTCATGATCAACTGTATTCACTTCCCAGGTTCAACTACTTTGCTTCACCATAGTACAAATAGATGCTGTATTGGGGTGATGGCATCATGTATTAAGGGAGACTGAAATGATTGATAGTTCAATATGGTGTTTAAGCTTCATGTCTTGTGATCAGACTGCACAAGTTCAAACCTCAATCCTACTGATTATTCTCTGTGTGAATGTGGGAAAGTTCCTTTGTGTTGCAACATTGGTCAGAATGGTATCACCTAGACCTAAAAAATATCAAGGCATTAAGGGACAATAAGTTACACAATCCTCCCCACAACCCCTAGAGATCCACATATGCTTGATATTCCTGGTATGTGAGTTTTACTGACATTTGAATAATTGTTATTGTAGGTCAGAATTGGAGCAGGTCTTTTGTCCTGGGTATCCAAAAATATCTAAATATGTTCTTCCATCTGAGATCACAGTTGGTTTTATTTTGGTTGTCTTTTCAATGCTAGATGGGAACCCTAAAGGAGAATGCTAGAAATACTTACAAAGCTTCTCTATTTGTCATTGTCCCCAATACAGGGTTTTGTATCAAAATCTACAGAACTGCTAGGCACTTTGGTTTTCTTAACACAAAGGTGAGATTTTATACTTTAGATCATTCAAAGTAACTACAGTCCAGAAGGACACGATTCTTCAATAATTCTTAGAAGGTCTAAGACATGGCTGGAGTCATTACCATTATTAAGACAATTGAAGGTCTAAACATGGCTGGAGTCATTACCATTATTAAGAAGGAGGTTCCAGGGAACACTAAATGGACATCAAATCCTGCTCACCTTTCCCACTTGTGTCAACAACAGAGAGTGACCACCACATGGCCCTGTGTGGCAAGCTTCACAGTAGCTCCAAACCACTAAGCAAGGGCACGTCAGTATAAATGCTGACAGCCTTAATAATCAGTGTTTGCACTGCTGTTAAAATATTTTAATATGCTAATTGGGTGGCCTTGCTCCTTTGTCCAAAAGCTAAATTTATTCTAGAGCCAAGCTTTAATTTTATGGCATATTTGAGATAGGTGTTCAATGTTACAAGAAGCCCAAAGGGCCTATGTCCAGAGAAATTAACCCCAAGCCATTGCTCAGCTTAAGCCTTCAATTAAATCATAAAAACTACTCTGCTAAGTCATTCCTATTTTCATCCTGTGGATAATCTCTGAATTTTTCCCTTATAACTAAAACAGATAACCTACTTCTAGTTAATATCTTATTTAATTTTAGTAACACACGATTCTAAGAACATCTTTTTCTCTTTAACTGAATATGCAGGAACAAGAGCTAGAAAAGATTAGCGGTATATAGAAAGAGGGTTTATATTAAGAAGTCAATCCACTCAGGAATAAAAAATAGCATAGGAATTATCTTTAAAAAAATCAGTTAGCTATGAAGAGATTAAAATATTGGTCTGGTGACATATTCTTTTTATTAAAAAGCAAAGGCAAGGTTTGTGATATCTTTATGAGATTCTTGAGTTTAGAGTTTATGACTCTCCCAGTATATGTTCACAACGCACCCTGTGTGTTGGTTTTTTGTATGAGATGACAGAGTCCTATGGCAAGAATTGTAGGACATAAGAATTGAAATCTACACCCCATGCTGTGAAGAGAATAACAGTGGTAGAACTTCCTACTCCTTTGCTGATTCTTTTTATGGTTGTATCAGTAAGTCAGTGGAGGTGAGCTGCCCAGTGGAATTCACCAAGGCATCATTCTTCAGTTAAGGAAATCGTCAAAGAAAAGCTTAATTAGATAAGAAACATTAATACTCTGAGCAAGTGAGACAATGAGTAGCTAGAATGTACACCAAGCCATTCTCAAAACTTCTCTTATACAACAGAAAGAAATTAAGGTAGAAAAATGAAACATCCAAGTTTGTTAACAGAGACACCTCCAGTTTATAGAGCTTCAAGTCTAGTCATGGAAAGACTCTTCCATCATCGTAGAATGAAGAGGATATCATCTGTGTATATTACTTGAAAATCTACTGAGATTTGTCTTGAAAAAGAAGACAATAGTGAGGCAAACTAAGGATGACATGTTTTGCACTTGATAGAATACTTATAAAAAGAAAGTTAGGAAATTTTCACATTTCTATATAGAATAAGCTAGTTGTTATATGAAGAGCAATACTGTCGGGTGCAGTTCAATGTCTGATGAATACATCAGACACAGAGAAACCAACCTTCTTGGAGTGAAGGACACTGTTGGACAGTGCAGGAGGTAAAACTGTCAATGTAAATAGGAAGAAGATTTTAACAGTGTTGGCATGCTACCTTTAAGCTAGGAGTACAATGATTAAGAGTGTTAGATGCTCATTTTTTTTAGAAGACCATTTTTGGCTTTATTTCAGAATATCAGACATGCATAATGATGAAGAAAAGTATATACTATTAATTACATTCCTCTTGTGAAGGAAAAACTAGCAGGTCTAGTGTAGAAAGACCAGTAAGATGTGAAGAAGTGACTAGTAGAAGAGTCTAAACAAGGAGTTCAAATCTGAAAGTGCACAAAGCATGACAAGTGATGTGAGATCCACAGACAGTAAATAGTGAAGAATCTGAGACCACAAAACTCATTTGTAACATTTGTGAAGCAGGTAAAACAGAATGAAGCTGCAACCAATGTAAATTTGATTTTTTTCTCTTCTAACTTCGAAGAATCAAAGGGTATGGAAGTAGCTGGGTAGATTAACTGAATGCTGTACAGTCATGATAACCTGAATTTGATCTTCAGTACTAACATAGAAAGCTATGTGGAGAGCTTGAGATTAACAGATCCCTGTGGATTGCTGGCCGGCTAGCTTTGAGACATTCCATACCAGTGAGAAAACCTATCTCAAACACAAGGTATAAATATCTTGAGGACACAAGAAGTTGTCAGAACTGCACACGCGTATACATATACACTCACAAAACAACAACAAAATAAAACCCCACAGACAAATGTACTTTGAAAAACATAATAAAAGCTTTCCTTATGGTACTACAAATCTATCTTCTCATTACCCTATAGTGAAAGTCCATTTTGTGTTTGCTGTTGCTTCTCCCCAGACTCAGATTAGCCCCAAAGAAGGGTGGCAAGTGTACAGCTCAGCGCAGGACCCTGATGGGCGATGCATTTGTACAGTGGTGGCTCCAGAACAAAACCTGTGTTCCCGGGATGCCAAAAGCAGGCAGCTCCGTCAGCTGTTGGAAAAGGTATGTGCCTTGTGTTCCCTGTGCATATTTTTTATTGAAATCTATCATTCTTTAGAAAGGATCTCTGATGAATATCATGTAGTTGCTCTGGTCTTAGCTCTCTTTTAACATGAGCCTTTCCTATTCTTTCAAAAGGGTATCTCAAGTTTCTGGCTATATTATTCCATTTCTATGGCTTTTTTTTGCCTTTTGTAATTATTCTTTCTTAAGACAGATTCTCTACCATACATCTTAATACCCAGCCAATTTCTCTCTTACAGGGTTCAGGAAGCACGGAGTGTTCTTCGGATGCTAACAATTCAGTCTCAGCTCTAAGGATCACACAAAGCTCTTTGAGCTCATACATTAGACTCTTACTAACCATCTTGCTAGGAAGTTAAAATAATGGCATGAAATATGCAAGCTATTGGGACAGATAATGAATAATTCTGAGTGTTTATCATCATTTTCTAAATCATTCCTTTGAACATTAAGCTCTTCAGTTCCATTCAATGGCATTCTTTCCATAATTTACTTAAGCTGGATCCATAACAATCAAATGCAGAATGCCCTTGATTTGTTCTCTTTTACAGATGAGAGTCAGCTCATGAAAGGTTGTTTATGTGTATTTAGGAGGGGGAAAGCCAATGAGTGCTCCTTTCAATGGTCGCCATTCAGACTCACACTGTGCAGGGTTCTGAATACAGTAGGACAGCTGGGGTGGTCAGAGCGATGCAAGGATGACAACATGTTTGAATTTTAAGTGTCATGCGAAGAAAGAGATGAATTAGAAAGTGTGCTGTAGAGGACACCACGCTCTCCACTTCACTCTGTGTTGTATCATTTTTGTGATTACGTACTCCAGACACTAGATGGGAAGTTTTCCACCTGAAATTGAGATATCCAGGAGAAGGAAAGAACCTAACATGCTAAAATAAACAAATGTTCCTTATCTTAAGCCAAGCTACCACTTTCTCCTCAGTGTCATAAGGTTTCCTCTATGCGCATCATTTAGGAATCCTTCGATAAACAAGTCTGTTTCTCTTCTCCCTCTCCTTGGTGCTATCATCTTCCTCTCTCTCTCCTCAAGCCTCCTTATATGGTAAGAGTCCATTCTCCCTGCCCCCAGCTAGAGCAGGTGCCATTTTTCATTAAAATCTCGGACTGTTAGAAATTATTATAGGCATATTTTGATTACTTTTGTGATATTGATTTCTAGTCTTATCTTTTTAAGAAAAATTAAAATTTATTTTTTAGTTACCAGGGAAATTAATTTTGGTAGAAAATGGTTTAACCTTTTAAACACACTTTTCTCTTCTATAAAATTGTATTTCTACTCAGATTACCGACAGTCTGAAACGTCCTTTTACTTCTACATAAAATACATAAGAAAGATTTTCTTAAATGTTATAGCTTCATATAATGTATTAGTATTGTTCGGTAGCATGTGGTGATATATTGTGTTCCCAAATATTGTGCACCCTAATAAAGTTTATCTGAGGACCAGAGGAAAAAGCCAGCCACTATGTTAAACATAGAAGTCAGGCAATGGTAGCACATGCCTTTAATCCCAGCACTAACCATAGGAGGTCTGGAGGTATGTACAGACAGACAGGAAATGATGTAGCTGGGCAGAGAGAGGAAATGAGATGGCAGAACAGGAAGGCATATAGGCGTGGGTATACAGGAAGTAGGTCTCTTTGGAGACTGAGGTGTCGGTGAGGTGAGGTTCTCTGTGGCTTTTCCTATCCCTCTGATCTCTCAGGTTTTTACCCCAATATCTGGCTCTGGGCTTTTTATTAGTAAGACTGTTTAGCAATTCATGTTACATTTGGTGGCTGAACATTTGTGGCAAGAATTCACTTGTGGCCTTATGGTTCCCTGGCTCAGGCCCAAGCTGCATTCAGCCTGAGTCTCTTTGGCTTTTTCTCTCCTGGTGGTTGGTGGGCTCTCTCTGGATTCCTATCTTGGACTGCTACCACACTGCTTTGAATTCCCTCAGATGTTGGGGCATCCATCTTAGGCCTAAAGGCCTAGATACCTGACAGACTTTTCCCATGGGTATCAGCAACGCATGGCATATCAAGTTGCTGTAGGACTAAGCTCTGCCCCTTGTATTTGGACTGGGCAAAGCAACCCAGGATGAGGAATAGGTATCTAAGAGCCAGACAAAGCATTAGGAACAGCCTTTTCTCCCACCGCTAGGAGTCCTACAAGTACACCAAGCTACACAACTGTCACAGATACATTGAGGGCCTAAGTCAGTCCCATGCAGGCCCCCTAACTATTGGTTGTCTCTCTTAGCTCCTATGAGCTCAGGTTAGTTGTTTCTGTGGGTTCAATGACCTTGATCCCCAGGCTCATTGGATCCTTTCTCTCTCTCTTCAGTAGGACTCCCCCAGCTCAGCCGATGCTTTGTTGTGGGTCTCTGCAACTGTTTCCATCAGAGGGTTCTCTGATGACAATTGGGATTGTCACCAATCTATGAGTATAGCAGAACGTCTACATTTTTTTCTCCAATAGTGTTTGGTTCTATCCTATGTCTCTGGGCCATCCAGCCTCTGGGTCTTAGCACTCCAGGCAGTGTCAGGAGAGGGCTCACTCTCATGGTATGTTTCTGAGGCTGAACTAGTCATTGGTTGGCCCCTCCCACAATCTCCAAGCCATATACCCTTAGCCTCCTTCAGGATAAGGACAGGCAGGACAGCCTATAGGTCAAAGATTGTGTGGCTGGGCCAGGCTCCCAATCCCTCCTCTGGAAATCCTGCCAGGTCAGAGTAGATGGCCAATTCAGTCTACACATCTATCATTGCTAGGAGTCTTAGCTGAGGTCATCCTTAGGAATTCCTGGGAGCTTCCCTTGCACCAGGTTTCTACCTGACCCCTAAGCCTGATCCCTCAAGTTCCCATCTCCATCCACCCCCAGTCCACTAGGAACTCTCTTCTAGTTCCCTTTCCCGGGGAATTCCATGCCTCCCTCCTTGGGCCCTCCTTGTTACCTAACCTCTCTGGATCTGTGGATTGTAGCCTGGTTATCCTTTACTATACACCTAATATCCACTTATGAGTGAGTACATACCATGTTTGTCTTTCTGGGTCTAGGTTACTTCACTCAGGACAATTTTTTTCAAGTTCAATCCATTTGCCTTCAAATTTCCTGATGTTATTGTTTTTAACAACTGAGTGATACTCCATTATGTAAACACACCGCATTTTCTTTAATCCATTTTTTTGGTTGAGAGGCATCTGGGCTCTTTTCAAGTTCTGGCTATTACAAATAAAGCTGCTATGAACATAGTTGAGCAAGTATCCTTGTTGTATGCTTGAGCATCATTTGGGCATATGCCCAAAAGTGGTATAGCTGGGTCTTGAGGTAGAACAATTCCCAATTTTCTGAGAAACTGCCATATTGATTTGCAAAGTGGCTTTTCAAGTTTACACTCTCACCAACAGTAGAGGGGTGTTCCTCTTGCTCTACATCCTCCTCAGCATAAGCTGTCATTTATGTTTTTGATCTTAGCTATTCCATCTGTAAGATGGAATCTCAGAGTCATTTTGATTTGCATTTCCCTGATGGCTAAGCATATTGAACATTCCTTTATCTTGTGATTTGAGATTCTTCTGTTGATAATTCTCTGATATCTGTACCCCATTTTTTAATCGGATTATTTGGGTTTTTTGATGCCTAGTTTCTTAAGTCCTTCATATCCATTCAATCCTTACAAAAGACATGGTTCATTTTCTAAATTTAATCAAAAGTAATCTTTTCCTTTCTGAGTCTTTCAATGTTACTTAGCTTACTAGCTGTAGTGTTATATCAGATTGCTTTTACAGAGTTTTTATGTCATTTACCATATCACTAGTGGTCTCAACACTATTAAGAGTTGCTATCTCTGTCCGATGTATTAACAAATATATATGTTAATTAATAGCTTGGGTCTTAGTGAACCAGAAATAAAATTGTTGGCCTAAAAGTTTGCTTATTAGCTACATAGTTTTGTGTATTACTACAGGTATTCTTCATTGCCTAGGTCAATATTTCCTAAAATATGATTTTGGACTAGGAAGTGAGTAACATTTTTACCAATAAAATCAATTCAAGGACACTATACACAGTAATTCACCTTGAAGATTTCAAAAGCAGTGTAAAAACCATACTTCCTGTAAAGTCTCGCAGTCAAGAAACTGCTGTTCTTATTGTTAAGCCAAAGCTAGACAAACATATTGAGCCATAGTTTGTTTGTTTTTTATTATAAAGTGGTATGAGTAACAGTTATAACTGAGAGTAAAAATACATTCGTGTTCATTCAGAAAGACCTCATACATTTTATTCATAAAAAACAAATAGGACAGAGTTCAAAAAAGGAGTATCTGAGATGGGAGACAATGACTTGGCCAAACATTGCTGAAGTCTGTTAGGTAGATTTTCTTAGTTGTGACAAATATCTAGCAAAAACAAGCTTATGGGAGGAAGAATTATTTTGGCTCGTGATTTTAGAGGTTTTATTTTGTGGTCACTTGGTCCTGTTGCTCCTTGGCTGTGATAAGGCTAAACATCGTAAACAGAACCACACAACCATGTGATAGAGTGAGTCAGCAGACCAGCAGCAGGGAGAGAGGTCAATGGAACAATGTAGACATGATACACTCCTTGATGACATACATCTAAAAATTTAACTTCTTCCTGCTGGGCCCCACCTCTTAGGTTTCCAGACTGTCTCAAAATAATGCTATCAAGTGAAAATCAAACCTCTTAGGTGCCGCCTAGTGTTCAAAACATAACAGAATCCCAAACAAATATGAAAAGCTGAACTGCAGAACAGCTTCAGAGAGAAGCAGAGTGCATGAAGAAACACAGATGACAGGTCTCCCTATGAGTCACACAATGGAGAGTCAGTGTTCTGTATCATCAGGAACCTTGCTCAAGTGAGTCTCCACCAACAGGAGTAAGTTCTTCCTAGGAAGAGCTAAAGGCAACTCAGAGTCAAATGCTGCCCTATACCTCAGACATAGTCCTACAATTATTCAAGGCTGTATAATATAGATCACAACCAAGTCTCATCAAAAATTCTCTCAAAGTATTTTCCCATACCACAAATTAAGGTGAAAATTTAAATGAGAAGTGAGAGTAGCACATAAAATAAGGGACACTATTCTAACTCCATTCAGAATATTTCCTCTTGCCCCTAACCTTCTAATTGTGTAAAATATGACTAGGTACAGAAAATTCTTAGGAGGATGTCACGCATGCTAATGACAGGTATCTTTACAGTCTGTTACATATTTAAATAGGTAGCCAGCTACTTTAATGCAAATGCTTTTCTTTATTCATGCTTAACTCTAAATGAGTTTAGAAAATTACTTGAAAGCAATGATTTTATCTATGATGAAGTGTCCATGAGTTCAATGTCATCTCTAATTTTGTATTGCACTAAAAATTTTTATATGAAGCATTGCAAATATAATAATAATTTCAAATTTAAAAATATTTATAGTTACATACTGCAGTCTCTGACAGTTATAGGGAGAGAAAAACTCTCCCTAAAATAGCAAGATCCTAATTGCCATTATACTATTTGAAACCCAAGATGATTTTACTTAGGAAATATTTATTGAGCGCTTATTCTGTGTCTGGTTCTGTGTAACATCTTGAAAGTAAAAGATGTAAGACGCAGCCTCTGAGGAGGATCACAGACCAAGGGTCCTCTGCTGACATTGTCCAAGCACACATTGCAAAATTACTTTTAATGTAAGCCAGACTGTGACATGCTGGAAACAGGATGGACATGGGGAGAATTAGGGATCAAGACAAAAGAGAAAAGGAAAAAAAGAAAATTGACTTGTCTGACAAGAGGTAAAGAACGGAGGCAAGCCAGGGCACGAGAACTCACTGGCTTTTCTAAAAACAACAGTTGTGAGCAATGTATCAACTAGGGTCTCTTTATAGCTAACTGGTATGTGCATTAAGCTTTGTAACTTTACCCGATAAAAGAAGTCTACCTCTGAACAAACCATAGTTCACTCTTTTTTCAATGAAACTAGCCTTTACTAATTATTAAGCAATACACAATTACTTAAAAAAAAAATGAAAACATTCACATCTCTAAAACAAAGAAATAATTGCAATCATATCACCTTTTTGTGCTTATTCCTTGGTGCATTAACTTACGCAACCAAAAATATCATTTAATCAAAACGGACTTATACATATACACCATATACCTACATTTGTGTTCATAGAGTTTCCTCTTTCAGAAATTTAATATTAACATCTAATTATTTTCCTAATTCTTCTATGTGCATTTCTTCATGATTTTCTCTTAATAGATTATATTATCTTTTGCATGTGTGGCTGTATCTGATTATGATAAAGGATTGAATTCTGAACCCATGTTACATTTATCTCTTTTAGAAACCCTGCCTAGATGAACAGTGATTCTCAAGCTTTAAAAGTCAGCTGCAGGACTCACTTGGGAACTTTGATAAATATGCAGACTAATTGAGTGTCTTTGGAATAGTTCTGGAATGCTGATTTCTGACAAGTTTCCAGGCAAAGACAAAGTTGTTGCTCTGAAAAGAGTACAGAGATACCAGAGGTGTAGAGATCCATCTTAGTCTAGAATAATTTATCCTCATACTATTCTTCATTCAAATTCTTCCCTCGATTAGAGGCTTCCCTTTGTTTTCAGGTTTTTGTTATCACAGAAATTAGAGCAGCTTTTCTTTCTTTTTTTGCACTCTTTCTAGGTCACCTCTTTTCTACTTCGAAATAGCCTGGGGCTCAATGAACCTGGGCCAGTGCCATCAGCTTACCATGTGTTTCTGCCTATCTATGAGGCACGGTATGTTTTGGCCATTTCGCGAGTCCCTCAAACATAGGCTATGCAACTTAGAAGGTGTTCTAATCCTGCCACATTTGTCCTGGCTAACTCAGTGTTACCCTTCAGAATACTTTAAACAACCACCATGATGTAACCGCAGTGAAATCAGTATGAGTTGATATCAGGGTTCAGTGAGCTCTTCTGGAGGGAATCCAGGTTCCTGTGTTCTAGAATTAAAAAAAAAAAAAAAAAGAACCTGAGAAGGGGCACAGAGATACAGCGGTGGCAGAGCATAGTTAGGAAAAGATATGTTTTCAAGGGAGGAAGTGGGTTGGAGGAATGAGAGGGAGTTAAGTAGCTCTGTGTCTCAATGAACAAAGGATACAGGCTTTTATGTTACACACCCTGGGCTTTTTGGAGTCATTTGCATTTGGGGCTCATTTGCACCTGTATAGGATTTCTTACACATATTCTGTTGCTCTCAGCTCTGCAAAATAGTTCATGCATTGTGTGTCCTTAGCATTTTAAAGCTTCACCCTGAGATGTATGCTAGTATTATAATAAACAAAAGACCAGCTTCAGACAGTCTGAGGATGCACTGTACCTGCTGGGATGGTGGAATTGAGTGGTGGAGAATGAGGGCTCCTAGCCTTTCTCTCTGCCAAGTGGTTTCTTTTATATACTTTTGTTCATCCTTTATGGAGTCTCCATCTCACTCTCTTCCTTATTCTTCTGCCTCAAAATGGTTAAACTCTAACTCTGTTGGAGGTGTCACTACCATACTGTATAGCCAGAAGCTTTCTCTGTTGGAGGTGTCACTACCATACTGTAGCCAGAAGTTTTCTCCGGTCTCACCTGTCTCCAAGGTCCAACAGCTGCTTATAAAATAATCATTCAGAGGCTTAATATTAATTACCAATTGCATGGCGTATGGTATGCTTCTTGCTAGCTAGCTCTTATAGTTTGACCCATTTCTATTAATCTATAAGTTGCCACGTAACCATGGCTTACTGGTACTTTTACATCTTGCTTCTCCTGGCAGCAGCTGGCATCTCTCCTGTCTCTCCTTTCTCTTTTCACTATCTCTCTTGGATCTTCCTGCCTATCTCCATCCTGCCCTGCCATAGGACAATGCAACTTATTTATCAACCAATCAGAGCAACACATATTCACAACATACAGAAAAGCATCCCACAACACCATACACTGTTGCTAAATCCCTCTGACATTTCAAATGTAAGAAACAGCATTTACAAACATATTTTATCTCAACATGCATCACCTTGAGGCATTATAACCTTATGAGGCCTTGGAATGAAACTAATTTTAATTTTTTTCTAATCTACTATCTTCTTGCTTTTTTGGCCATTTCTAATGATGTATGTCCAATTTTTATAACATGCATAGGTATAATTTCCTTTGGCTGGATTCTTTGAATGCTTATTGAAAGTAATCTTGAAAATGTGACAAGCAGACATGCATTCATAGATTTGGTACTTCTGTTCTTCATTCTAATAACATTGTGATACTTTAGTAGAGATTGCATGTATCCATCAACAGAGAATAATATACAACCAATGGCTTCATTTGACAGGTACAGAATATGTCCCAGTCTATAGAAGTCTTAAACTTGAGAACTCAGAGAGATTTCCAGTACGTCTTAAAAATGGAAACCCAAATGAAAGGGCTGAAGGCCAAGTTTCGGCAGATTGAAGATGATCGGAAGACACTAATGACCAAGCATTTTCAGGTAGGTGTGAGTCCTGCAGTCTTATCAACTCAGCGCAGTAGGCAGCTAGCATGTCACTCAGCTAGAAATCACTATGCCTTAGCCCATGCATGTATACAAAGTTAAGGACTCACTGGGGAGTCAACAGTCTTGTCAGTAAAAAGTGACCATTAATAGCCAGGAACACATAGAAAACTACTATTAAAAGAAAAAGAAGGTGCCTCCCAACCCTGAGGTATGTGGAGTTTCTGAGTATGTATTTACAGGCAATTTACCATCTAGAATATTCCCAGGAATATTAATAATTAAGTCATCAAAGCTTTTTCAAATTGTAAACTTTTAATTTTTTTTTTTTTTTTGGTTTTTCGAGACAGGGTTTCTCTGTGTAGCTTTGCATCTTTCCTGGAACTCACTTGGTAGCCCAGGCTGGCCTCGAACTCACAGAGATCTGCCTGGCTCTGCCTCCTGAGTGCTGGGATTAAAGGCGTGCGCCACCACCGCCCAGCTCAAATTGTAAACTTTTAAAGGGAGCAATGATGCCATTGATAAAAGGATGTTTAAAACGATAGTTTTCTAAGTTTACACAAACAAATTCCTTTTTTAAGATTGCAATGGTTTAATGCCAACTGTCTAGAAACTAAAAATGGAAAAAATATGTTAAGCATGCTATGCAGACTTTATTAATGATATAGTACAAAGTCACTTATTTAAAAAACTTCTGAAAATGACACTTGAGCCTCTATTAAAATAATTTATCTGTCTTAAAAAAGCATAGTACAGAGTTTTCAAAAAGATCAAGGTTGTTCATATGTAGCATCTTTTCCCCCCTCTGTCAATTAGACAGTGAGGTTCAATCCTAGTGTAAAAGGAATGACTTGTATTCAAGCTTGTGGTCAAGGACTTTGAGCATACATAGAGTTAGTTACAAACAGGATCCTTGCCAGGTACATTTTAAAGTGGTAAAAATCATCATGTTTTGGAATTTTCCCTGTAGCCTCGGGAAATTAAGGACAGAGGTTTAGATGACAGACATCAATACATAATCAGTTTCAAACAAAGAAAAAGAAGATATGAAAGCTGAGGATATTGAAAAGAGAGAAGGTTGAAGTGATTAAATTATGTAATTTGAGCTGAAGAGAGACTTAAACAAAACCAGAAAGGGGGGGGGGGGGGAATTAGAGCAACTCCTAGAAGACACAATGCACTTGAAGATTATAGGAAATAAAACTTTGAGCTGGAATAACAGTCAAAAAAATGTGGGAAAATGGTAAACAGAGAGAAAGACAAGGTTTGAGATCAGGAATCCATGTCAACCAGAATTCACTGGGCACATACACTCTGTGAGGCAGGGCCAGGCCTTTCTTGGAGGAATGAAGCGCAAGCTCCTCCCATGAAAGACAGGTGATAGGGAACAAGATTGGGCTCCAGTGACGACTGAGCATCATTTGAGAGAGCAAAGAGAAGAGCTGTTCATTTGTTCACTGAAGATCTATTGAAGGTTTAGAGATTTGACAGTGTTCAAATGTGACCTCCTTTCCCCAGATACTAAATTCCAGAGAAGATCTAGAAACTCAGGGTTCCAGGATCCACTTTCAATGCTCAGAACTAGAGAGCAGATGGACAAGTAGCAATGTGAACCTGGAGCTGTGCTGTTAACAAAGTAGAAGGTTATAAATACTGAGGTGGAAGAGAGAAATGATTCCAGAAAAGACAGCAGCAACAGGGCAGGAGCTCATGCTGCATGTCAGGATACAAAGTACTGAAGACTTGGTAGAACCAAGGAACCATGTAATCTGCCCTGGGTCAGCAGGACCAGGGATGTAGATGCAGGAAACAAAGAAGTGTGAACAAAGCTGAGTGAAACCAAAAATATTTGTCCTAGTATATAGGATTTTTGCTTAGCAAAAGCCATGATGTTATTGTATTTTCAGGAAGTACCATATGATTATGGTTTTGATTTTCACAGTTCACATAATCCAAGGATATGTTGGAAATGCCAAAAATCTAAATATCAGTAATCACAATAATAACCATTTTTCTGAACATACATATTCACAGCAAAGTTCAGAGCACTTTAGTGTACTTACTGATTCAATCATCATACCAATCCTGTGAGGTAAGCATTGTTTTGCTGTTTTTAACCCTAGAGGATGAATTAAAACACAAACTATGAGTAAATTTTCTAGCATGTGACTAAAGATTCAAGTTGACAAAGCCTAGCTCCAGACCTAGAGATCTGAACTGATAAAGTAGTTCTCTGAATTAAAATTAGAGTAATAGGGACTGCAGACTAGGCTCAGTTGGTGAATTACTTGCAATATGAGAATAAGGACTTGATTTCAGATCCCTAGCATATGTGAAAAGGTGGCAGAGTTAGGGGGATGCACACCTGTCTCCTCAGCATTGGAAATTAAAAATAGACATTATCCTAAAGCTTGTTAGCTAGCTAATTTAACCTAGTAGGTGAGCTCCTGGATCCATTGAGAGAACCTATCTTAAAAAAAAAAAAAAAACATAAGCAGAGTATGACTGAGGAAGACACTTGACACCAACATGTGGCCTCCAAAGTGATGTGTATACACACACACACACACACACACACACACACACACACACACATACATATGTATACACATACACAGTTACAAACATGCATACCCACACATGCCTACACACATACATATATACACATACAATATGCACACCAATACTCATGCCCACATCCCCACATTTATGAGCACATCCCACTGCATTCAAATCCGAGTAACAATTAGAGGTTCAACACATGCTTGTGAAACTCATTTCTTCACTGAGTTACATCATGCATCACATTTCCCTCTAGGTACAGAGATAACATAGGCTAGAAGTAGAACATTCTAAAACCAAGTTTAAGCTGAAAATTACTATATAAAAATCTCTCTTCTGCTGCAAAATTTTCATCTCATGACAAACACTGTCAACTTTTTCTTCTCTGATCTTTCAAGAGGAAAGCCAAGCTAGCCATCATAGTAAAATCAATTGTTGTTGGTAAGATATTATTGCCAGAGCTACACAGTGGAAAATAAAATTCCATGAGGTATTAGCAAAGCCAGATCTATGATAGTATAATTTTATTTTATAAATATGTGTGTGAATATATATATATATATATATATATACAGCCCTCTAATAAATGTCCAAAGTTTCAAAATTGATTGCCCAAAGTCTAACAATTTTTGAAAAAATAAAAAATTTGTAATTCATCACTGAAAAGATACTTTGAAAACTTTGATATCAGATTGCTCCTTTGAATACACCCACTGGTAGAATGAAAAAGCTTTCACTGTGGCTGTTGTTATAATTTGCAGCAAATGGTATGAGCAGAGCTCTTATCGTTAAAATTCTAATGAAACAATTGTGTCTCCCTTTAGGGGTACCAAAAGATGCTTAAACTAATAGGCTTATTTCAAAATGAGCCCTAAAATGAGCAACACTCTGCAGTTCTGCCTTTTGACTGCAATAGTTATGAATCTTCCTCATTACTAAGATTCTTTATCCCTCCAATTCAACATGTACATGGAGACACATTCAAAGATTTCCAAATTTATAGGATACGTAAAAATCTCCCCACAAGAAACACAAACCCATGAATCAGGGCAACAACATGAGCTTCTGCTACTCGAATGTATTTATAGTAATAAAGTTTCCTAAGTTTAATTTAAAAATGCAATTTTCTGTTCCTTAAATAATTGTACAGCACCTATAGGTTATTCTTAAATGATCATAAGCTTGGAACTCCTTCAACAGATTATATCATCTGCAATAAATTCAGAGTTGAGTCAAGCTCCTGCAATACTTTTGTTGTCCACAGCTACCACGTTAAAGGGAAAGAAGTATGGGTGGCAAGTGCAGAAGTTGCAGGTAAAGGTGCAGTTGTGACCCAGTCCTGTGATGACTAGGAATGGAGGACACTGATTGACAACATACACTGCTTGATCTCTTGACAAAAATTAGTGTTTAAGTGTTGAACAGCTCTGTGTAGCTGGCCCAACTTTTAAATATTATCTGTGTACCTTCTTCCCTGAAGGAGTTAATTCACTACATAGGTGGCTAAGCAATTCTGCCTTCTGTAATGACACCTAAATTATCTATGCTATAAGACAAATGGAGACAGAAGGTGGCTAATAATTCAAAATGGAAACAGCAGTATTTATCTCCTCAACCTTTGGGAAGTTTAGTATGATTTATCATGTTGTTGAACTTACTGTCTGATGAAGTTGTCCTAAGATGGATATTCTAAAGGGTAAGGAACACCTGAGCACAAATAAAGACAAAAAAGTACATGACCATAGCTAGAAACAGTCTTAAGTTCAAGGAAAAGGCTGATCTAGAATTGAATTTTTTTCGTTATGCAATTCTATGGCATGGATATTCAATGGTTGGATAATTCATTTTCACTAGCTTCTCATAGGATGTTTGATCTCTTTCTATTACCACCATTCAATACATCATTGGAAAAAGGGATCATGTCTCTGTTTCCAAAATAGATGATGTATTACTCACTTCATAAAAACTAGCAGAAAGTAAGATAATACAAAAGGCCATAATTGCTATGACAGGAAGGTTTTTCTAATTATGATAAGGATCGATTTATTTTATATTGAAGCATGTATCTTCTTAAAGAGAGGTCACTGTGTTAATAAGCTGAGATAGGCAAATTTATTACTAACGACCACATGGCCAGTTGCATTATCAAAGCCTACCTAACTTCAACCAAAAAAAAAAAAAAATCAATGAAGAACTCTGAAGCTGTTTCAATGAGCTCCTTTACATGTTATATGCAATGAACGTAGATGCTTTTTTCTGTTTTAAATGACTCTTGGAAACATTCTGCTGCTTTCCACAGGAATTGAAAGAGAAAATGGATGAGCTACTGCCCCTGATCCCAGTTTTGGAGCAGTACAAGACAGATGCAAAGCTCATCACACAGTTCAAGGAGGAAATTCGGAACCTGTCCTCAGTCCTCACTGGGATTCAGGAGGAAATCGGTGCCTATGACTACGAAGAGCTCCACCAACGGGTTCTCAGTTTGGAAACCAGGCTGCGAGACTGCATGAAAAAGCTAAGTGAGTAGAGGTCATTCAGTTGCTAAAGTCATGAGACTCAGTTTCCAGGAAGACTGAGTCCTCACACTGAAGGAATTCAGAGTGATACTGAGTCAGGCCAGGGTTACTGGACCAAGTGTCCCTTAGTCAATTAAGCACGGCTGAGAACTCTTATTTAAGGTCCTGCAATGTCAAGGCTCTGTGACTTCAGATAACTACTCTGCTGAATATAAGCAGCTGTGTTAGCTACAGTACTGGATAGAAGGTTCCTTTTTCTAAACATGAGATGGCCATATTTGCTTGGCTGGGGGAGGAAAAGCTTTCTTCCATTTTTTCTTGTTCTGTTTTGTTTTTCCGCTTTTGGGTGTTTGTTTGTTTGTTTTAGTTGTTGACAGTGTGTGAAATGATCAGATGTAAATTCAAAGACAAGTGTTCTCAAAACTACAAAATAAAAATCTATTCTGGAATAGTCAAAAGGCAAGAGGGGTAGCATGCTTTAAATAGATTATTTGTAGCAAAGCACGCTTCAGTGCATCCATGTAAATGTTTAAATAAAATCTGAATGGTTACAAAAACCATTTTGGACACTATTTAAAATGTAATGCAAATGATTAAAAAAAGAACAAAAATGCAAAATGTTGCATTATGTGAAAGTTACCACAATCACCAAAATTAGAAACAATTAAGAGAGGAATTCCCACATCCGAGTCCCCACTATAGTCATACCAATTTCCAAAGAAAATCACACAAGATTAATTCACAAGAAATAAAGTGAGTTCAAAGGCTACACAAAAATGCATAGAAATCTTCATTTCTTCTTTTAGTTGAAAATTATGTTTGCTAAATATTGTGAACACACTTTTCTCATCCCTCAACTCCTCCCAGATCCTCTCACCCTCCCTGATCATCCAACCATATGCCATTTCTTTTTCTCTCAAACAATTTCATCCATTCCCCCAAGAAGAATAGTCTGGGTGACACATTGAGTTAATAAAGCTTTGCTTTATTAACATCTTGAAGTATGTCAATTGTGTTTTTGAACAATTAACACAGAAATCATGATTCACTCAATTTTAGGAATTAGTTTACTGTGCAGTCTCTGATATTACTGAAATAGGTAGGTAGATAAAAATAGCCTACCACAACTGAGTAATTCTGGATTCTATTTTTAAAAACCAAACCATATATAGCTCACTACACTTGTCTTCTTCCAATACTGGCAATTATACTTAAGTGAAATAATGTTAATCTATATGGTCAAAAGTTCCCCCTTTTTGCATTATTTTTGAAATATGTACACTTTGTCCATGGTGTCCTTAGACATAAAAACTTGATATAATATATTAATTATATCTGATGTGTATACATATGATTACATATATAACCATATATCATATATATGTTATTTACTATCATGAATCATTTTATTCATTTCCTTCATAGACCACAAGGTCTGAAAGAATGCAACAAATAAGTTTCACTAACTAATGTTTCTTTTCTTTTATTTGTGTTCAGTTATTTAGTTTTCAGTCCTGGGACTCAAACCCAGAACAATTTATATGTTGAATTTAATTACTCTGATACACTTACTCTAACAGTCAATAGATTAAAAGTATCAAACAATAACATCTGTACTCATTTCTCCTAATAAGATAGCTGCTCATTGCTTTAACTGACATGTAGCTATAAAACATTGAAAACTCAGCAGTGCCTGTGAGGAACTGGTTTAGAGCCTCACAAATATCCAAATTTGCAGTTGTTAAGTCCCTTTGTATAAAGCAGTATGGTACTTAACAATACCTATGAATGCCATCTCATATGTTTTATGTAATTTCTAGATTCCTTATAAAACCCAATCCAGTCCAAATATAGAGTAAATATGGTTTAGGCAAAAATGACAAGAAAATTAGTCTGTACATGCTTACTACAGATGAAATCATTTTCCAAATACTTTTTATTCCTGGTTAGTTGAGCTTGAAAATATGAAACCCATGAAAATAAAGAGTAAGCTGTAGTTGTACTATTTCATGAACTCTTTTCAATTGTCAGGAATCATTGTCTCCTAGTCACTTAGCATAATGACCAGTGGGTTTTGTCTAAAAAAAAATGTGATTTTTGTCCTTCCCACTATTTAGATCAATTAGCCACTTAGTAAGCATCACTGAACAGAGAAGAAGTTTTAAATAGAGAATCTAAATTGTAGATGAAAGGTGAATATACATGACAGATGATAGATGATAGATGGATAGATAGATAGATGATAGATAGATAATAAATAAATAGATAGTAGATAGATACATAGATAGATACATAGATAGATAGAGACACAGAGATAGAGAAATAGAAATATAGACACATGGTAGATGCATACATGGGTAGATGATAGATGGATAAAAATGGGTATCATATTGTGTGTGTGTGTGTGTGTGTGTGTGTGTGTGTGTGTGTGTGTTGTGTGTCTGTGTATGTGTGTGTACAGAGAAACAGAAACTAAAGCATGAAATTTCAAGGTGTCACTGGGCTAGGGTTTGATTAAAATACATTTGACTTAGTATCTGCATTTCTTGGTATTGGTACAAGCTGGATGAATTCATCTCTGAGAATCCTTTCAACGCCATAATCATTGTTATCTTCCAAGCACCAGGATATTAAAGCATCAGACCATAGAATCTTGGGAGGGAGGAAAGACAGTACTTAATTAACAACAGGACCATTATCACAAAAAATAGAGGAGAACATATCATGGAGTCAACATTTCAAAGAATCTAAAAATCAACTTGCTACAATGCTCAGAAAGACACACACACACACACACACACACACACACACACACACACACACACACACAGAGAGAGAGAGAGACAGACACAGACACAGACACAGACACAGAGATGGCAAGAGGGGGGATTGCAATCTAGTCTAATGAGTAAGAAGGCTCATTCATGACTAGCATCTTCACTCTTGACAGAAGCCTCTCAGCACACAGCTGATTAGCAGAGGGTAGAAATGAACTGGGAAGTGAGAATAAAATTGCAACAATTGTGAGTGCATTTCCCTCAATTTTCTTCCCCAGTGGAGTTAGTTTTAAGTAAAATGTCAGAGGGCACAGCACATAAATCTGAAGATTGAAAATTAAACCAGCTTCCCTGTCTTCAAGGACCCTCCCGAACAGTAAACAAGGCCCCCAGGGAATCACAAGTCCTGCAGGCTACAAAGGCAATATTCTGTTTATTTCAATGGAAAAATTAAAGGTTTGCAGTGAGTAGAAACCAGACAAAACTCCCACAGCAATGCACCCTCGTGGCCTGAGTGAAGTACAATGATGCTTTTTCAAAAGTATTCCACTTTCTCCTCTGAGAGACTGAATAGAATAAAGTCCCCTGCGCTTAATTAAATCGTATCAGATTTCATGACATGCAGAATATAATTATATGCTTGTGAAAACTTGCCTGAGAAAGCGTGGTTAAAACTCTTACACACCCCCTGAGATCACCAACAGATATTTGATGGAGATAATAACCAGGCTTGCCCCCATCCCTACCCTACCCCACCCTATTCCCTCTTGCTGCTTCTATTTTTAGGGCAATGATTTGGTGCCCTCTAGTGAAACAGGGGGATACATCTTTTTACTAAAACAGCCATTTGAGGTCAAGGTGATGAGACCTCTCTTACTATATTTTATGGAGAATTTGTTTCTTACAATGGAAACCAAATTTTCTATGTGCCTGTAGATATGTTTGTATACTCAACAAATATTTTTGACACCATGATATGTGCTGGCACTTTGTTGGATATTTGAGAAGCCAAGAATTGTAAAAGACCATCTCCCTGAGGTAAACAAGCTCATCTTTCAGCAAGAATAGCAAGCACATAAATAGGTAATTGCCACAAGATTGGGTGCCTACTGCTTGAAAGGCAGTATGCCAGCTGCTTTACATATTTGTTTTAATCCCTCAAAGAACTCTGTGCTACACATTAGCATTGATGACTTAAGGAAACTCACAAAAAAAATCAATGAACTTCCATAGATTATAAAGGTTATAACAACTTTAAGCCTAAGTCCTTCTTATTTTAAAATCAGATTTCTTTCCCACATATGATATCTTTTTTTACCCTAAAACAACTTTACTATTTATTTTTAACATAAATTACAGGAGAAAGAACATCTCGTTCAAGGAAGTAATGGCGTTTTCCACATATCACATAATGAAACCGTCATTGAAAGGATAAATTTTATAACTGTGTATATACATTTAAATATATGCCCAAGGCAGATACTTATTTATATTTACTCCTTTTGTAAAATTACTTTTCACATTAGAGACATTGTTTAGGTAGCTCAGGAAATTTTTTAATAATAATTTAATAGTTGTAACTACCATCCACCCATCCTATTGTTGTGGCCCAGAAGGAAGTGTGAGAGACAGTCATTTGTTCATTGGCCCCTGAAGCTCACATCTCCCACACAGTCACCACATCTTCTTACTCCTCCTTTACACTTTCCTCCAAACTGTTACTCTCTGCATCCTCATTTTCACCCCCCAAGTCTGGAAATTCATTCACCATGTTTCAGTTGGAATCTGCAATGAGTACCCCCCCTTACCACTTGGATTAACTGAAGACAGACCTTCTCCATTGCTCTCTGTATTTATTCTATTTTTTTTTTCTAAGCACAAATTGGGGCATGTTACAGTTATATGTGAGGCATTTACCTTGAAAACTGAATCCAGACACTTCTGCATGTTTATGTCAGTGACATGGATACTACACCATTCCCCTCCTCTTCTAAGACCTCAGCATGCACCCTTCTTCTGTCCCAAGCTTTGAACATTCTCATCTTTCATTTCCCCTCTATTGTATATTTTAACCCTCCCGGGCATTGAATTTCTTTATTTTCCCCTGAAACACTCTTCCTACTTAACTGCTGAAACCCTAACACTCTTAATTGTGCACACAAGACACCAGCTCTTTTGAGCAGCCTTACTTGATTGCACCTGCAAGAGTGTGCATTCCCATGGCATGGTTCCCTCAACCCTTTCTTCACTCCCCCAGGGCACTAAGCTTATCCATACATTTAAAAGAAAAAACTTCATTGATTTGTGGTGTGTGTGTGTGTGTGTGTGTGTGTGTGTGTGTGTGTGTGTGTGTACCTTTATCTGGCAGGGGGCTGGAGGGACGCTGTTCCTGCATTGAAAGGACTGCCCTTGGCTTGCTTTGTATTGTGTTTAGACTTGGAGACATTCACGACATATCTCAAACACAGTAGGAAATACAGTTTCTACAAATGCTTGAAGAGAGAATTTTATTTTTAAAATAATTTGCTTTTCACTCATGTAACAAATGTGTGTGTATAATGTATATACATGAGTGTATGTGTCATGTGTGTGTGTGTGTGTGTGTGTGTGTGTGTGTGTGTGTGTGTGTGTTATGCATGTGTCTTTCCCAAGTCAGAAAGCTTTTGAGGAGAGGCAGATACAAAAGCATAGCATTAGTTCTCACCTGTTTTTGTATTGTTTTGTTATTGACTTCTGTTCTTTCCACAACGCAAGTTCAGTATTTCATTGGAAAATATGTGATAGTATAGGTCTATAGACACCAAAAATCTCATAGAATATGACTGAGGGAACCGGATGCAGAGATCTATGGCCAGGCCCCAGGTGGAGCTCCAGGAGTAAAATTGGCGAGAAAGAGGAGGGTTTGTATGAGCGAGAATTGTTGAGACCAAGATTGGAAAAAGCACAGGGACAAATAGCAAAACGAATGGAAACACATGAACTATGAACCAAAAGCTGAGGAGTCCCCAACTGGATCAGGCCCTCTGGATAAGTGAGACAGGTGATTAGCTTGATCTGTTTGGGAGGCATCCAGGCAGTGGGACCAGGACCTGTCCTCAGTGCATGAGCTGGCTGTTTGGAACCTGGGGCCTATGCAGGGACACTTAGCTCAGCCTGGGAGGAGGGGACTGGACCAGCCTGGACTGAATCTACCAGGTAGAGCTGAATCCCCAGGGGAGTCCTTGATCTGGAGGAGATGGGAATGGGGGGTGGGCTAGGGGGAAGGCGGGGAGGGGGGGAGGGGGGAGGACAAGGGAATCCGTGGCTGATATGTAAAATTAAATTAAATTATAAAATTAAATAAATTATAAAAAAGGAATATATAACTAAAGAAAAGTTAAACTCTGGCTCCCTGGTGTGGAAAATTGAGATTTTAATCAGAAGTCTGCGGACTATTTTTGAGAATATGTCTCTAGATTAAATTAAAATAATCCCTAGTAAGTCATTTGAAGTCATTTGCTAGACTATGACACACACACACACACCTAAAGTTTTAAGTTATATCATAAAATGGTACAGTCTCCTCACTCCATACATTTAAGGCTATTTCTTCTAGAACTTTTGGACTGAAATTACTTTAGCCATGGTTTTCTCTAATCAATCAACTTTACTATAAATTGATTATCATTAATCTTCCAAATGTTTATATGCTCTTAAAGTATATCTATATCTAAATCTCTTAAGGAAACAACTATATTCCCAGAAGAAAACACAAATTTCTAAATTATCAGGGATTTCATTGCAGTATTGTCCATTAGTTTTAAGTTTAAATAGCTTTCTCCTTTAAGATATATTCCTAGGGGCTGGAGAGATGGCTCAGAGGTTAAGAGCACTGGCTGTTCATCCAGAGGTCCTGAGTTCAATTCCCAGCAACCACATGGTGGTTCACAATCATCTGTAATGAGATCTGGTGCCCTCTTTAGCCTGCAGGCACACATGCAGGCTGAACACTGTATATATAATTAATAAATAAATTTTTAAAAAAGAGATATATTCCTAACTCAAGTTTATATTAGAAAACGTAAATGGAAGAGTTGAGGTAATTTATTATATGACTAAGAAAGTAAAATTGTGTTTCCTGAGAAAATATGAGTTATTAGACATACATGTAATTGATGTTATACCCAATGAAAGCTCAGAGTTGATATCTCAATCTTGTCCCCTAGCAGCATAGTTGACAAGACTAGACATAAAGATAAAATTTAAATAATATAAATAGCCTTTATTGTGCTCCCGAAGTATGGTAGATATAAATTTTATAGGAGTTTTAATAGACTGTAAAATCATATCATACGTATTTCTTTTTACAGGAGTTCTCCATTGACCTTAATAAGAAAGACTTAATTTTCTGTCCGTAGATATATTCCCTGCCCTATCTAAATTATATGAATGGGTTTGGCCTAAGGATTCAAAGCTAGAAGCTATTAGACTAAGCTATAATAAAGCAGTTTCATATGCTAAAGAAATAAGAAAAGAGGACAGATGTATGTTATGCATCAATGATCCAAACAACTTCTTCATGCTGCATCCTAAATGGTACCTTTTCCTCAACTAATGATTGTTAATGATGGGTGGTAACTGACGATAGAAAAGGAATGCATAAAAGTCATCAGAGAAATATAATGGCAACTTTCCTCAATAACCTAATCAGTATATTTCCTGAATATGCAGGATGTTATCAATGCTGATACTTTCATGGGTCTCGCTGAAGACAGAGGAGAGTAGCAGGGAAAATCAGTGAGGCAAGACTTCACCCCTCTTTTGTTGCCATGCACCTTTGTGGGAACATTTGTCTCACTGGCATTTGGGGAAATTATCTTTCCTGACTAGCTTCCTTTTTCCTCTGGAAAGTGGGAGTAAAATAAGAAAGACGGTGATTCATTTGAACAAAAGCTAGTCTGCAGAAGTCACGAAACAAAGATGAGTGTTATTGTTTGTTTGGTTTTTTAATGTTTCTGCTCCTTTAGAAGGTGAAGATGCCTATGTTTTCTTGATACCAAAGCCCACAAAATTTAATTGGGAAAGCCACCAGTTTCATAAATATGTGCTGATTAAATTCTACTGATTTCATTTGACAAGATAAATTTTCACTTAGGAAATCAATGACCAATTTAAAGGAAATTTCTCCTGGAAAGAAATCAACACAAAGAGTTTTCCATTGTTGTTAGCTTCCTGGGGATATCTATCTGATGTTAACAGCATGATGGGGACTATAACATGGCCACAGTGGTAACTTACTTACTTATTTTATTTTGTTTGTTGGATGATTCATGACCACAGATACCACATTCTCCTCATCAATATATAAAAGCTTCTTGATCCTCAATAAATTCAATGCCCTCTTGACCCCTAAAATAACAAAACCTCAAACATTAGAACTCAAATTTTATAAATGAAGAAAGTCCATTCCAGAAAGTAAGTGCACTATCTGCCATTATCCAATGATTTAAGCATGTGACCTGTATAAGTGACCAGACTTGACACTGTGTGCCTTAATGTCCTAAGTACATAGGGAGAGGCTTTATATCTTTATTTGGTTTTAATTAATGCATGTATACATTAAAGGTAAGTGAAGGCATGATTACTCATAGATACTAAGTAAATTTGATTATCTACTTGTGGACTTCTTTTATTTCATTATAATCTTTTACAACATCCATTACTCCCTATCTGCCACATGGCCCCTAGATATACATCTGACTTTCCTAAATGACAACAGAAAAATAATTCTCGTGACTTCATGTTTTCCTGCCACTCTGTCCCTCCCTCTTTTTCCTAAAAAGGAACATCTGTTGCTGCCATTTGGTTTATAGTGTTTTTCAAATTAACTCCCATCCAAGTTATGATTCATCAGTTTCTACATAAGTTTTACGATCATTAATGATTTCTTTCCACTAATTACCTTTGGTATTTTTTCGAAAGTGTCTTGTTAGCCATCAGGATGGTATTTTCCGCAGGATAGTACCAGTATTCTGAAGAACTTTTTGCTTGGTCTAGTGGTGCCTTGTTAAAGAAAAAGATTCATCCTCTTGGGCTAATTTAGACCAACAGTGAACCCAAGTTTGAATTCTTCCCCTCTTTCCATTGGTCTACCATCTGTCCCTAACAAGGGGGCTTTGCCCTATACTGAATGAACAGTATACAAAGTACGGTATAGGAATGGGATGAGAAATCTCTTGTTTGAATTATTTTTAGAAAGGTTTATATGGAAAATCTTTACTTTAATGACCCAAAAAAGCACTCAAAACTGCAAGTAGCTGTTACCAAACCATATCCATATGCATTTTAAGCATTTATAGTTGGTATTTCTTTTCTAGGTTGCCTTCAACTTCATGGCTGCTTTCAGCAAATGAATAGCACAACACAGACACACACACACACACACACACACACACACACACAATTCTGAGCCGGAGCACGGAGGAGTACATAATATAAGGCTTCAGCTATACATTTAGCTTAGCTTGAAAACTGATGAATGGGAAGTCTAAGATCTAGTAAGTTTGTTTATATGAATTTATTAAAGACAATTTGAACAGGCTGAATACACACTAGGAAAACAGATTGACGACACAGTTTTAAAAGTCTCAAGGCATATTATTAACTCAGTTGCAAGACTGGGCCAAAGTTCAGTTTCTGAAGGCAAGAAGTTTGTAAGAAAAAGCTACTCCCATAACTGGGAGTTCATAACACTTTACATTTTTTCCATCTTATTGACAGGCTCTTCCAGAACTCCTCTGCTGGGCACCCTAGATGCTTACTTGTAGAGTTCTACTGAGCATAGTTTTCGTTGTGTATGTCCCCCATGAAGCAAATACATCTTCAGACATTCACTATTATCACCATACTCAGAAATGTCAAAACTGTTTCTCACAGGGGCATCTGCTTCCTTCATGTATATACTTTCTCCACAGATACTATGTCAAATCATGCACAGCTTGAAATTACCTTCACTGGAATCCTGATGTTTTTTTTTTTTTCTTCTTCTTCCTCTCCCTCCCTGTCACTTTATCTGAGTAGATGGTACTAAAGTCAGCTCAACTGAGCAAGTCACATATTTTCATGTTACACAAAAACATTCTTAATTTATTTTGGTTTTTCATCTTCACATCTAAACTAAAGTTTGTTTCTATCAACTTTACCCTTAAAATCAGACATCCACATACAGCCAGTTTCCTTTGTCTCAAACGTTGCTTTATATCCCTCACCGAAACAATGTGGTAACTTATAGGGAATATTTCTCCCTACTCTTCATGCTTTCTGAAATTTATTATCCACAAAGTAGATAGAGTTTTCTTTTTAAATTGTAGTTCACAGCTATTTTGATTTTCTAATGTTCTCTTTTAAATTTCTGTGATTTTTAGATCATATCTACAAAAAAATAAAACAAAATGCTCACATTGGTTTTACAACTTTAATGATATGGACTCTTTTTCTATCAGTATCAGATCTGTAGCAGGAACACATGCAATAGTTAATACATCTAAAGTATCTATCTGTGTACTGAGTAGTATTCTAAATACCCAGCATGTGTTTCTTATTTATTCTTTTCAACTGCATTGTGAAAGATATTTGATTACTATTGTTACCCACAGGACAATAAGATGTTAAGAAATTGCTCAGGGTCCTAAAAGAGTAAGGATACAATCCAGATCCAAATCCTGTTGGTATCCTTAACCTATAGCCCCCTACACACTATTTTAAAACATGGCCTTCTACATGTTTAAACCACTTAATGGCTAATATGCTAATTAAACTAAAACCTTAAGTAAATTCCCCTTCAATTTATGAGCCAGGAGGTTGCTTCTTGTCAATTACATTTCAGATTTTAAGCTAGAAGTCTTCCCTACCTACCTACCTAGGTGGAGTCTAAATTTTTAAATGCATGCACTTATTTAAGATTAACAGAGTTAAAACACATGAACATTCAGCTATACTTTACTTCAAGTGTGCCTCATAGATTAATACTAAGAAACTAGGTTACTCAAGAAACATATCTCCAAATGAAAAATTCTGATGGATTGAGGTCAAGAAAGGGAAGACAGTGTCAAACGTTGCACATTGTGAGTCACTAGAAAGATAGGAAAAAGTGAGTAGATGCTGAACTTGGAGGTCGATGATGGAGAAACAATAACCCAGAGAGGAACCGGAAGGCAAAGAACAAGTTTCAAGAGTGTCCATGGGATCTTCCATGGTCAAAGAATAGATTTAAAATATCTTTGCTTGAAGGCATAGCTCCACACTATCATCTGCACATACTGAAAATAAGAATAGATTTAAAGAATCTTTGTTTGAAGACATAGCTCACTATCATCTGCACATACTGAAAACAATACGATTATAACCAAAATGTCTAAGAAAATTTCAAGTTATAAAATTTTCAAAATTAATGTAATTTCCTTATGTAATGTCAAATGAATATTCCTCAAGCAATTTATTAAAATGATGAACAGATTCTACATTTTCTCTTAGTAAAAGGCCAAGAAGTGATGAAACAGACAACACAATTTCTCTTAAAAGATATGTTCAGGAGTAGAGAGTGAGAACTTGTGAGAAACACATTTCTAAAGAACCATGTGCTGGACTACATTGTAATAATTCATTAGAAATATAACTCTAATCAACTTATCTTCTTTATGATTTTTAAATGTTAATTAAAATATAATTCTGTCATTTCTCCCTTTCTCTTTCCTCCCTATAAACCTTCTAATGTCCCATCCCTCCCAGCTCTCTCATGTTACCCCTGCTTACTTCCTTTCAAATTCATGACTTATTATATATATATATATATATATATATATATATATATATATGTGTGTGTGTGTGTGTGTGTGTGTGTTCATAAATATATAAATGCAACCAGCTGAGTCCATTTAGTGTTGCTTGTATGCATGTGATTTCAGGACAGACCATCTGACATTGCATATCCAATCAGGGCACTCATTCTGGGAAAGACTAATTG
Organism: Peromyscus californicus insignis; assembly: GCF_007827085.1. Classification (NCBI taxonomy): domain Eukaryota; kingdom Metazoa; phylum Chordata; class Mammalia; order Rodentia; family Cricetidae; genus Peromyscus; species Peromyscus californicus. The sequence goes on from NW_026294617.1 coordinate 92,375,212, forward strand.
TCCCTTTCTCAGTAGCCATTAGTTGTCTGCAGTTATTTGTGGAGTCCCATAAGATTTCTCCTTCCACATCAGTTTGTGTTTTCACTGTTTAAGTCTTGCTTAGGCAGCCATGTTGATGATGCTAACATGGACGTAATTTCTTTATTCTTTCTAGAAAACACAATCTCACAGCAGACTTCCTGATCCTCTGGCTCTTACATCTTTCCATGCTGTCTCATGATGCTCCTTGAGCCCTAGGTGCAGAAATTTTATTATAGACGTATTGGGGTTGTGGACCCCACAATCAGTTGTTCTTTGGATTTTAACCAGTTGTAGTTTTCTGTAATGGTCTCTGTATGCTGCCAAAAGACGCTGCCTTGATGAAGGGTGAAAGGGGCACTTACCTGTGGGTGTAAGAAGAAGTATTTTTGAAAGCAACTAGCAATTAAGGTGGTCTAGTAAAGCGGCAGTAATAAGTTCTACTCTAAAATCTATAACCTCACACACCCCCAGTATTGACTATGTTTCTAGTATCAGGCATGATTTCCTTCTTGTTGAGTAGGCCCTGAATTGAATTAGAGAGCTGTTGGTTACCAACAAGTTATACATATTTAGGAATATCTTACCATTCTAGTCATTGTTGTGATTCGTGGGTATCAGCTTGGTAGGACAACTGATTGCTTCTCTCTATCAGCAGTTTGCATAGCACTTCTGATACTATAAAAAGTAGTCCTCTGGGAAGACATTTTTGGGTCATATTCAGCCCAAATATTCCTAATCGTGTGGTCAAATTACATGGTACCTGCAGCAAAAGGCAACCAAGAAAAATAACAATATGCTGCATTCTTTGGGGAGACTCTTGGTCACTCCTGACCAGCATCTCCAATTGCGGGCTCCACACCTGGTACTGAGTTTTTGTTAGATGTGGCATAGCTTTATTTATGCTATTTGTGTGTATACACACATACACTTTGATATATGTAAATGTAGTTAATATAAAATAATATGAATCCTTTAGGCCTTTTTTAGTTATGAACATTTATTAAACTGTTATTAGTTATCACAAACATAAACCAATAGGAATAACAATATATATTGCAGACAACACGGTCATTGGAGAAAAAATAAGACATAATGTTCATGGAGTACTGATACAGTTTAATGCCAGTCTTTGAAAGAACAAAATAGGGAAATATTTAACATTTGAATAAACTGTGTTTGAGATTGTGAAAATAAACATAATTGAATATATATATGCAAATATAGTAAATCAATATAATTCCAAATTAATAGTTAACATATTTCAGAAAGATAATATATAAATGTATAATTCATATCTATAAAGTTACAAGAAATTAACAAAGTTAAAGTCTAAGAAAGTGGTACTATATTTTCAAAAACAATGCTTAAATAAAAGTTATATTAAACAGAAATAATATGACATTTACATATAATTCTAATAATAAATTTAATAGTCTATCTGAAAATGTTTATGAATTGCAATGAAATATAAATTTGTTGACAATATGCCTTAGAATGTTTCTTTTCCTTTTTATTTTATTTATTTGTTTGTTTATTTTCTTTTATTTATTTTAAATTTTTTTTTTAATTTTACATACCAACCACAGTTTTCCCTCCCTCCCCTTCTCCTGCTCCCCTCCAAACCCCGCCATCCTTTCCTCATAGGGAATAAAGCCTCCCTTGGGGAGTCAACACAGGCTGGCATATTAAGTTGGGGCAGGAACAAGCCCCCCTTGCATCAAAGCTGAGCAAGGCATCCCACCATAGCGAGCGGTCTCTAAGAAGCCAGTTCATGTGCTCAGGATAAGTCCAGGTCCCATTGCCAGGAGCCCCACAAACAGATCAAGCCACACAACTGTCAACCACATTTGGAGGGACTAGTTCAGTCCCACACAGGCTCCCCAGCTGTCAGTCTGTGAGCTCCCACTAGCTTTGGTCAACTCTCTGTAGTTCCCCCATTGTGATCTTGACACACCCTCCCCCACCTTGCTCCAATAATCCCTCCTCCCTCTCTTCATCTGAACTCCAGGAGCATGGCTAAGTGCTTGGCTGTGGGTCTCTGCATCTGCTTCCATCAGTCACTGGAAATAAGTTCTATGATGACAATTAGGGTAGTCACCAATCTGACTACAGAAGGCCAGTTCAGACACCCTCTCCTCCTTAAGGTTTTGAAACAACCTCAGTGTCATTTAGCTTCTCCCTCTCCTTCGGAATATCAGCCATTTTCTTCTGTGGTCCTCCATCTCCATTTTTCATATTTTGAAAATGATTACAGTTGGTGTTGTAGAAAATATATGAATAAATGTTATAATCATAGTATTCCCATATTTTGAAGTTTAAAGAGGTAAAGACACAGAACTTGCTAAGTAAACTGTAAAATGGAACTGGAAGTTTAAAACATTCAATTTTGGTCTAAGCCTCACACTCAAAATAATAAAATGCAGGCTATTCACAAGTTTCATTTCTTCTATCTGTGACACTCTCTCATTTCTGTCCAATTCCTAGCTATGTATGACATGTAAAACCTGGAAATCATCTTTCAACAGGCAATATATAAATGCAAATTTTTTAGCTTTTCAAATTTAGTGGCTATGAGGCTTTTACACCCCCTTTAACATTTTAAACCATAATTTAAATATTACACACATATGGCAAAAATAGTATGCTTAAAATTTTTAAAGGGCTTGGAATGGAAACCAACAGTCACTTTTAGTTCCTTTCCCCAGAGTTTAATCAATTTAACAGCTTAGTTTTAGGACATAGTATTGGTTAAATCGGTGCTTTGAATAATAGATTTATTTTCTACTTTTAAAAATCAACCATAGATATTATTGAATGACTTCCTACTCTGTTAGCTAAAAATTTAGATAACATCTCCTGCTTGAGTTACTTTTGTTCATGTTTCTACCTTGTATGCTTTTATGACGACTCATGAATATTGACCAAAATCAAACTACTTGTGGCTTCAAAACACAGATTTTTTATCTTCATTGAGGAAATATTTTATAATTATAGCTTTTAAAAACAGAGACAGTCACTCTTCTATATCCCTTCTATTCTCACAATTGTATTTCTTAACAATATGAACTTTATCTTTTTCTGCTATCTCTAGATAAATTTTTGTCTTTTCTATAATCAGAGAGCAGAGTACCAGTCAAGTTTTTGGTAATTTGATTATGAGCTGATTAGTTTTAGGTTAAATGTAAATGTTAACAATATTTTGATAATGTTATACTGTTTCCTGGAAGTTAAGTGATGGACTTAGACATAATTTCTTCCTCTATGAATCTAGTATCATAATATCTGTGTCACTCAATAAAATATCCTTTAATATGTATCAGTAAACCAGATAGGATAGCGTATACCTTTAATCCCAGTATTGGGGAGAAAGAGGATATGGGAATCTCTGCATGCTCAAGGCTAGCCTGATCTACATAGTGAATTCCAGGCCAAACTAAGCTACATAGTATGACAGAGTCTCAAAAAGTTAAAAATTAAGTCATTGTCTTCACTTATTCAGATTTTCTTCAAAGGTCTCAGTCTTACACTGGAGAGAAGCCCCAACATTTTAAAATACTTATCACTGTTACAGAGGACAGAGATTCAGTTCTCAACCCTCAATGCTGGCTCATAACCAACTGTAACTCCAGTTCTTGGGAATCCAACATCCTGATCTGGCTTCTATGGATACTTCACATGTGATGCACACATACATGCAGACAAACACCCACAGACATAAAACTAATAAATCTTTTTTTTAAATCCAAGTCTATGTAAAGATCAAATCTGCTTATCCTTATTTTTTTAAAAAAATAGTTTAACTGGTATTAAAATCTTCAAATTGAGCATGGTGGTAACATGATGTGTCCCTGTACATACATATAGATACATATAAGTATATATATATATACATATATATATGTATATATATATGCATATATGTGATATTTAAATCAGTTTAAGCATACTTATATCTGTATCATTTCCATGATGACTGTATTAATTTATATTTCCACAAAGATATTGCAAGTCCTTCTCTTACAACTGTCTATTCTGGAAGATTTCTCAATGTCTCCTGCACAGTTCTCATCATGCAAGAAGTCATTGTTTTCCTTATCTCACTTCTTCCTCTGTTGAGTTTATAACTTGTTCACTGTAATATACCTTCAGGTAATTTCTTCAGAAAATGGTACAGAACATAAAGTTCTGGAATGTTGCACATCTGAAAAGATTCTCCATTGTCTTCCTTGGATTTTTCTTCTTCAGTACAAAGGCCTGGGTCCATATTGCATTTCAGTATCTATGGTAATAAAAAGCTCAATTCCAATCTAATTCTTACTTGTTTACATGTAAGCATCTTAAATGCCTTGAAAGTTTTAAACTTTACTTTGTTCTTAACTATCTCACATTTCACAGTAATTTTGTTACAGGTACTATACAAAAATTGAATAAGTTCCCGTGTTCTTTTGTGTCTCTTATTCTAGAAATCTTATTTAAATACTGGAACCAATATGTTATGTCTCATTCCTCCTCGCCCTTTTTCAGTGTTATCATTTTTCAGTTTGGGGAAAATATTCTTAATCTTCTACCTGTTTTTATAACATGTAATCATAGTTTTCACTTCCTAATGGATTTCTTATGTTTTTCTCTCACTGTCCAAATGCTCAGTACAATCATGTCTAAAGGGGAAAGGGTCTCATCTACTCTCTGCATTCTCTTTTATCAGAACACCATCTTTAATAGCTTATTGTTTTTTATTGCAATTTTAAAACTATCAGTATTATCTACTAACTTTAAAATTTGGAGTAACAATTCCCTTGGCCACTTTGAGTATTTACACAGAGATTGGTACTTTTTCCATGCTTAATAGGCAAGGAGACTGTATCATTAAGCAGGCGACGCCTGTGCTGAGCCTCCAAAATTTACATCATCTACTTTAAATATTTTAGGGAAACTAACACACGGTTTTGCAGTTGTGTTGACCAGTTTTGGAGCCCTACGTCTAGGGGAGGAAATGCGATCAATTGTTCTTAACCTTCTTTCAGTAGTGCCCATGCGTTCAGTTCATCGGAACACTCCAGATGTGCTCTCTCCATATTTTCTGAGTCCATATTTCATTTTTTTAAGGTAATAGTAATGCACCTCCTTCTTCAGCCATTACCTACTCTGCCCAAACTGACACATCTCCTTCCAGATCTTCCATAACCACTCTCCATCATCTGTTCCTTTGAGGAACTTATTGAAAGATATCTACAAGTACTTCTTTGAACTATTTCCCTTGTCTTTGGGATTTAAAAAAAATATTTTTATTGTTATACTCCACTGTAATTTTATTGAAATCAGAAAATAGAAGAGATAAAAGCAGATATTAGTTCATTGTTTCAAGCCAGAATTATTTTTCATCTTTCAGGGAAAAAAAAACACATACATTGTTCTATGGTTTAATTGGAGATGGGGATATATTTTTATTTCAATCTATGCACGCTGCAATTTTTCATGGTCTTTTCATCTGTTAACTTATAAATGTTTATGTGTGGCATCATTAAACATCATTTTCACATAACATATAGTCATATCATCTACTCAACTAGGTTCATTCAAAATATTTTAACATTTCTCTAATTCAAATGGAGACTACTTTGCTCATATGTTTTCATGTGTTGATAACAATTTGAACTGCCATATTCCAAGTAGGCTTAACCCAAGCTATATATAGATATAGCTAGATACAGATATGTAGATAGATATGTAGATAGATAGATAGATAGATAGATAGATAGATAGATAGATAGATAGATAGATAGATACAGGTATATGGCATGCATATACCTATATATTGATTCTCATGAATCACTTGCCTAGTCTTGATAAACTGGGGCTTAAGAATCTGTAAAATGATAAACTAAAAAAAGGTGAGATCGTATGTAATTCCTTTCAAAGAAAGTGGAACATGATTCCAGTTCAGGTATCCTAAAAAGTTAGGGATTACAGAATGTGTAGTTAGTGTTGCAATAACAAAGCAAAACATGTCCCCATGCTTCATCTTCCTAATTAGGCAGCTTGGTGTCCTACCAATTACAAATTATTCTTATGAGGACCATATAGAGAGAAATATGAATCAAAATAAGATCCAAGCCAGATTGCTTTTGTCCGTGATTTGCCTTAAGCCTTTCTTCTTTTTTGCCCAAGACAGAGGCACCAGCAGCAATGAACTAGACATTTATCAATTTTTACACTAGCCAGAGGAATATAGAAAAATATGAATTAAGACCTCAAAAAATAAAAGGAAAAAATTAATAAATAGGAAAGTTATTTCTTTGTTCAAACCAAAGGTAAATATTTATAGGCAGTTTGTTTATGAAAATGTATTAGATAAATTACTTCTAAATTCTGCTATTTAAAAATCCACAAAAAATATTTGCCCTTGGTTTTGGTCCTGGCATTTATGAAACAACAGCTATTCTTAAAACCTATCCACAGTCAAAATGACTACATATATCAATATAAATATTAGTATATGTATTTAGTACGTATATATACATGTATTTTTCATGAAATTCATGTTGTTCCTTATACATTGGGTTACTGAAACTTTCATTACATGTTCTCTTAGAGTCTGAAAACACGAGATTTTTAAGGTTTTGTTCTTTGCATGTTCATGGTTGCTCTATCAAGCCCTTTTATCTTTACATTGGGTCTTTCAAAACTCTATACCTTTCAAGGAGTCTGTGATCAAATTTTCACTGTTGTGTTATATAAGGATGTATTTCAACGGAAAAATGATTTAAAAATCAACTTTAGAGTTCTGTCTAGCTTATGTACTGTCAAGAACCATAAAACATAAGAAAGGGGGAGAGATCCCAGTGGTTGAAAATCAAGCTAACATGACTTCTAGCAGGAGCAGGTGCATCTCTGACTCTTTTGCCTGCTCTTAGGACTCTTTTCCTCCTATTAGGTTGCCTTGTCCAGCCTCCATATGAGGACTTTCAACTTGTCTTATTGCAGCTTGTTTTGTCCTATTTGACTTGGAGGGCTGACGTTTTCTGAAGGGAAATAGAGAGGGAATGGATCTGAAGAAGGGAGCTGGAGGGAACTGGGAAAAGTGAGGGCAGGGAAACTGTTGTTGGGATGTATTGTATGAGAGACAAATCTACTTCCTATTAAAAAAAGAATGTCTTTCAATGAAAACAAAGTCTTGAAATTTAAAAAAAAAGAAAAGAAATTAACCATGCTTCCAACATTTTTATTTAGAGTAAGCAGGGACTGATTGATATAATGATATGACTTTTCTCTTTTATTTCTTTTTGGTTCATATAAACCATTTTTCTATAGTATTATATTTACATTTAGAGCATCAAAATAACAAGCCATGGCTCCTTTGAGGGGTTGAATACATTATAGTCAACATGATGCTCATTCACTCTGAACATGTGACATTCATTTCATGGATTTACTTTGTCTTATATACCTCGCTTTGTTTTCTTCTGAGTTTGTGTATTGGATTCATTGACTTTGTTCAACCAACATGTTTATGTTCCTCTAATTTCAGCATGTGGCAAATTGATGAAAATCACAGGCCCCATCACAGTCAAGACATCTGGAACTCGATTTGGTGCTTGGATGACGGATCCCTTAGCATCTGAAAAACATAACAGAGTATGTTGCTTCTATAAATGCTTTTGCTTATAATTCAGTTTCTCTTATACTATTTTCTCCCAGTCTATTCCTTTTTATCATGATATGTGTTCTGATGTAAGGAGTATTATTTCTGATATTTTCCAATTACAACTGCTAATAAATCTAATGTGTGGAGCAAACCTATTTTAGTAATATGTTCCTCTTACAGTTCTTCAGTGTAGTCTAGTCTAATCATCAGTGAATTTAGTCTTGGTTTGTGCTTGAAATGTATGAATCATACGCATATAAAATTCTCTCATTATTCTATAAGAAATATGATCTTTATATTAAAAAAACTAAGCACTGAGTAGTGAACCAATTTTTATGTAAATCAGTATATTGCTAGAGATAATTGTAAAAGAAATACAACTGAAACTGGTGAGCATGTTTTTCCAAGTTGACAATGTCTGTGTTATACAATTAAATATAGTAGTAACTTTACTGTAGTTCTGCTTATTAATAAATTCATTATGAATTAAGATTCTTAATAGTCCTATCCAAATGATATTTGTTATTAAATTAATGCAATAGTTTCACTAAAACCTACAAGATCATCCACTGAATAACAGTTCCTAGAAGGTTCTGTGGTAACTACAAAGTAACCATAGGTTTGCCATGTAAAATAAAATAGATATATTTTTAGGGCAAGGTACAGGATAAAGATAAGGTCTTTCAGTTGTCTTTGATCATGTCGTTAAATCAGGAGATGTGCTTTGGAATAACAAGCGATGGTTTTAGTCAGCAATAGGCATTAACTAGCCAGAAATAAAAAAGGAAAAGCAAATTAATTTGAAGGTAGTAAATTCAACTGTTTCTTTTCCATACGGATATTCTTTTCTGAAAGATAATGTATCTGTGTGTGTTTGCATGTTCACATATATAGAACCATTTATGTCTGGGGGATGGAACTCAGCTTGTTCGTCTTGACAGCATCTTTACCTACTGAGCCATTTTGAGCCATTTTGCTGACCCTCCATACAACATCTTTACAAGGGCTGGTGGTGGTATCACATTTCAAGTTAGAACTAAGAACATTTGTCACCAAAAATTTGAAACTTTGACTGTTACTGTCTTTATTTTGGAATTGTTGTAAAAGTCCAGAATGTAATCACTCCATTTGTTTCTCTTGTTTTTCCCCCCTTATTTTCAGGTCTGGTATATGGACAGTTACACTAACAATAAAATAGTTCGTGAATACAAGTCCATTGCAGACTTTGTCAGTGGAGCTGAATCAAGGACATACAATCTTCCTTTCAAGTGGGCAGGAACTAACCATGTTGTCTACAATGGCTCACTCTATTTTAACAAGTATCAGAGTAATATCATCATCAAGTACAGCTTTGATTTAGGGAGAGTGCTAGCCCAAAGAAGCCTGGAGTATGCTGGCTTTCACAATGTATATCCCTACACATGGGGTGGATTCTCTGACATCGACCTAATGGCTGATGAAATTGGGCTGTGGGCTGTGTATGCAACTAACCAAAATGCAGGCAATATTGTCATCAGCCAGCTTAATCAAGATACCTTGGAGGTGATGAAGAGCTGGAGCACCGGCTATCCCAAGAGAAGTGCAGGGGAATCCTTCATGATCTGTGGGACTCTGTATGTCACAAACTCCCACTTAACTGGAGCCAAAGTGTATTATTCCTATTCCACAAAAACTTCCACATATGAGTACACGGACATCCCCTTCCATAACCAATACTTTCACATATCCATGCTTGACTACAATGCAAGAGATAGAGCTCTTTATGCCTGGAACAATGGCCATCAGGTCCTGTTCAATGTCACCCTGTTCCACATCATTAAGACTGAAGATGACACATAGGCAAATGTCATTTGTTTTTATCTATCTTCACTGTCATTTATGATAAACTCTATAGGAACCTGTCTGTGTTCATTTTTTTTCTCCTTGATTGACTTGTCATCATTTCTCCAAAGTGAAGTATTTTATTGTATATTTGGAGTTTCAAAAAATATTTGTCTAAGTTAATGTGTTGTTGGAAACACATGTTAACTGCTAAATTCACAGGGCCTATCATGCCCTTGTCATGCAAAGCACTAAAAAGAGTTTAAGTGGCTAGAGTCTTAGTTTTGCAAAAGATTAATGATCTGCCTTGTCTTAGAACCAGACTAATGGTGGCTTAAATGCATGAATGTCTTCTTTTTTGAACTGTCATTTTTTTACTGTCTCTTGCTCTACATTAAAAAATATTTTCATAGGAATTAAGGTAAAAGAAAAGCACTTTCTCCCATTTATTTCTACAAAAAGATTTAAAGATTTTATTTATATGGAAATTACTATCAATCATGTTGCTGTTACCACATTTTCTGATGCGGTGCTGTGCAGCCATTTCGAAATCTCTTGCTGACATTTTCTTGGCAATATGTATTTTTATCATTGTAACCACCATCGTACAATTGTATTTCTTCACTTCTGTGAAAGTCATATTTTTTATAAAGTGCACTAAAATTTAATCTCAGTAATTATTCAAGTCAGTTTTCAATTGTGGTCGAGAAAGATCTTCTTGGCTTACCCCTTCACATAAGCACTATAAACTTAAAAAAAAATCAAACCAGGGATCCTATACAGTATCTTTGTTTTGTCCTAAGTTCGTTCTACCATTGGCTCTGAATTTGAACACAAATTCAATGTCATAATACCCTGTTTCCTGGAACTATCCCACATAATTGTTGATAAAATACGTAGCTGTGTTATAAAGTCTATATTTGATTCTATTCATTTATCATATTAGTGTTATTATGAACATACATATTAGTATTTTAACATATTTTACATGTAACTTTCAATAATGCCATTTCTTATATAATATGAAGCACATGAAGAGTATTAAGGAAAGAAAAAAATGTGTAATTTTTTCTATATTAAAATTATGAACCACGAAGAGTTAATGGCAAGCTTGTACAAAAGAAAATGATGAAAAGAATTGGGAGTTGTCTTGTTTCAAATGTATTAATAACCAATTCAGAAAATGAAATAAGAAGGCAATCTCCAGATACCTTGCCTCATAGTGGGTTCAAATTTAAGGAATATAAGAAAACAAAACTTTGATATTTATGTTACTAACTCTACAGAACCTAAAATCAAATATTGAACATGCCAATGAGTTTAGAAGTACTTTCCATATGTTAAAAAGAATTCCCCAGGGCAGCTTTATTAAAATTAATGAAGTTGTATTTTAGATTTTTAAAAATATATGCTAAAATAAATAATATATAACTGAAAGTATAAATTTTTATGTCATACATATATAATACCACATTTTTAAAACAAGCATATGATAATGCAGACAAAGCACTCTATAAACAGATATTGATATTTAGAGTAATTCATTTTAAATCCTGCAAGTGAAGAGTTATCCTCAAATATCCCATCAAAATTGGAGAATCTAATTACTTAATCTTGAAACTCAAGGTTGAATGAGTAGTTACTTTTTGTTAATAAAACATAAGTATGATCTCATGGGCACCCTGTGGTTTTTTTAATACTAGTGACTTCTCTTCCCAAACATTTATGTAAGTTCTCTTCTACAAATGAGAGTTGGAAAATTTAGGAGATTCATTTGTCATACTACACATATCACAAAAATAAGCAGTTCATACTTTATATAGCAATTTGTATAAGATTAAAAAAATCATGTCAGTTTTAGAAATGAATCAATTTTTAGGTAGACAGACTCTAATAGGAACCATTCTTTTTACGTTATGTGGTGTCACATACATTTAAAATATGGATGATCATGGCTTATTTGTGAGGTGCGCATCTTGTACAAAGCCTTGTTGTTTTCTATGTATGATGTCTTCATCTATCCAATATATAGTGTATGTGCTGCTAGAGTAAGCTAAGATTTTATTGTTACTAGAAGTGGGGTAACATGAGCTTAAAATATGACTTGCATTAAATATTTACAGTTTATGAGCATTTCCTTAATAAATTATGTTCAGTTTTGTGCCTGAAATAAATAAGAACTTAATCACTGTTTCCTTTTTAATCTCCAGCAAATAAAGTAATTTTATGAGGAAAATAATCGGTATTTTAAAATCATCCATAGAATGAATCCAAGCAGTGCAGAAATCTAAAGTCAGAAAATCTTCATCTGAAGTGAGCAATGTAACTGGTATTTTCTAAATTAATCAGCTCATTAAAGTACTCGGTGTCATTCAAATAATATGTCTGTGTTTGGGTTGTGTTGGTGTGGTATTTGTATTTGTGAACCTTGAATCACAAGGCTTATTATTTGCATCTAAATTTATCTCTACAAGTTCAGATAATGATAATCTTCCATTGCATTAACAATGTTGGAAATAAAAGAGAAATAGCAGATACAGTCTATGCAGAGAAAATGGGTGATTAATCATGCTTTATTACAAATCCTGTAGCCCTAGTTGCCATCTCCATTGTGGTTTCATTTATTTATAATTGTAAACACTCTTTGTGATGAAAACTTAAGAAAATATTAACTTCCTGTTGGTGTTTACTTGTAATTAAAGAAAAAAAACACAACTATATCCTCAGATTTGAAAGTCACTGCCAAATTTCTGAGAAGAACTTTTCCAATCAGAGTGATGACTCCCGAAATATAATCATATAAAATTATGAATGTTTTCCCATCAAAATAAAAACAGTTTTCACCTAGTAAGATGAGTTTTACATGTACTAGTTCTGAAGTTTGAATCTCCTAAAAGAAAAGCTTTTGATTTTAAAGCAGCTCTCAGATCAACAACTGCTTGTTTTGGGAATGTTATATAAGAATACATTTTGGAGAAAAACAGAAAGTATACCTTCAAGTTAGAGCAACTACAAAAAATACAACCATTGCAGAGCTTCAAAAGACCAAGCCTTCCAGAAACAGAATAGTTTAAAGAGCACAATCAAAAATTGCATCTTGCTAACTTAAAGAAGTATAATACCATATTCCTTATCACACCTACAAATAAGTTTCTGTGGCATTATCAAGCAACATTTGATGTTAAAGTCATCTTCTCCATCATCTCAGACATGGACCATATAAGAAAGGCTGGATAGTAGAGCAGTCTACCTAGTACTACAAGTGGGGCACTTGAATTAAGCAAAGACTCTATGAACCTCAATTACTGACCTCTTACAGATAGAAATGGTAACTTCTAAAACACTCAGAGGCACCCCACATCATGCAGTTCAGTAAACTATATCTTTACTGAAATCAAGGTCCTGGAATGTTTCCATTTTCTAAATTAACTTAATGTATCATAAATCTTAATAATTTGTTATTAACGTGGTCTACAGAGAATATCTGGGATTGAAGAAAATCTGACCTTTTCAATGGTCATACTAGAAAAGTAGAATGGAAATATAAATATCTAGAGGAGTGACAGCTCAACAGCTCAACAGTTAAGAGCACTTACTTCTCTTGTAGAATACCTAGGTCTGTGCATGAGCACTGAAGGTCGGTGACCCACAATCTCCTATAACTCAATCTCTAGGGAATCTATCACCTTTAGCCTCCATGTGCATCTGACCTCACATGCACGTACTCACACACAGACATACACATAAATTTTAAAAATCAGTTTCTAGAAGAAAAAATGATTTCATTATAGCCTTTACATTATTTTTCAAAGGAATTGTAAATTTGGTTCATGAAAACCTCTTAAATAACAAATAGAATAGTATCAGCTATGCAACTTAGCCAACGGAAAATTTCTCCTTCAAACTTAACACACCCAGATGATTTACCTACCACACATGCTGAAAAAAAGCTCAGGGAAATGCTAGCCATTCTAGTTTAAGTGCTATAGAAGTCCTCTATAGTGCAATAATACATAGCCATTCAGGGTTTTTTTTTTTTTTGGCGAGGGGGGTTGAGACAGGGTTTCTCTGTGTAGCTTTGCGCCTTTCCTGGAACTCACTCTGTAGTCCAGACTGGCCTCGAACTCACAGAGATCTGCCTGCCTCTGCCTCCCGAGTGCTGGGATTAAAGGCGTGTGCCACCACCACCCGGCTGCCATTTAGGTTTTTATTGCACAATCCTTGAATTTTTACAAGAACCCTGAATTCATATATGTATCATACATATATATGAAACGAATGAGTAGTTGACATGCATTAAAATGACCAAATGAATTACTTATTTACAAGCTAATAATAGATGCTCTAGAACCAAGACATATAGCTCTCAACACATACATAGGTCTTCATGTGTTCAAATTCTGGTAGGAATAGCCCATAATAAAAATATGAAAATTATGTTCTCATTATATCAACAACTATGAAAAATTTTTAAATCGTCATGATAAAGAGGTCTTGGAGTCTTCCAGGGATAGACTTCAATAATGTTTAGAAAGATACACTTTTCCACTGTAAAGTCATTCAAAGAATGGACTGTCACCCTGAGACATAAGTGAGGTACATGACTTCTTCCTTCCTGTCTCTACAGCTCTGTCAAACAATATTTGTAATACTTCTAGTTTGGCGTTTTCATCTTGGAGTTAAAGATCTCACATCAGAGATCACAGAATCCTCTGAAAATATATAGCAAGCTTAATTGTTTACCTGTGATTGTAAGGTCACTCTGGTAGGTTTAAATTTTCATCAGATTCTCAAGAAAAGACATGATCCAAAAGGCTACTACTCTGCTAGTACAATCTCCTTCAATCCCACATTCATCAAATATCTGTATATTAAGCACTGACTAAGTGCTTATTACTAAGCTATCTATGATCATTCTTTCAGCCTTTAGGAATCTCAATCAGTTCTCTATTAAAAACAAATCAACATTGTAATGTTGCCATTGAGTTATTTTCTTCATAAAAACTCAATATAAAACTAGACAGGAATTTTGTTGTATTTGAGCTAAATCCAACTATGCTTCTGTGATCCAGTATTTGGGTCAGATTCTTGCCAAATTTGGTGACTCAAGAATTTGTATTATGAAGCCTATCCTACATCTCTGTGACAATATTTTCTTACAATTCCAAAACAGCCTTTTGGCAAGAGAGTTCAACTCTGATTGAAATTGAACAGATGCGGTGAGCTCAGTCAGATTTAAATACAAAATATTTTTCTCAATTAGCTGCTAAAGCAGTAGAAACAGCAAAAGAAAAGGTTTGAATATTCACCGTGGATTAGAAGCTATTTTCATTGACAGAAAATTTTCAGAAAACTTCAAAAAGAAATAACATGTTTGATGAGCACTATACTTGCATAAAAATTTAAAAATGAAATAATGACATTTAAAAGTAACAGTACAATAAAAACAAAGCAGAGCACTGAAGCTTGTTAGATTTGCTTTGTGTTTTCTCTCCCAAAGGACTTGATAAGATATACCCATTAGCTTTTATTCCAGTATCATCAAAAATAAGTATTTCCTTCCTTTCTTTACTTTGTCTTTTTGAATTTTAGAGATAGGGTTCCACCATATAACTCAAGCTGCCTATAACTTGTGAACTCACTACTACCTCAGCTCTGAATACTACAGAAAAATAATATTCTTAGATTCTCTTTCTCTGTATCTATTAACTCTCTTAGAAGTTATTCTTAGTAGATGAATTTTATATCAAAATTGAATTTTTTATAGAAAGATAAAATGTAATTATGTCAATCATTGCTGGTTCTAGATATTAATCTGAATAATTACTTTCCATTTTTTTTTTGGTTTATCCACTACTTTCAAATCTCATTGAGTCAACCCTATAACTGACTGCACAACCCTCAAATCTATATATCTACACTGAGTCATTTACTTTGAGGAATGTGTCTTTTGTTTGCTAACCTTTATTCTTCCCCTCTATTATCAGTTTTACTCATCTGTGTGGCTAAAAACCAATTGCATCTACTGAAGTGAATACTTCTATCTATGACCTTGAAGTACCATGCTAGCTAGTTCAGTTGGTAGAGCATGGGAATCTTAATTCCAGGGTCATGTGTTTGTGCCCCATGTTTGGTGCCAGATATTGCTGAATAATCCACAGATATTGATAAAGAAATTATTTATTTAGAAATTATTTTGGGGAGAACACCCACTTGACTCCATGCCCTCTCTTTTTCTCTATCTCTCTTTAGAAACAAACAAATAAACAAAAAAGCAATAGTATAATAAAAAAGAAAAAACACAAAACACACACACACAAACCCCACATCCATAAAAACACAAAATCAGAAGTAATAATAGTAGCCATTTTTAAAGTAAAATTGCAGCTTGCTCTACACTCAGATTTTGTTTCCCCGTTTCCCGTTTTTCCCTCTGTGAGGAAGATCTTAGAAACACACTTTGTTTTCAGAAGAACAGACAGAACCTTATGTTGCTAGAGTTTTCCTGCCTGGCCCACAGTCAGGACAAATCTCTCTCACCTGCCAGTCCCATAGCCACTCAGACCCGACCAAGTAAACACAGAGACTTATATTAGTTACAAACTGTATGGCCGTGGCAGGCTTCTTGATAACTGTTCTTACAGCTTAAATTAATCCATTTCTATTAATCTATACCTTGCCACATGGCTCGTGGCTTACCGGCATCTTCACATGCTGTTTGTCATCATGGCGGCTGGCAGTGTCTCTCTCCCTCAGCCTTCCACTTCCCAGCTTTATTCTCCTCCTTGTCCCGCCTACACTTCCTGCCTAGCCAATGGCCAATCAGTGTTTTATTTATTGACTAATCAGCAACACATTTGCCAAACAGACAATCCCACAGCACTTCCCCCATTTTTTTTTTCAAAAAGGAAGGTTTTAACCTTAACAAAGTAAAATTACATATAATTTGGGAATTTGGGCGTAGCTTCTCTTACTACTTCCTGCTGGAGGGGGGCGCTGTATCTTATGGGGAAACAAAGAAAATTTTAGGATTATGGAATAGTCCATGAGGCTGTATTGTCTGAGCCAGTTGCCTTCAAACGATTCTGGATGTTGGATCATCTGGGCCATGGTGTCATCGGAGACCTTTCAGGGGGTCTTGGCTGGTCAAACCTGATGTATCTTAATCTTGAACAAATCCATATCCTCTGGCTTTCTGTGGAAACAAAAGAGACTCTTTTCCAAAGCAACATATCCTTATATCCAAATTTTGAAGTCAAGGTATCTTTAAAATATACATTTTGGCATAACTCAACAGCTTTTACAATCAAATGTTTTTCTGCAGTTAAAAATCCCAAAGACAACACAATCCAGATTCTCTCTGTAATATTCATCTTTACGTGGCTTATTTTTTATATTAATTTTACTGTCTCTTTAAAGACTTTATTTTTTAAAACTATGTATTTGTTTATATAACTGTATATATCACATTTTTTGTCTCTTTCAAGCCTATGTATTTTTTACATACATTGTAAACTATTACATCTGAATCTGTCTTATTGTGAATCTATTGATTAAACTGCAGCAGCTGTGGCTGCTGGCTCCGCCCACCTCAGCTTCCCAACATGGCTACGTTTACCACCAGCTCTGGGAGCTATCGTGGGTCTTTGCTTTTATCCAAGTAGTGTGTAGTCCAGAAACTTTTTTTTTTTTGTTTTATACTAGCAAAGTCTAAATCCACCATGCAGTTTAATGTGCCACTTGCAGAGGCCTCATTCCTGCCATACTGCAGGTCGAGCGCACACACTAGGAACCCACAAGTAGCTCAAACTGGCAACTGCCGCTCATTTGAGAGAGACAATTAGGAACTGTTTTTAGCTCCGTTTTAGAATCTTTTCTCAGGTTTTAGGTGGAAACTCTTGCCCCACGTTGGGCGCCAAATGTAGATGTATCCAACCTTCCCATCAAACAATAAACACAGAACCAATGCAAAGAAGAAAGCCAAGAGGTCAGAGCCAAGAGCCAAAACCTTACCCTTCCTCCTGCAGTGGTCCTACCTCTCCGAACCAGAGCTACCCCTGTGTTAAAGTCTTTATATAGAGTTCCTGTCCTGCCTTCTCATTGGTTGTAAACCCAACCACATGACCGCCTCCTCACAGCCTGTCTGTATAGGCCTCCAGGTTTTCCATGATTGGTATTAAGATTAAAGGCATGTGTATCCAATAATGGCTGTATCCCTGAACACACAGAGACTTACCCAGCTCTGCCTACTAAGTGCTGGAATTACAAGCATATGCTACCACTGCCCTGCTTTCCTATGGCTTGCTAATAGCTCTGACCCCCGGGCAACTTTATTTATTAACATACAAATAACATTTTAATACAAATAAAATATCACCATAACCTTATAAAGGGTGTCTGTACTACCAGACCAAGAGAAGAAGCCACATTGGCCAGTCGCATTTTATGGCCTCCTTTCAAAGGCTGCTGCTTAAGAAACCCAGTGGTCACTAGGCAGTCAATCATTCCAAAGTGGAGCACCTTCCAATGCCTTGTAAGAGAAATCATAAAGGACATCCCTTTATATATTACAAAAACAAAAACCTATTGAAAAAGTTAGAATACTTGTTCAAAAACTAAATCTAATGCCATGTCTTTGACAACATTGCTATTATCTGTAAACAACAGTATCTGATGCCATCAGTAGGCTTCAAATGCTGTCCTTTCGAGCTGGAGTTTGCAAGCAATTCGATTCCTGTGGCCCTGTCATGAAAGGATAGGTGAACTTCATTTGACAGAGATAATAAATCACAAACACTCTTCCCAACTCCAATGAAAGCAACCTTATTCTTCAACACTTTTTAAGAGTCTCTATTTTAAGCCCTTATTCTCAAGAAGCACTTTGTTGTTTAAAACAAAGTATGGAAACCACTTAACTATATGGTCCCCAAGGTTTCTTGCAGCTCTGACTTTCAAGTGCTGAGTATTTCTAAAAGATCAATAAAGGCTGTGCATGAACTGGGATTCCGAGGCTTGTGTAGCTCAGCCTGTAGGGAAAACACCAGAGGGCAGAAAGAAATGAAAGGGAAAGTATGCTTACACTGTTTCCAAAAGTTTCCAACCAGTTTCTAAGGAGCAACTTCTATTATGTTAAAACAAAGGCAAACCTTTTAAATTATTCTACTATTTACCTAAAATGTACCTGTGGATCTTCTCCCCCTAACACAGAAATTTAAGTTTCCCTTTGGGGCTCTGTGGTTAAGAATACTTGATGCTGGGTGGGACTGGACTGGGCCCTCTGCATGGGTGAGACAGTTGTGTAGCTTGGTCTGTTTGAGGGACCCCTGACAGTGGGAATAGGATCTACCCCTGGTGCACAAACTGGCTTTTTGGAGCCCATTGCCTATGGGGGGACACCTTTTACAGCCTTAATGCAGAGGGAGGGACTTGGACCTGCCTCAGCTGATTGTGCTTTGCTGACTCCCCATGGGAGGCCACACCTTTTCAGAGGAGGAGATGGAGGGGTGGGCTGGGGGAGAAAGCTGGGGCAGGGGAGCAGAAGGAGGGGTGAGAGAAGGCTCTGTGGTTGGTATGTGGAATGAATAAAAATTTCTTAATAATAAATAAATAAATAAAAATAATATTTTAAAAAAGAATACTTGCTGCTCTTTTAGAGCACCAAGGTTTGATTCCCAGCATTCACAAGACATTCATGGCTCTAATTCTAGTTTCAGGGGATCAAACTGCTCTGGTCTCTGTTGGCACCAGGCACATACATGGTACACAGACTCACTCACACAGAGGCAAAACATTCATGAACGTACAATAAAACAAAGTAAAGACTTCCACCTTACATTGCATTTATGAAGTCAACTTCTCTTATCATTTCAACTATTATTGAATGTCTAAGAAATCCATTTACATCTCCAGCTTTAGAACTACTGTCTATCTAAGTGATGCCTCATACAAATGCTCGTGTAAATTAAAGGCAGCTTATCTAGAGATGAACTGATGTCTCTTCTCCTAGATTCCCTAGGGGATAAAGTTCTAATCCTCTTCAGAGTTTATGTAGCTCTTCAGCATCCTCAGCACACATAAAGTCAGGTTTCATTATCCCCCAAAGATCCTTTTCACCTGTGGCATACCGTTCACAACTTTGTCTATTTGATCACACTGTGCTTATGTCCTAAAGGGAAGTTTTGGATTTGCTACTTGTAGAGAGCTTTAATAACTGTCCCCTTAGCTATGTAATTTGCTCCTTCTTTGTGTCTGTGGGGTCACATTACTTCCTTCCTTCACAGTATTGTTACAATAACTATTTGTTTATTATCTCTCTTCCACCCTACACTATGAGGGTCCTATTGTTGAAAGTAACATCCACATTAGCATATTATTATTTCCTAGTAAACTAAAGATTCTGTATGTTGATCCCTTGAGCAGGCAAACCATATTTTACCCAAAATACCAGCAGTCAAAAGTGAGGTACAACAGGAGTCAGACGAACTTACAAGGAAACAATGGGTTTGTCTCTGCTGGAGTCCAGAGTGATTTTGGTGAACTGATGTCAACAAAGGACCAGTTCACAAGAGCATAAAACAGACAAAAAAATCCTGTCCCTTCCCTGCATAGTTCAAATTATTAACATTCCAAATTACTGTGAGCTGTTTTGTTAGACCAAAATCTGTCAGAGATGGCTAATGGTGCTGTAAAATCTTAGGACATAAACTGCATGTTTAAACTGATATTTCACTCCATAGGTTCACAGAGGGTATGCTGATCTGAAGGAATAATACAATGTCCTTAGGTTTTAAGAAACAAAAAGCAAATCTCCTTTACAGAATCCCCAAATAGAGTTTTTGTTACCATATCAATAACTTTGACGCTGTTAATTCTGCTTGGAGCTTCTAACTTTCCCACAGCTTTCTTGGACCAGTGCAAACATCTTAATAATGCAGTGTCACCAAAACAAGGGGGAATTCCCAAAAATAGGGGAGATCAGAATGATTAAATAGGAAGTGAAGAAACCTAACATGACAAAGTTAAGCTTTCAAATAAGGATTTAAAAATAAGACACATCCTGGTTATTATACACAGTCAGTGGCTAGCTGAAAGAATCCATTCCTTTGGTCAGAATATATTTATGGGTGTGGTCAGGAAATGCCAATAGTTATCCAACAACCTAACTTTTAGTTTATTATGAAAACATAATGAGTAATTAAACTTTTCTGAGTTTTGCAGTTGTGATGAGTGACTATGTGTGTTGTGAATTTTGGTAGAGCAAGATGTAGCCATGCCCACTGGTGAGAAACATATTTTTCTCATTCTTCAGTATCTAACATGTAGCCTTTTTTTTTTTCTTGACCAGTCACTTTGACAAAAAGCCATTCAACTAGATTTGACAATGGGATTTAGTTCCACACCCCTGAATCTGATTATTTTGGATAGTTTTCATACTGATAAATGATACTGCTGAGTGCACCATCCTATCATAGATCACAACTGTCTTACAATTTTTAATTGTCCTTTTTTTAAGATTTATTTATTTATTATGTATACAGCATATATGACTGCAGGCCAGAAGAGGGCGCCAGATCTCATTACAGATGGCTGCGAGCCACCATATGGTTGCTGGGAATTGAACTCAGGACCTCTGGAAGAGTAGTCAGTGCTCTTAACTGCTGAGCCATCTCTCCAGCCCCTAGTTGTCCTTAATGTAGTGTTTTTCCATAGCAAATATCTATGGGATTAACTCAGTATATAAATGAATGCATGAGGTAATCCACTGTTGACAAAATATACTTATCTTAAAGTCAGAACTTAATGCCCAATGTTTATTGCCCCCTTTAAATTCGATATGGCTTAGACAGTCTAGATTTATGCCCACAATAGGTTTGAATATTTGTTTAAACGAGGTGATCCCATAGCAAAGTAAAAGAAATGGCAAATGCTCTTCCATATGTCAAACAGCTGAGCTCTTTTACCTGGGAAATGATAACAAGGGGGCATTATGCTCATCATAATGCTTGCCACAAGCTCTGCCACCGCCTGGCTCGCATTGATACCAACGTCAGCAGCACTAAGCTAAGGGCAGGAGGAAAGCACATCGCATCTACTTTCTCTTCTGTTGTCATCATAATTATTTTCTTTACGCAGATAGCAGAGATTAGTGTTTTCAAAACCCTGGCTGAACTTTTCTTCCTTTCCCATAATTGTGCCTGTGGAACCATAACAGGAGGATAAACCACTGGGAGACTGATTTGCCTCCCCTCTAATCAGAACTAGCATGAGTATTTCCTGTCATTTCCTTTCTCCCCCTTGTCAGAATTTTAGTGCTCTACTTTTATCGCCAGGCTGTTTAGCCCTTCTGTTCTTATGGCTAGCAGGCAATTGGAAATTCCTTATTTTTCCCTGAGAGAGATAAAGATTCACAATATAGAGTCAGCGTTTCCCTAAAAATCATCCACATCTGTTGTGGTAATAAGTAACTCTCCTTTAGAGCATTCCCCAGGCAATCTGCAGAGCAATGCCTACACTCAATGCTTCAGCCAGGAAAATAAAACAAATGCCTTCCAGGAGTGATGGAATGATGGAAAGTACCAGAGCACAGTTGGGTGGAAAGTGCATAAAGTCTGCAGTGCCGTAAACAACATTGGCTTTGAGTCTGATTAAGTGAGATGGATTGGGCCATTTGCCCACAGTCCTACTGCATTTCAGTACTGTTTTCTCTAAATGCCACAAAAGTGCCATAGCTTTCAAAGAATATAGGAAAAGTGAGGTCCTGCAGGTTATCTTCTATCCTAAATACTATGTTCCCTTTATTGATTTCCTAAATTCTTAAGACATATCAAGTCTTCAATGTGTGTTGACATTGTGAGAGGTTTTTTTTTTTTTGTTTTTTTGTTTTTTGTTTTTTGTTTTTTCTATGACTTGACTCAGAACCACAGAAGTTGTAAAATCTCATTTTACCCACAACCTACAGACAGCCAAGTGGCCAGACCATGAAATGTAACCTTCTGGAGAGCCTTGGTGAGTTGAAGTCCATAGCAGGGAGAGAGATGCTTTTCCCTTTCTGGTCCTTAGCAGAATGCTGTGTTGAGATGGTTTCACTCTTACACAATACAATCTACAGACTGGCTGACACCAAGTCCCTCAGTTGTCAAAATCTATGAGTCCCTCTGACTGAGATGCAGATTTTTGTAAGCGTGAGAAAAAACAACAGCAATGATAACAACAAAACAGAATTCACAGGTCTTTACAGGTGTATTCACCAAAGCTACTCCTTAATGGCAAGAATCAAGATGAGATCCTGGATGCTAAAAATAGTTTTCTCTACTCTTCTCTGTGTCGCATGTTAAAAGGAGGCAAGAAGACTCTGTATGTTCCTAGCAGGGATGTTTGACTCTGCTTGCCCAGCTTGCACAGGCTGAGGTCATCTGGTTTAACTTAATTCACTCCAACACCCTGTGGAGTTAAACTTCCACTTCCAGACTTCTGACCCTGCAAGAAAGTGCTCTGGAGGAAAAAACTGATCATCAATATGTCCTATCCTCCTAAACACAGTTCTCAGGGTTTTTCACTACTTACCCTAACTGAAACCTCTGTGTAGTACTAGATCTAAAACAATTTACTAGAGAGCTGTTTGGCAGACATTTGCTCACTGTTTTACGAAAGAAAACAGGACAGAGAACACTAAAGAAACAAGACCCAGCCGGGCGGTGGTGGCGCACGCCTTTAATCCCAGCACTCGGGAGGCAGAGGCCGGCGGATCTCTGAGTTCGAGGCCAGCCTGGGCTACAGAGTGAGTTCCAGGAAAGGCGCAAAGCTACACTGAGAAACCCTGTCTCGAAAAACCAAAAAAAAAAAAAAAAAAAAAAAAAAAGAAACAAGACCCTCTAAATCAACATGACAAAGCTCATATGAACTCACAGAGAATGAAGCGACATGTACAGGTCTACACCAGGTCATCTGTGTATATTATATGACTTTCAGTCTAGTGTTTTTGTGGGATTCCTGAATGTGCAAATGAATGGGTCTCTAATTCTTGTGGTTCTCTTGAGTTTTTTTCCGCTGTTTGTTTTGTACAAATCTAGTGAGATAGTTTTGTTTTATCTTATATTTTATTTATTATATGTCATCATTATCCCTTAGAAGCCTGTTTGTTCCCCAATGAGAGTCAGAAAAGGAGTGGATCCAGATGGGAGAAGAGGTAGGGAGGAACCAAGAGGAGTAGAGGGAGGGAAAACTTTTAGCAAGATACAATGAAACATTTAGCAGGACACCTCAAATAGAAACTCTATGCCCTCTTCTCTCCCCGTGTAAGTAGCCAGCTTCTCCCCATTATCAATATCCTGATTAGGCTGGTCTATGTTTTTCAACTGGTAAACCAACATTGACACATCATCATCAAAGTTAGGTTAACAGTGGTTTCACTCTTGGTGTTGAACACTCTACAAAGGTGGGCAAGCATGCAATGGCATGCATCCATCACTGTACTACCTTAGAGAGAAATGTCACCGCCATGTAAGTGTCCTTGCTCCTTTCCTTTTCCCAGACCTGACTTACACAGTGGCTATAGTTCTGTTTTCTACGTCAAATAGCTGTAATAGAGTGGTTATCTAACCTTTCAGCTTGGATCCCTTCACTTAGTAATATGCATGTAAAGCCCCTGCACTTCTTATGGTTTCTTTAATAGTTCATTTCATTTCAGTGCTGAAGGATAGTCCCTTACCTAAATGTACCTGTGTCTTTATCTGTTTATCTATCCTCTCACTCACTAAAGTATGTTGCACTCACTATCCAGCTTTCCAATTATAGACAAAGTTCTGCAAACTTGTGTTCAGATATTTTTGTGTGTGGGCATATGTTTTCAGTTCCTTCAAATTAACAGCAAGGAACAAACTTGCTAAACTGTTTGATAAGAATGTTGAGATTTGTGAGAAACTGACACTGTGCATTCTGAATTCCCACCAGAACTGGGTTAGAGCTCTGATGTTCCGAATCCTCACCAGCATGGCTTGTAGTCAGTGTTCTGAATTTGGGCCAGTGTATTAATTTGATAATGACTCATTGTTGTTTTTGGTTTTCTGTTTGGTTCTGAAATTACTATATAGCCCTAGCTGTCATCAGAGTCACCGTACAGGTGAGGTAAGCCTCAAATTTGGAGCATCCCTCATACCTCTGCTTCCTTGTCTCCACTGCTGCTTCAATTTGATTTCTCTAGTGAAGATATGGA
Source organism: Peromyscus californicus insignis (assembly GCF_007827085.1). Lineage (NCBI taxonomy): Eukaryota > Metazoa > Chordata > Mammalia > Rodentia > Cricetidae > Peromyscus > Peromyscus californicus. The sequence goes on from NW_026294617.1 coordinate 92,399,910, forward strand.
TCATGTTTATATGCTTGCTTACCATACATACCTTCTTTGGTGATGTGCCTCTTCAAAATCTCTGGATCATTTTTAATTTGTTTACTAATGTTGATGTTAGTTTTTGACATTTCTTTGTATATTTGGATTGGATCCTTTGTCTGATATGCCCTACACAAATATTTATTTTCAGACTTAGAGTGGTTTTTTTTCATTATCTTGCTTCTTTTTCATTATCTTGACAATGTCCTACACAACGCAGAAGAATTTTAATTTGTTGAACTCTACCTCACTAATGATTTCCTTGTTGAATTGTACCTTTGCTATTAAACCAAATATCATTGCCAATCCCAAAGTCATATTGATTTCCTCCTAGATTTTCTTCTGGGAGTTTTGTAGTTCTGCATTTCACTTTTGGATCTATAATCCACTGAGAGTTTGGGTTGGTGAAGCAGGAAAGCCTGCGGCTACATTAATTTTCCCATGCGATGGCCAGCTGTCTCAGCCCAACTAACTTGTTGAAAGCCCCTGCTATTTCATAGCACTGCCTTGCTCCTTTGTCCAAAAGTAGCTAACAATATTTACATATTTTGCTGGTTTTGTTCATTCTGTTCTCAAGAGCCCCTCACCATGGATCCTGATTTCTTTGCTCCACTCTGAGGATTACAGAAGCATTGTTTTTACAATTTTTAAGGAGATTGTAGAGAGCAACTGAAGCTTAGAATCTTTGCTGAATCCCAGGGAACCCTGACTCTCCCTGAATGGTGCAAAATCCCTTTCAGAAAATAACTGTTTTCTCTCCAAATTGCCCTATAACACGTGAGTCTAGAGATGTGTTTCTGTCCTCTTGGCTAATACACCATTTCCCAAAGTCTGTTGACTGAAAATCAACACCAGTTCATTCATTTCTACTGTCAGGCATCCATATTCATTCCACTTCTATAAAGAATCATTTGTATCATCCTTCAGGAACTCTAGACTGACAGCTGTGGGGCCTGTATAGGCCCTCTGCATGTGGCAGACAGTAGCATAGCTTGGTCTGTTTGAGGGGCCCCTGGCAATGGGACCAGGATCTATCTCTTGTGCATGTTCTGGCTTTTTTTGAGCCCATTCCCTATGGTGGGATGCCTTATGCAGCCTTGACAGGAGTGAGGTGGGGCTTTGTTCTGACTCATATGAATGCACCAGGCTTTGTTGACTCCTTATGTGGCCTTACCCTTTTGGAGGAGTGGATGACAACAGGTGTGTGTGTGTGTGTGTGTGTGTGTGTGTGTGTGTGTGTGTGTGTGTGTGTGTGTGTGTGTGTGGAGGGGTGTGGTTGGTAAGTAAAATAAATAATTTTTTTTTAAATGAATCATTTGTAGACCCATTGCTATCCCTGTTTCATAAACAGAAATTTACAATCTGTCTCATCATCTCTCTCCCCAAAATTATTATAGATTATAATCTACTATTAGGGCTCATTGATTTCTTTACCTCATGCTTCTCAGCAACTGTCTTGGCTTCTTTGTGTAAGACCCCTGGAGGATCATTCTTTGGATTGAATTATTTTGTATTATTTATGATATTTTTAATTATGTGTCTTTGTGTTCATGTATGTGTGTATGATGTCTGGAAGATAGGGATAGTGAGAAGAAAAGGAAGGAGAGAGAGAGAGAGAGAGAGAGAGAGAGAGAGAGAGAGAGAGAGAGAGAGAGAGAGAGAGAAACTTATGTATAGAAGTACAGAGCTCTCAGGAGACTGAGGAAGGTATCAGATCTCCCAGGGTTACCTGACATAGGTGAATTGAATTAGTTGAATTTGGATGCTTTACAAGAGCAATATATGCTCTTAACTGTGAGCCATCTCTCCAGACCATGGTAGGAGCTATAACTTTTTGTTCTCAGAGATATGTTAACCTCCTTGCTGGCTTCTGAAAACTTCCCAGAGAACACCTATCTTCTTTAATCATGGCACTGGGAAATGTTGTTGTTATTTATGTTTATTTCTTTTGTTTGTATTTTAACAAAAAGCAAAACAGGCATTTCACCAGGAAAATGATCATAGAATTAAATCAGTTATGTGGTAATGATATAAGAAATCTCAATATTTCTGATACAGATTATAAGCTGAATACCATTGCTTTTGTCTCTAAGTATTAGTATTTTTATATGACTTGAAGCAACTAAATCTTTTTGCACAGGTTAAATTATTTATTGTTACCAAATAATTAGATTATGACCCAATTAATTGTAAAGAGCTTTGACCTGTTGCCCCATGTATCACACAACATGAGGAAGGATTTCTTAGGTAATTAGTCACTTTTCCAATTAACATAAATGTGTTTCAATCATCATATTGCATACAGGATAAGGAGAAATGACTTCAATAATTGTACTTTGCATTTCTATAGCAACTTTCATTTGAGAACTTCAAAGCACTAATTTAATTAAACCTCTGAATGTTCCCCATGAAGTAGGTGTTATTATTTCCGTTTGACAAAGACATAAATGAAGTCACAGAAAGATTAACTCACTTGCCTTTGGCCACAGAGTAAGTGAGTAGGGGAGGTCAGAATAAACCCTGCAATCTCAGAGACACACACTCTGTATTTTGGACCAACAGCTTCTTTTGACTGTTCCCTTTCTTGATGTCACATGAACTTGATGGTGACCTAGATTTGGAATGATGGGTATTTTAATTCTTTATAAACTGAGAGAGTTTGGAATGTAGATTATTCAAAGGCACTTTCTGGATTTCACTCTTCTGTATCATTTTTCTGGTATGGTATTCATTTGGGACAAATTCCTGGTGATAAATAAATTCTACCATTTTTATTTAAACATTTTTATCAACATATTCTCTCATTTTGTAGACTTGGCTAGCCTAATCCCAGAAAGCAAGGCTGTTTGCTTTTAATTAAGTGATGAACTGTACATCAAAGTTTCATGGGAAATTTTCAGAATCTCTACCTAATCTTTTCTTAATGAAATGGATCTGATGGCTACTCTGTTTGCATTAGTCACAGTACATGTTGTACACGAATTTGAGAAGTGTATTGAGCAAACAAAGTTAAAATATACCAACAAGTGTTCCTTAACCATGGTCTGAATATTTGGAGCTTTTTCAAGGGCAGAACATCCATTGCTATATTTTACTATGTAAAATCATGTACATTTAAAGCATTTTCTTGCCTTTGCATTTCAGTCTTGCAACAAAGGAGTCTTTGCAGTCTTTTTATAAAATACTACTCAGAAATATTCATCAAATCTCAACTATTAATATAATATTCTGTTGAAACTGAGACCAACAGGTGTAGCTGGAGTTTTCTCCAGTCCTGACTGGGCCTACAACCACTCAGACCCAAATAAACACACAGATGCTAATATTAATTAAAACTGTTTGGCCTAATGGCTCAGGCTTCTTGTTAACTAGATCTTACACTTAAATTAACCCATAATTCTTATTTATGTTTAGCCACGTGGCTTGGTACCTTTTCCCAGTTCTGCCTTTACATCTTGTTTCTTCTATGTCTGGCTGACGACTCCTGACTCAGCCTTCCTGTTCCCAGAATTCCTCTCTCTTTGCCCCACCTATACTTCCTGCCTGGCTACTGGACAATCAGCACTTTATTTATTAACCAATCAGAGCAACACATTCACAGCATATAGAGCAATATCCACAGCAAACAAAAGCAACAAATACAATTAGGATGCACTACTTCTTACCCTTAGGCAGTTTATCAGTAAACTTGGGTTGATATATGATGACAACATCAACTATTCAGCTTCGAGAACAGATGTTAATTTTCTCATTCTAGACACAGGACATCGAAAATCAAGGTGCTAGAGTGTTTGTGGCTTGAGATGACTCTCTCTCTTTTTTACAGTGTCTCTTTTCCTATTTGAAGAGATGTACCTGGATTCTCTTCTTCATTCAATAAAGATATCAATTCCATTGGAGTAGGGTTCTGTGCTTGTGATCTTTCCTCTGAAATCTGTATCTCAGAGCACTACCACATTTGGAGTTAGAGCTTCAACGTACAAATTTGGAGGAATAAGTTTTGAGTTTATAACAAGCAGTTTCTGTATTAATCAAGCAAGATAAAAGGTCCATTGCAATTTACAGGACCCTACTGATACAGGATCTGCTGAGGAAGAACATAAATTACTATTCCAAAGCAGGCATACTTTTAACTTAAAAAATAAACAACAAAAAACTATTTCTTTAAAAAGGGGTTAATTTCTATGATTTCTTGCCAAGTTACTATTCGAGTTACTATTTTCAATCTACTATACCACGTCCCATTTGCCAACATGATTTGCACTCTTGGTCAAAGAAACTTCTCATTTGAAACCTACTCATCTTTGAATATATTCCAAACATGGGCACATTTCAACTTTTAAAGGGAAGTAATGCAATCTTTTACAATCAATTACAATGACTCCATTGATATTATTAACCCTAAGGTAATCTAAAATTTAGTGTAGCTAGAAGTTTTCCTGTGTCCCACTCAGTCTGCAGCCACTTAGACCCAAATAATCACACAGAAGCTTATATCAATATACGAACTGCATGGCCTATGGCTAAAGCTTCTCACTAGCTAGCTCTTACATCTTAAATTAACCCATTTCTATTAATCTATAAGTTGCCACGTGGCCAATGGCTTGCTGGTATTTTCACATCTTGCTTCTCCTGCCAGCATCTCACAGCATCTCTAGACTCAACTTTTCTTCTTCCTGTTTCTCTCAGATTTTCTACCTGCCTCTAAGTTGCCTTGCCATAGGCCAAACGGCTTTATTTATCAACCAATCAGAGCAACAGATATTCACAGCATACAGAGAGACATCCACAGCAATTTAGTTATAGCTCTGACATTCAATGATACATAGAACATTTAGAAATACATTAAACCATTTTCCTTCCAGAATCAATTTCTATCGCACCTTGATTCAAGAATACTCAAAATTAGAAGATTTTGAAACTCAGTGCTTTGTTGAGGAATAGTGGTAAATTATTTCAAGTATCTTTAACTCCTTAGTAAATGGTTATGTATTTCAAATACTGTGAGCTACTTGGAATACTTACAAAGTGGAAAATGTGAACAGAAAAAGACTTAGTAATCAAAGGAGGAGGAACCTTATTTCGGATGGATTAATGTGGAAAACAAGATTACATTAGAAAATTTATTTCCAGGCTCTTACTTTCATAGTTAAAGCACACTGAAATTAATAGTTATCTTATTTTGAATACTGATTATAAAGGGTTATTTTCATCATTCATTAGGTGTTTCATTCTAGAAGTAGTTACCCATTTGTACTACATTTTCTATTCCCTTTTATCTATCCTCATTTTACTTCATATACACTCTCATTATAGCAGGTTTCATAGTGTATTATATATTAATTTATAAGCTGTTTTCCTTAGCTATTGCAAGTTTCTTTAAAATTATTAGCAAGAGCTGAATTGGGAACCCAGGGCTTTACTCTCAGCACTGGAGAACTTGAGATGTGAAGAATAAAAGTGTGGACAACCCGTACCCCATAACATCCACCCATCACTGCCCCAGTGGCAGGCCAGCAGGAAAGACTCTTAGGGGTAAGCTTCCCTACCAATACCCCCCATCAGACTCTGCTAACTATAAGACACACTCCCTACCACAAACCCACCCAACTCCCTATGACCTCAGCGGCTTCCTAACATACAAAATCTGCCAGTTCTGTTTGGACCAAGAGGTGAGTGACTCTTCTCACATCTGTCTCTGGAACCCGGGCCCTAAGGTACAACCTGTGCATCCCTACCCCACTAATGGCTGCCCCAGTTTCAGGCCAGTAGGGGAGTCTCCTGTGGTCAGGCTTCCCTACCAACACCTTCCATTGGACCTACAATCTACAAGATACACTCTCTACCCCAAACTCATCCATCTCCCTGCAACCTCAGCTCCTCCCTGAGACACAGAATCTGCCAGCTACAATTAGACCAAGAGCTCCAGTTGGACCACGACTGGCCCTCAAGACACAGACACAGCAAGCGCAGATTGGACCAAGAGCAGCTCCCTCACACATAGACACATCTTGTACCTATTGGAGGAAGAGATGGGTAATGCCAGTGAAAAACACATACAACAATATAAAGAGCAATATGGCACCACCAGAACCTAATGGTTCTATAACAACAAGACCTGAAAATCACAACATAGAAGAAGCAGAAGAAAGCAACCTTAAAAATAACTTTATGAAGATGATAGAGGTCTTTAAAGAGGAAATGAAAAATTCGCCTAAAGAAACTGAGGAAAAGACAAACAAAACATTGGAAGAAATCAATAAATCCCTTAAAGAAAGACAAGAAAAACAGATAAAGTAGTTAAACAGGTGAAGGAAACATTTCAAGACCTGAAAACTGAAATAGAAACAATGAAAAATACACAAACTGAGGGAATGCTGAAAATGGAAAATCAGAGTAAATGTAAAGGAATTGCAGGTGCAAATGTAACCAACAGAATACAAGATATGGAAGAGAGAATCTCTGGTATGGAGGATACAATACAGGAAATAGATTCATCAGTCAAAGAAAACACTAAAGCCAAAAATATCATAACACAAAACATCCAGGAAATATGAGACACCATGAAAAGACCAAACCTAAGAATAACAGGAAGGAGAAGAAATACAGAAAATGTATTCAATAAAATAATAGAAGAAAATTTTACCACCTTAAAGAAGGAAATACCTATGAAGATACAAGAAGCTTACAGAACACCAAATAGACTAGATGCCCAAAAAAGTTCACTTGCCACATAATAATCAAGCCACAAAACATACAGAATAAAGAAAGAATATTAAGAGCAGCAAAGGAAAAAGGCCAAGTGACTTATAGAGGCAGACCTATGAGAATAACACTTGACTTCTCAATGGAGAATCTGAAAGCCAGAAGGTCCTGGACAGACATTATGCAGATACTAAGAAACCACAGATGCCAGTCTAGACTACTATACCCAGCAAAACTTTCAATCACCATAGACAGAGTGCATAAGATATTCCAAGACAAAAACCAGATTTAAACAATGCCTATCCATACAGAAAGCACTAGAAGAAAAACTCTAACCTAAGGAAGTTAGAGGCACCCATGAAAACACAGGAAATAGACAACCACACAGCAGTAAATCCCAAAGAAGGGAAATACACACACACTACCACCAAAATATAACAGGAATTAACAATCACTGGTCATTAATATCCCTTAATATCTATGGACTCAATTTGCCTATAAAAAAAAACACAGGCTAACAGAATGGATAAGAAAACAGGATTCATCCTGCTGCATACAACAAACACCCATCAACTTCAAAGACAGACACTGTCTCCGTCAAAGTTTGGGAAAAGACTTTCTAATCAAATGGACTTAAGAAGCAAGCTGGTGTAGCTATCCTAATATCGAACTAAAGTGGGCTTCACAAACTAAAATCAATCAAAATAGGTCAGGAAGGACATTACATACTCATCACAGGAAAAATCCACTAAGATGAAGTCTCAATTCTGAACATTTATATCCCAAATACTAGGGCACCCACATATGTAAGGGAAACAGTACTAAAGCTTAAATCACAGATCAAATGCCACACATTAGTAGTGGGAGACTTCTACACTCCACTCTCACCAATGGACAAGTCTTCTAGACAGAAACTTAACAGATAAATAAGGGATCTTAAAGTTGTTATGACTCAAATGGACTTAATAGATATCTACAGAACATTCCACCCTAACACAAAAGAATATACCTTCTTCTCAGCACCCCATGGAACATTCCATAAAATCAACAGCATACTCGGTCACAAAGAAAATCTCAACAGAAATAAAAAAATGGAATGACTCCCTGTATTTTAGACCACTAAGACTTGAAGTCAGATTTCAACAACAACAAAAATTATAGAAAGCCTACAATCTCATGGAAACTGAATAATGCTCAACTGAATCACCAATGAGCCAAGGAAGAAATAAAGAAAGAAATTAAAGATTTCCTAGAATTCAATGAAAATGAATGCACAACATACACAAACTTGTGGGACACTATGAAAGCAGTGCTAAGAGAAAAATTCATAGCACTAAATATTCACATAAAGAAACTGGAGAAATCTCACACTAGTGATTTTACAGAACACCTGAAAGCTCTAGAACAAAAAGAAACAAACTCACCCAGGAGGAATAGACACCAGGAAATAACCAAATTGAGGGCTGAAATCAATAAAGTAGAAACAAAGAAAACAATACAAAGATAAAAACAAAGAGTTGGTTCTTTGAGAAAATTAACAAGATAGACAAACCTTTATCCAAACTAATCAAAAGGCATAGAGAGAGAACATCCAAATTAACAAAATCAGAAATGAAAAGGGAGACATAACAACAGACAAGGAGGAAATCCAGAGACTCATCAGGTCATACTTCAAAAACCTGTACTCACAAAATTGGAAAAATCTAGAATAAATAGACAATTTTCTGAATAGGTACCACATACCAAAATTAAATCAAGACCAGATAAACAATTTAAATAGACCTATAACTACCAAGGAAATAGAAACAGTTATTAAAAGTCTCCCAACCAAAAAAGCCCAAGACCAGATGGTTTCAGTGCAAAATTCTACCAGAATTTCAAAGAAAACTAATACCAATACTCTTCAAAGTATTATATATAATAGAAACAGAAGGAACACTACCAAACTCTTATGAGGCTACAGTCACCCTGATAACCAAACCACATGAAGATGCAACAAAGAAAGAGAATTATAGACCAATCTCCCTCATGAACACTGATAAAAAATGTTCTATAAAATACTGGCAAAGCGCCGGGCGGTGGTGGCGCACGCCTTTAATCCCAGCACTCGGGAGGCAGGGGCAGGCGGATCTTTGTGAGTTCGAGGCCAGCCTGGTCTCCAAAGCGAGTTCCAGGAAAGGTGCAAAGCTACACAGAGAAACCCTGTCTCGAAAAAACCAAAAAAAAAAAAAAAAAAAAAAAAAAAAAATACTGGCAAAGCGAATCCAAGGGACACTTTGCTCAGCCTGGGTGAAGGGAGGAGGAGACTGGACCTGCCTGGACTGAATCTTCCAGGCTGAGCTGAATCCCCAGGGAAGTCCTTGCCCTGGAGGAGATGGGAATGGGGGGTGGATTGGGGGGAGGGCAGTGGGGGACAGGAGGAGGGAGGACAGGGGAATCTGTGACTGATATGTAAAATTAAATTAAATTATAAAATAAATAAATAAATAAAAATTATCCACTGTGACCAAGTGGGCTTCATCCCAGAGATGTAAGGATAGTTCAACATATGAAAATCTGTCAATGTAATACACCATATAAACAAACTGAAAGAAATAAAACCACATGATCATCTCATTAGATGCTGAAAAAGCCTTTAACAAAATCCAACACCCCTTCATGATAAAGGTGTTAGAGAGATCAGGAATACAAGGAACATACCTAAACATAATAAAGGCAATTTACAGCAAGCTGACAGCAAACATCAAATTAAATGGAGAGAAACTCAAAGCAATTTCACTAAAATCAGGAAAAAGACAAATCTGTCCACTTTCCCTATATCTATTCAATATAATACTCGAAGTGCTAGCTAGAGTGATAAGACAACAAAAGGAGATTAAGGGGATACAAATTGAAAAGGAAGAACTCAAACTTTCACTATTTGCAGATGATATGATAGTCTACATAAGTGACCCCAAAAATTTTACCAGGGAACTTCTACAGCTGATAAACACCTTCAGTAATGTGGCAGGATACAAGATTAACTCAAAAAAATCAGTAGCCCTCCTATATCCAAATGATATAATGGCTGAGAAAGAAATCAAAGAAACGTCATCCTTTATAATAGGCGCTAATAACATAAAATACCTTAGGGTAACTCTAACTAAGCAAGTTAAAGACCTGTATGACAAGAAATATAAATCTCTGAAGAAAGAAATTGAAGAAGATATCAAAAAATGGAAAGATCTTCCATGCTCATGGATAGGTAGGATTAACCTAGTAAAAATGGCAGTCTTACCAAAAGCAATCTACAGATTCACTGCAATCCCCATCAAAATCCAAACACAATTCTTCACAGAACTTGAAAGAACAATACTTAACTTCATATGGAAAAATAAAAAACCCAGGATAGCTTTAAAAAAAATCCTGTACAATAAAGCAACTTCTAGATGCATTACCATCCCTGACCTCAAGCTCTGCTATAGAGCTATAGTAATAAAAGCAGCTTGGTACTGGCATAAAAAAAAAGACATATGCACCAATGGAATTGAATTGAAGACCCTGACATTAATCCACTTACCTATGAATACATGATGTTTCACAAAGAAGTCAAAACTGTACAACAGAAAAAAGAAAGCATCTTCAGCAAATGGTGCTGGCACAACTGGATGTCAACAAGTAGAAGATTGAAAATAGATACATATCTATCACCATGCACAAAATCAAGTCCAAGTGGATCAAAGACCTCAACATAAATCCAGTTACACTGAACCTAGATAGAAGAGAAAGTAGGAAGTAGCCTTGAACACATTAACACAGGAGACCACTTCCTAAATATAACACCAGTAGCACAGACCCTGAGAGCAACAATTAATAAATGGCACCTTCTGAAACTGAGAAGCATCTGTAAGGCAAAGGACAAGGTAAATAAGGCAAAATGACAGCCTACAGAATTGGAAAAGATTTTCACCACCTCCACATTTGACAGAGGACTGATCTCCAAAACATATAAAGAGTTCAAGAAGCTAGACATCAAAATACCAAACAATCCAATTAAAAAATAGGCTACAGAGCTAAACAGAGTATTCTCAACAGAAGAATCTCAAATGACTGAAAGATATTTAAGGAATAACTCAACATCCTTAGTCATCAGGAAAATGCAAATCAAAATGACTCTGAGATACCATCTTACACCTATCAGAATGGCTAAGATCAAAAACATTCATGACAGCTTATGTTGGAGATGATGTGGAGCAAGGAGAACACTCCTCCACTGTTTGTGGGAGTGCAAACTTGTACAGCCACTTTGGAAATCAGTATGGTGGTTTCTCAAAAAATTTGGAATCAATCTACCTCAAGACCCAGCTATACCACTCCTGGGCATATACCTAAGGAATGCTCAATCATACCACAAGGACACTTGTTCAACTATGTTCATAGCAGCATTATTTGTAATAGCCAGAACCTAGAAACAACCTAGATGCCTCTCAATCAAAGAATGGATAAAGAAAATGTGGTACATATACACGAGGGAGTACTACTCAGCAGTAAAAAACAATGACATCATGAAATTTTCATGCAAATGGATGGAACTAGAAAATATCATCCTGAGTGAGGTAACCCAGACTCAGAAAGACAAACATGGTATGTACTCATTCATAAGTGGAAACCAGATGTAAAGCAAAGGATAATCAGACTACAACCCACAGCTCCAGAGAAGCTAGCTCACAAGGAGGACCCTAAGAGGGACACATGGATCACCCTGGGAAGGGGAAATAGATGAGATCTCTGTGAGTAAAGTGGGGGTGGGGGAGCAATAGAGGGTAGGGGATTGGTGATTAGTACACAAGGATGGTCAAGCTGGAAGAGGGACAGAGTGGGAGAGCAGTGAAAGACATACCATGATAGAAGGATACATCATGGGTATAGGGAGAACCCTGGTGCTAGGGAAGTTCCCAGGAATCCACAAGGATGACCTCAGCTTAAACTATAAGCAACAGTGGAGAAGGTGCCTGATCTGGCTTACCTCAGTAATCAGATGGGTGAATAACCTAATTGTCATCATAGAGGCTTCCTCCAGTAACTGATGGAAGCAAATATAAAGATCCATAGCCAAGCACCATGTTGAGCTTCAGAAGTCCAGTCAAAGAGAGAGAAGAGGGATTCTATGAGCAAGAGCATCAAGATCATGATGGGGAAACCTACAGAGACAACCAAACCAAGCTAGTGGGAACTCATGAACTTTAGACCAACAGCTGTGGAGTCTCCGTGGGACTGAACTAGGCCCTCTGCCTAAGTGAGACAATTGTGTAGCTTGATCTGTTTAAAGGCCCCCAGCAGTAGGATCAGGATCCATCCCTAGTACATGAGGTGACTTTGGAGTCCACTACCTATGGTGGGACACCTTGCACAATCTTGATGCAGGAGGAGGGACTTAGTCCTGCCTCAACTGAATGTACCAGGCTCTGCTTGGTCCCCATGGTGGGTTGGGGAGGTTGGACAGGGGGCATGGGAGGAAAGAAGAGAAGGGGATCTATGGTTGGTGTGTAAAATGAATAAAAAATTAATTTTATATAGATATAAGTATAGATAGATGGATGGATGGATAGATAGATAGATAGATAGATAGATAGATAGATAGATATCCAGGAAAAAAAGAGTACAAGTATGAGTGGAGCTTGGTTCAATGGAAAGATTCAGTCTTTAAAAAATATAATATATAATACAATAAATTCATTTAAAAGTGCTTTGTTTCTGGTTTATAAATTGCACAACACACAGGATAACTAAGAATGATTATTTGAATATGAATGAGATAAAAGTCTATGATTTGGATGCCTGGAGTATCTTTGTGAAAATGGGAAAGTTAGAAAGTATTCAAATAGTCACAGCTTTTTAATATTGTCCTTTAGACTTTCTTATAGTTCAAGACAGTCACAAATATTAGTAGCTTTTCTTGTTGCTGTAACAAAACATCTGACAGAAATAGCTTAACAGAGATTTTGTTTGACTCACAGTTTCAGGGGATTTCAGTTTTTTATGGCAGGTATTCTGGTTAGTTTTAACTGTCAACTTGATGCAACCTAGAATCATCTAGGAAGTGAATCTCAATTGTGAAATGGCCTAGAACAGATTGCCTTGTGAGCATGTCTGTGGGGTACTGTATTGATTATTAATTGATATCTGAGGGGCTACTGTGGGTGGCACCATTTTCTAGGCAAGTAGTTCTTATATATATATGTGTGTGTGTGTGTGTGTGTGTGTGTGTGTGTGTGTGTGTGTGTGTGTGTGTGTGTGTATAATATTTTTAGATACGCAATGCTGTGTAAAGTAGCAAGATGGCCTGATTTCAAGTTCTTGTATTAAGTTCCTGACTTGACTACCCTCAGCAATGGACTGTGTAACCTAACTCAAATAAACCATTTTCTCCCCTGAACAGCTTTTGGTCAGGGTATCCTAGTGAGATGTGAGTTTGCTTTACCCACCAGGGCTGCGTAAGAGGATGCCTTGACCACGTGCATGGTTACCAGGTGTTTGGAAGGGTCTGTACTTGACTGTGTGGTATGCTTCAATCTAGCAAGGGGAGGTCTTTTGCCCCGCCCCTTGACATTGTTATAAAAAGCTCTTTTAAAGAGACAGAAGGAGCCATTGGGTATTGACCCAGATCCTCCTGAAGCTATCCTGTGTTTCTGTCTGTCTCATCTCTGCGATCTTTCTATCTACAAATTCCTTATTCTTCTCTGTCCTCATAGGAACCCTGTAAAAGGTGGGAGCTGACCTCCCACAAGGGTATTGAATTGCAACAACAGAAATGAAAACAGACCAGCAAGGAACACATGACTGTAGGGTCAGTCCATGCTGACAGGACCTTAAGCTGGCTGATCACATGATGATGGGCAACCAGGAAGCAGAAAGCTCACCGAGAAGCATAAGCAAGCATAATTCAAGACATGACTCCAATGGCCTGTGTCTGCCTCTAGTTTCCATATCCAAAAAGTTTTGTTATCTCTCAAGAAAGTACCAGTAGCTGTGGACAAAGTGTTCAAACTCATGAGTCTGTAGGGGGTATTCCACACTCAAACCATAGCATTTACTCTATAAATTTATCTCTACTGGTAAACTACAGTGTTTTTATTTCTAAATTACTTTCTAAGGATAAATCCTCATATTTATCTTATCATATTTATCCACATATTCTTAATGGTTAATATTCTCAAAATGTGTGAAATGGTTTATCAGTGATCTCTGACAGTGTAATTTCTGAATTTGCTAAGCAGCAAATCTTTTCCATCTTTCTTGCCAAAAAAAAAAAAGAGAGAGAGAACAAAGGAAAACCCAGCCAGAGAGAGTCCATCCAAATAGCACAGGATCTCTGCCCCACACATACATACTCACATACGCAAACTGATACTCACAAATGCACACACTCACATACACTTTCACACTCTTACACCCACAATTTTCAAAAATATAAAATATCCATGAGGACACTACCGTGTATCACTAATTCTCTTTGTGTACTATGCTAATCTATGTTCCCAACAAACTAGCCCAGCGTGGATCAAGTCATACATACTCTTCTAAAGAATTCCTCATGCAAAAAACACCTTGGTAGTAGGTAGTCTTCACTCATTTTCTGCAACCAGAATGTAGGTTTCACACAGATCTCAATGAAAGCTAAATGTGTGTGGTTCACAGTGTGGCTTCTAGTCTAGTAGATTTATCATCCCAGACAAACTCATCACAAAAGAAAACACTTGTGCTCTTACTGAATTAGAAACTCTATGGCCAAGTCTAGCATCTGGGTTGAAAGTCCTCCCGGTTCAGTTCAGGCTAAAATCTGAGAACTCCTACTCTGTCCTGAGATTCTGGTGATGGAAAAGTCTGGATTTCATGCTTTGAATACCATCTTTGCTTCACACCCTTTGATGGTGGTCTTGATACAATCAGTGACTCTTTTACTGATGCCATTAACAGTGCTTTTTGAATGACATTAAACCTCAAGCTCCTTTCTGTCCAAGTCCACTTTCTTGGCTGATATCTGTCTTGCATATCCTCAGGCACACTATGCATATTAAGAAATCTGATGTCAAATCAAGGGTTCTCATGTCTCTCTCTCTCTCTCTTTTACTAAATCTGCCCTATAAATCACTCTCAGGTGCTCATTTTTTTTTTCTGTGTACTATCACGCTCTGTGGCTTCCCCATTCCTTTCTGCTACTTCCATTTTATCTCCTTCTCTCTGGCCTTTCCCTATTAATTGCCATCATTCCTTACCCCTGCTCCAGCCCAGTCAGTGCATCTTATTGAATGAATTTTAATGCCAAGTTGTTTAGACAGAATTTGAAACTGCACAAGAGATTTATAGTTCAGGGAGCATCATCTGGAGAAGGTCCTAATTTATTTTCACAGTTATGTAAAATTTAGATCTCTCATGTCTGTAAAACCACCCGCAAGCAACACCAATTGTATTTCACAGGCTAGTCCACACAAATGATTTAAGCCAGACTCTAGATCCTTTCCCCCTAGGAAAAATTTGAATATTTTGTTTAAAGGAAAGGAAATTCAATTAGACTATCACAAATATAAACAAAATCAGAATGCCCTTCCACATCTAGAACTCCTGTCCATAGGCAGGCAAACTATATAAAGTTACTCTGCCTCTCTGAATAAGATGGATTCTTTGTTGCCATATAATTTAAGTAAAGAGTATATTCCATTTGGAAAATTACTGATCTCCAGAAGCTGTGAAGATGGCCATTTAGTATGCCACTAAAGCAGCCACTGTGGTTCAGAGAATACTGGGACAGTGGAAGAGCTGCTCTGTAGTTACCACTGTATCCCAGGTGAATTGTACACACTATGGTACTGTATAAACTGTCCATTTCAATCATATCACAGTGACTTCAATCCTATATACAGTTGGATAAGTCAGATAAAGACCAAGTTTAAAGACACAAGGTATACTGGGTTCATGAAGTGCCCTAGCAGTTACCAGCCAGAAGACGTAGCAAAGCCTATTTCAATAATCAGCTGTTAAAAGAAAACTGGCCTCCTCCTCCATAATTAAAAAAAAAGATCTGAGCATAAAATTGGATCAGTTGTGCTTAATGGAGGTGATTTTGACATTTATGACATTTAGCAATTTCTGGAGACATTTTTGTCATCATAACTGGAGGAAGGATGCTAAAAAGTTAAATGAGTAGGGACGTTGCTAATATTGCATATGAGCAGGACAGAACTCCATAACTTACCTGTAGGCAGCCCAACATAGTAAAAACCATGGAAGCCATGGATGCTAAGGCATAGATGAAACTGCTGCTAACTGAAAAGCTGATTGTTTAACAGATATTTATTGTGCCTCAGGCGGACTTGCCACTCAGATTCTCTCTTCACTTTAGCCGAAGTGACAGAGCTGGGACACTAAAGTTCAACAAGATTCAGAGAGCACCAAAGAACCACACATCCATGTTTGTGCCTCATGTCTTCAGCATAAATGTTTACCTTATTATTCAATTGATTCTTTGAAAAGAAAATTTAAAAATGTCTTAAAATTTGCTACTTTTATTCTACTGTTCAAAAAGATCCCAAAGTCAATCATCACCACAGTCATCCAAGAGCTAACAATCTGTTTTTCTATCTTCAAAGGCACTTATGGAGGCAGTACAAACACAAACCATGTAATCAGTAAATATCCTGGAATAGACTATGTAACTATCATATTTTTTTCTAAATCAGAGAAAAACAGGGTTGAACAGAATGTTAGAATTGAATCATAATAATAGTAACTTACATTAAAGGAGAACTTGTAGAAAATACACCAGTCACTTTTACTGAAGCTTATTATTTAATTCTCATAAACCAACCTTTGAGGTAGTCTCGCCTACATTATATGTAAGGAAAATTATATGAGCAAACTTCTGGAAGTAAAACAGCTAATCAATGACAGAGAGAAGGTATCAAGTGCCATTGTTTGGGTTTGGAATGACCCCCATGAGGTTACTTCACCACATACTCCTAACCAGGTTGCTCTGCCTTTTCCGTGGACCAAAAGCACCAGGGCAACTGAACACAAACTGTGAAATCATAACTCATAAAACCAACATTTCCTTATCTTAACTTGATCATTTCAGATACTTTGTTGTAGTAATGGAAAGCTGATTAGCACTTCAAGAGAGTCTAGTTCCAGAAAATCTATGATTTATCTATCATACCATTCATCTTTAAAGACTACGAACAGATAAATCTGTTTTATCTCTTGAAGACATGGCTATGGAAGACATACATCACAGAATTAATATATCATACATTATAGAATTAATATATCGTACATCATAGAGTTAATGTATTGGTTCAGTTCAGTAAACTATTAAAATGAAATAGTGTCCACATGATACATAGTGTTCCATCTAAAAACAAGTTTCTCGTATATTTGGTCAAAGTCACAATGTCTGCTATGAAACTGTAGCACTTGGAAACACTGGAGCCCTCTGGTTTTGATCAAACTGTTTAAGTGGCCAGATACATGACCTTGTTGTTGCCAAACATGTCCTCACTGCAGGTGACATTTCAGCAGCTTTCTGAAGGAGAAATTGTTGCTTTCATTCGGCTCCTATAAATTGTGCAAAATGGCCCATTACCTCTGGTCCCTGTAACAAGGATACTTCAAAGGCAAACTGAGAGAAGGAGAAACCATTCATGTGAATGGCAAATCGTCATTGAGCAGACAATCTGACCCACTAGCCACACAAAATTAGAGATGGGCATTGTTTCATCCCCCCTGAATAGTCAGCAATGGCTGCTTTATCTGCAATCCTGTTTTCTCTTCTTTGTCCAATGCAAATAAATGTGTTGCCGTTCTTAACCACAAAGCATTTTCTTTTGCTGAGAAATACATTCACACTTCATTTCCTCCCCCACCCCAACCCTAGTTCATAGAGCCTCCACCTTGCCTCAAGGAAGAGTCACACACAAAAGAAAAGAGAGAATAGCTGTCTGGTAAGGAAACGCTGGACTTCACTAAATCGGACTTTGTGTCTATTAAGATGATTTAACAGAGGTTGCTTCATTCTGGCTACAAAATACATTTGAAATCAAGTCTATCTTTTATAAAAGGAAAATCTGCTGAGAGTACAGAAAAGAGCTCAGATTTATTCATGCATGAGAAACCCATTTTAACAGTGTTTATGATATGGCTCATTGACCAATCCTTCAAAACACAGCTATGAACAACAACAAGAACAAAGCTCACCACACATCACATAATTGGTCCATAAAACAGATGTTCATTGCTTCACACACTGCGCATTTTTTAAGTACTCTGTTATTTCATTTAACTCCAGAATACTCAATGGATGTAGTTTTATAACAACGGAATAAAATTTTGTGTAAAATGTTAGCGAAAAAACCTTGGGACAATGTATCACAGAGGCCTCAAGGAATTCTGGAAGACTGTGTATGAATGCAACAGAAGCAAACAAGTTTGCCGAAGTCTTCACAGAATGTGTTCAAATGTACCTAACCCTCAAGTCATAATCAGAGGGAGGAATTCATACATGTTCAGTATAATGACTTGGAACTTTGGAATATTTGATATAAACCAGTCTTGGTATTTTTCTCCATATGACTGGCATATGGAATGCAAGAATTATTTGCCAACTTGAAAACTATAGGGAACAGATGTAAGAAATATGAGGAACACCCTAACAATATACAATGTCTACAATAGTATCTACAATAGTAGATGCAGGGCTTAGACTCTCGTCTCCTGGATCTCAGCTGGTCCCTGTCCTGTTAGACCAGCCATCCCTCAGTGCCACTTGACAAAGCATCACTTATCCACTAAGAAATCAGCATGTTACATCGTTACATGCAATGATTTTACAAAGTGAAATCAGTCCTGCTTGAAACGATTTTCTTTTATTCTTCTTCGCCTTTCAAAATGATCATGTTCTCATGAGAACAATTAATGATGATTAAACATAAAGTAACTTTGTGTATTTTTTATATGCACTTTTTTGGTATACTATGCTGAACTGCCTCAATTGCAAATATATAAGACATAACTCAAACTTCTTTAACCTGGAAAGAGAATTTATTGACTTACTAATGGAAACAAAGGTCCATTGCCATAGTCCCCAGGACTTATACTCTTTCCAGCATTTAGCTCTGTTCTGTGTTTTAAAAAGTTTATTCTCAGATTTGAAATGCTAGCCTTGGAAGATTCAGATTCATACCCTATTTCTAATCTTACTATTAGAATAATTTTTTCGTTCTTCCTCATAGTTCCACAAACTCTAACTGGACCTGGTTAGATCACATAATTAACCCTAAGCTAATCCTCATACCCAGAAGACAAGATGGTCTTTTTATTCTCCCATAAGTCCAGATACACACAAATAGCATAGAGTAAAGATGAGAAAAAACAAAATTGGGGTTCTGTTGCTAGATAGTAGATAATTTTGACTTAAAGAAAAACGATTGATAGTTATTAAATACTATATTGGCACTGTGATACAATCTTCTCAACTTTCTAAAGAAAGATATAATTTCTTCAAATCCCAATGGTTTGAAACTACCACATTTAGATTATTCCAAGACTAATCAGAATTCTAGTAGACCTTCTCAATAGCCATAGAAGACTCTTTGGATGTCAAAGTAGTTGCTACTGCAACAAATTAAATTTGTTGCTTCCCCCCCCCAGCTATTTAGAGGCCTCAGAATCAAACTTTCTTTTAATAGTAGTATTGTGTATTAGTGAAATTCATTCTGGAATTTTGAAATATATAGATGAGCCAAGTACTAAAAAAAAAAAAATCTATTGCCTGGAAGGCATATTTTTTTTTTTTTGCTTACGTCAAAATGAAGAGAATAAAGGACAGTAAAATACCCAGATGACCATCAGCAGTGCTTCTGACACCAGCCTACACCAGCTTATGTTTACATTAAGCAGAGGAACTCTAATTAAAGACCTAATATCATTTACATCTACAGATTCTTGCTACTTGGTAAGCAAAAAAAATATTTTAGAGATAACACACATTTAAAGAATATAGCAAGACTATCCTTTAAAATAGTTATATATGCAAATAAATTTGATGTAAAATTATTGATATAGTAATCCTAGAAAAAGAAGCTGGAGTCACTAATCACATTAATCCTCCCATTTATAACCTCTTCATTTTGCAGAAACTTCTTTAAGTTCTTCCATATCCTCAGACAGTTTATTTTAAAGATTGTGAGAGCCACAAGTAATGAAGGCTAGATGTAAAACAGTGTTTTCTGCACATGAAAGGACGTGTGTACTCATGACATCACAGCAGCTGTGGCTATCCCTGCATGACCAACATAGCCAACATTCTAGCATAGAGCAGGAAAGGAGTTTATGAGTTCTCACCCCTAACTAAGTAACACTGGACAACTGATGGCTTTGGGAGAGGGAGAGTCACTTTTCTTTAAGAGTGGGGCTCCTGGAAGTTTAGTCATGATCTACTAAATAGCCTCATATCCAGAAGTATATGAACAGCACAAATTATAGTTGATGGGTTATAAAATTAATTAACTAATAATTTTTAAACGATGACACCAAGTTGGGTGACTTGGAAGTGGGATACATCAGGAGAAGTAAAGAGAAGTTGGGAGTAAATAGTTGAAACTCATTTTTATGAAATTTACAAAGAATAATTTTTAAAAGACAGTTTTAGGTCACCAATAAACATTTCAAACTGGAAATTAATGAGTCCAGAACTAGCTTAAAGTACTTTTTCCCAGTCAGGGAGTCAGATCCTTCAAAACTGAAAGGGGATTCTATTTTTTAATAACCTCAACACCTAAGGAGTTTCTGGTCCAGAGGAAAATAATAAAAAAAATTGTATTATTTCTTTACCTATGTGTGTGCATGCATGGGTGCATGTGAGTACAGGTGCATATAGGGGTATTCAGGTGTCCAGCTGCTATTCCTCAGAAGCCACCCACACTGCCTTCTGAGACAGAGTCTCTCATTGGCCTGGAACTTGCCAGGCTAAGTTGGTTAGCCAGTGAGTCCCGGGGATCTATTTGTTGCATCTTCCTCTTTGGTGCTGTGATTCCAGGCTCATGCCACCACATCATTACTGTGGATTATCAGGGATCAAACTTAGTTCTTAATGCTTATGCAGCAAGTACTTTACTGACTGAGCTGTCTCCCAGCCCCCCAAAAGCTTTTTGAAAATATAGCAAATAACACTAAACACCTAGGGCCTAAGGCTTATGCAGAAATACTAAATGTGTGTAGGACTATACTGATATGACATGAAGAGTTTTTGATTTAATTTATAGAATAGAGATCTCTTGAGGAGTTTGTACAAACCATAATGTACATTATTTACTAAATCTGATAGGACTTACAAGTGTAACTGGGGTATCATAATCCCTTTGTAATTCTATTTTTATCACTGTCATCCTCGTCTTTATGGGAGCCACTTTATTGTAGCCTTTAGACAATGTTCTACTTAATGCTATACAGATGTATTTTTATTTATCCTCACATTCAAAGTCCACAACCTTGAGTTTGCCCTTAGTATTTTCAAAGTGTTTTCTTTGCAAAATCACAGCGTAGGAGAGTTACCCCTACTTTTAAAAGTCTCTGATTCTGAAAGTCTGCTTCCAAAGTCAACCACCTGCTTTCATCTCCAAAGCTCACTCCAAGTTAAAAATCGCTCAACTCCAGTCTACCAGCTAACATGAAAAGTTTCAGCTTGAAAAGACCTCCAGCTTGCGCCTGCCATCAAGAACCACAAAGCCAGAGTGAGCAGAGGTAGCTGTGAGCTCAAATGAAAAGGATGAGTTGAAGCATGCTTACAGTGTGAACTTTGCAGAAATGAAAGGGCACTGCAGAGGTGTCCCTGCTCAGGGAATTGGATAAATGAGCAGGCAGCTCTATGTCTACCACAAAAAAGATTAATCAGGCTTTGGAACAATTTTATTCTAGTTTGTATTCTTTAGGGAGAACTTCCTTAGTTGCAACTAAATGGGGATCCCTGAGGCCTGCCAAATATCCCATTTAAATTAGCATAAATTTGCATATATTGACATACAAAAATGATATGCTGCTAGAAGATATTCTTCCACAATCTCAGGTAGGTGTTTTTTGTTGTTTGTTTTGTTTTGATCCATTTTCCACTACTGTCTGCAAATATAGATGAAACTACCAGAAGCCATGGCCTGAGAGAACAATGTCATCTGTCACTGGGTCCATGTTCAGCTATAAGAAATCCCCTCCGTTAATGAATGTCTTAGACTTCTTACTCCAGAAAACCTCTGAAATTTGATGTTTCTAAAATTCCAATTCCAATTTACTGCATCTGTCTGGATACGTGCCAGTGAGCTAAGCTTGGGACTGACAACACCCTAGATCTTTCTGTTATTTCTTTACTTGAGTAAAGTTTGCTGACACACACCACAGACATTCATGTCCATCCAGCCTATGACTGATCTCCCACCCAGGAGCATCACAGGAGACCTCTCACTTGTATCCCCAAATAATTACCGTTTGGTCTTTAACAACAACTACAACAAAAATCTGTTTCCTGGTCTCAATTAAAGATAACAGAAACTTTAATTCTCTAGTCAATATGTTATATTAATAATGTTCGACTTATGAGCAAATTGAGAGGCCAGCAGAAAATAAACAGAGGCAAGGCATGTTGGTTGGAAGCAACCTGCACAGATACTTGTTATGTTCTTAAATAAAACTTATCAAACCAATAAAAGACCTTTATGGAAAATTGCTCTGGTGTTCAAAGGCATTGTGAAATGCTATTGTCACACTCAAAACAGCTTTCCAGACATGTGTGGGAACAATCCAAATTGAAAGCCCAACTGTTATTCTATTCTAAATATTTTTCTGGCTTAATCTATTTGAAATAGGCCACAATTTGCTCTGTGGGTTGTTCATGTAGGCTTTAGCAAATGAAAAGTGACTTTTCGCCTCCAATTCTCCCCATTCCTCTTTGAATGACTTCTTAATTAATACTTAACTACTTAACTACTACCTGAAGGTAGTAGTTGTGTAAATTCTACAATGGGTTCTATTTTAATTATATCAAAAGGAGTGATGTTAAATCTTGCAATGAATAAGGAGGGAGTAAAACAGCCTTAGCCAGATGATCTAGAGAAAATAATTATAGAATAAGTCTTGTCTGACTTGACTCTAAGTGTGTCTCTTCTACTTAATGCAAAATAAGAGCAAATATTAAGACTATAATCTTAAGCCGGACATAACCGAACCAGGCAGGTTTCTACCATGAGTTCTGTAGAAAATGCTTCATTTGGTCAGTTTAAACGTCCAAATGCCTGAAACAGAAACATTTCCTACCCTGCACTTCTTTATGGAAACTGTTCCTCTTGATGTCCCTTCAGTTCCAGTCCCTGCTGTCCACCAAGTGGAATCCTCTGTTCTTTTGGATTCATTAAATTACATGATTTTTCTCCTCCCACCCCCCCCCAAACAATTCTGTGCTTAGAATCAATGTGGAGCCACAGAGATCTGAATTGGATTTCCAACATTCTGACTTTGAGAAAGTTTCTGGAATTTACCAAACAAGCCTGGAGCTTTAATCCATTGTGTGAGGCTTAAAAGAAAAAAAAAAGGCTCACCCCAGGCCCTTTATAAAGTAAAGCATTTGTGTTTTAGCATCCTGGGAGCTATGAAGTCCAAAGTCCAGGGACTTTGGTAAAGTCCATGGAACTATATTTGGTAAAATTCTTCTGTTTTTCTTATCTCTTTCATTTTTAGAAAATTCTGATCTGTTTTTATAAATAGTTTTTTTCATATAAAATATTCTGATTAAGCTTTCTCCCAACTCCTCCCAGGTCCCTCCCCATTTCCCCACTCACTCAAATCCATGTCCTTTTTTCTCTCTCTTATTAGAATACAAACATGAATCAAAATAATAGTTGTAATAACAATATTATAAAATAAAAAGAAAAACAAACAGACCAAGTAAAGTTCTTCTTGATGCACTATTCTATAGTAGAGGTAGGCAAGAGGCAGACATGGAGGGGGTGAGGAGGGAAGAAGAGACGAGGGGAAAAATCCTTCTTTTCTTTGGGAGCCCACTTCCATAGTAACTAAATCATTCTCACCATAAGTGCATCAAACCATTCACTTCTTAAACTTTCTATCTTTCGTTATTATAATGTGGATTAAGCTTCCAACACACAGAGCTGTAGTTTTGCTCCCTAGTAGAGGATTTACCTGCCATCCCCACGGTCTTTGTTTCAGTCTCTACTCCGTCCATACTCTTTCATACATACAATTTCCAACAGAGGAATTATAGGGACATATTCTACCCTAACCCACTAAATTTATGTAAGAAGCAATTTGAGATATATTCTTTCCATTTGGTACCTCCAAGATTTGACTGGTTCAAGGACCAACTCAAAACCCAGAAGTTCTAACTATGAACAACATTCAAATCATGATTCACACTATGACCAACTTCCTTTCAACTGTGAGATTTACCAACTATGTGTTGCCAAAGTACTATGAGAGAAAAAAAAAATGGATAGGTATTCTATTCCATGGCACATAAATAGGAAAGAGGAAATGAGGGTGAGAAAATGATTCCAAAGTAAGTTTGAAGCTCCATGAGATCAACAGCATTAAGGCTACAGGTCCCAGAATAATCTTACTTGAGAGTCCATATCCCACTTTGTAGGAACACTAGGATGGGAGTAATGGAAGGAGGCCATACTCAATGTTTTGTCTGGAAATAACCCCTGCAAAAACTTAGTCCTATAATCATGGCATCAGTTGGATCATGAGGGTGAGAGTCTCATGGTGTAATCACCCCTTACAACTTTCTCCTCTCAAAACCATTGCACTGGGGATTAAATCTGCAATAAATTTTGGGGGACACACCGAAACCTGTACCTGTTCGATTTGAATGATAATAGTTGCAACTTTCTGCTGTCCAAGTCCATTGATGTAATATGCAACTCTGGTATGTAGCATACTCTTACAAAAGTCATTAGTTCTCTCACCTTCCACAGAAGATAAATAAGACTGTCTTTCCCTTCTCTTATATCCACTGGTTTTCCAAAATTGGCATATCATATTAATCACTCATTCAGTAGAGTTTAGCTACTGGTCTCTCAAGTGTTTAGTTGGTACCTGTCTATTCAATCCTGCCTTTACCAAAATTCTTTTCAAGCAAAAGTACAAGAAAATCAAGTGTCCCTTCTGAAAATGGAAATAAGATTTGTTTTCAAAGACACTGTGCTTGAAGTCTGACTAATGAGATCTGGAGATTTAAAATGTTGTGAGGCTAGCAGTCCATGAAAGCCTAGTGGATCTCTGTTACTTCATCATTCTTGACAGTAACCTAAGTGGTGGTTAATTATTTTCTACTTTCCTGAATACATCAAGTGTAAATCCACAGAATATATTAGCCAAAGTCAATAATCAGAGAGGAATGAAACACTTAAAAGCATTACATTGAGGAAGGAAGGCCACTCTAGCTATAGGCATTTAATCACGTCTGTTATTTGGAAGGTCAACATTACAGTTCAATTAGTAGTTTTATTTGTTAGATGCATTTTTCCTTATAAAATTATTCACCTCAGCTTTTAAAGCATGATCAATCTTCAGTTATGTGTGTGTGTGTGTGTGTGTGTGTGTGTGTGTGTGTGTGTGTGTGTGTTAGAAAGACTTCCCATCAGATCTCTTGGTCCTATTTCAAGGTTCTCACTGAAATTGTCACTCAATATCATCTAATCCTATTATCTCTTAGTCATGCCCAACAACATATGGGTTGGGTAAAATCTTTACATAATCAGATAAATGAGATGAGCAAGGATTACAGTTCGAGAGGTGTGTGGCCTATGGCAACTAGCTTGTTCCAATAAGTAAATAAATATCTAACTCTCAAAAATGTAATCTAAACTAAGAATAAGAAAATATTGAAGACATTAGATCTAGCCTTTTATGCGATTTAATCTATTATTATGACAGGAAGAGCTTGTCACAGTCTGCCTTGCAATAGCAGGAAAGGTAAAACTTGAGCCTTATATAAGAAACATCTTTAAAAATAGTCACAGGACAATATGGCTTAAGGAAGGCCAGGCAAGCACAGTGGAGAAAGTAGGCTAACGGTGGGTGGGGTGATAGCATTTATCCTCATGTTCACCTTTCACACAGCATAAGGCGAGGAATGTGAGCTGCTGCTGTGGATATCGCTCTATATAAATAAAGCACTGATTGGCCAGTGACCAGGCAGGAAGTATAGGCGGGACAAGGAGAGAGGAGAATTGAGGAAGGAGGAAGGAAGGAGAGACCGGCTGGAGCCACCGCCAAGACAAGGAAGATGTAAAGTACCGGTAAGCCACAAGCCACGTGGCAAAGTATAGATTAATAGAAATGGGCTGAATATAAGAGTGAGAGCTAGACAATGATAGGCCTGAGCTAATGGCCAAGCAGTTTAAATAATGTAAGAGTCTGTGTGTTTATTTTATAAGTGGGCTCCGGGACTGGCGGGACTTGGTGGTGGGAGCTGGAGACAAATTCTCCAGCTACAGTGAGCCTAAGTAAGAAAGTGTATTTCCTTAAATTCCAGATACACCAGAACCAAGCTCTGAAATTTTAGTTTATATGATCAAAACATAAATTCAAAAATAAAACTAATGCTAGAGGCACAAAAGAGTTTTCCTCTTCAATGGACATAACTGGTAGAATTATTCAAGAAGTATCTTGATTTAACCAATGTTTTCTTGACAATATAGATAGTAAAAGTGCATATGTATGGGAAGTGAACATGTGGGGCTAACAACCAAGAATAGAGAATGCATATGGAACCAAATAAAAGATGAAAGTGTTCAAAGAGGAAAAGACTTCATCAAAACTCTGCAAGTATTTCTTTTTGTGAATTTTCTACATGAATGACCCCATACTCAGATGTGTTTTTAAGCTGTCCATGTCTGGGTATGCCCTTAAATCATTTTTTCTCAAAAATATTTTCTGAGCAAATTTTAAACCGATCATTTGTAAGTAACCAGGTTTTCACTGGTCCAGTCATCTGATAGGTTGGCAGTTATTTCCACTGGCTAATTGGCAAAATTAGCAAGTCCACACTGAAAGAATTGGTGATAATGAAACCAAACTACCTGCCTAATGACACAATTTATATCTCATTAGGAGACTCTACCATGCCATATCTATCGCTGTTGCGTGGAAACAGAGACTAGAATACCTTCAGGGGCCTAAGTCTGCTCCTGTCCAAATGAAGGTGTCAGAAGTGCTTTGACCTTCTAGGTTGCAAGGTAGAAAACAAATCACAAGATTATTGGTTAATTATTCATAACATAATATTAGCATAAATATGATGGGTACTTCCCCTTGGAAGAATATAAACCTACTCACGGTTAACTATGCACATCAGTTTTTAAACTGTGTTTTCAGTGTTTGTTTAGCATTCCTCACTTCACTCCCTGACCACCAACAGGCTTTTTTGAAAATAGAGACTTTATTTAACTTGTCTTTGAATGTACTCCAAAAATGTAGACATTCATTAAAAGGTAATTGAAAGAGTGACTGGAAGAATAATTGAAACATGCTAGCACCTGAAAAGTAAAAAGGAGAAATAAAAACCACACAGGAACCAGGATAGATAGGGCAGGGTTAAGTAGCTATACCAATTAAAGAGACATTTCTAAATTGCGTTCCCTGGGAGACTCTGGGGGAGATTGATGGTCTTTATGCAGGGCGGTCCCAAGGTTGAGTGCCACCTAGTGGTCTTAGAGAGAATAATGTTGAAAAATGCTCTAAATTGTTAAGACATAGTAGCTCATTTTCCACTTACATGCATGTTCTTAGACCATGTTCTTATTCCTCTGGACATAGATCTAGGATGAGTCTTCAAGATCTCTAAATGTTGAACATTGCCTATATGTCTATTCATCTAAGTAGTAAAAATTGCTTTCATATTGTTTTATGATAGCTAGGTAGGATTCTAAAGTCCTAAATGATCTACTGAGAAACTCGAAATATTCCCTCACTACTTACTAGTCATTGTATGTCCACTCCATTCCAGACAGTACTCTATGGTCACACAGCATGAAAGAGTCAAACAGAACAATTAACAAGCTATAAGATTTACCCACAAACAGATATAAAATACTTGTGGGAGGAGATGTAGTCAGGGAGTCATTTATCATCTTTTACCATCTTACTTTCAGGTAGAAATAATTTTTATTTTACTCATCTATAAGAATAAATTCTGTTGTTTTTATTTGAACTACATGGATGATTTTGCTAATGTTTTAGAGCCATTGTGGTATGAACTATTAAACAAGAACACGTAACATGCCATGAAAGTGTTTAACCTAGGGAATCTGATTCAATCTAGAAGTGGTTGAGGAATGGGGAATGGCTCCCTTAAGAAATGATACATAAAGTGAAGACTGGAGAAGGATTCCATAATATCAAGGTGATGTTGATGAGATATAGAGTGTTCCAGGCAGAGGAATTGAACATGGACAGATTTATACAGGATGTAAAATGAGTGTTAGTTAAACTCACATAAACCTGGTTTTCCTGGAACATATAAAAGGTAAAGATAAAATCAAAATGTGAGATGAAGTAAAGCAGATCATATAAACCCTGGAGACATAAGTGAGCTTTAGTCTTACACTCTAGAATAATTAGAATCCACAAACTGTTTGGTTTTTTTTTTTCTGTTTGTCTATCTATCTATCTATCTATCTATCTATCTATCTATCTATCTATCTATCCTTCTCTCATACATTTCATCCTGACTAGCTTCCCCTCCTTCTGTTCCTTCCAAGCCCCCATCACCTCCCCTTTCCCCTAGGTCTACTCCTCCTCTGTTTCCTTTCAAAAAGAGAAGACCTCCCAGAGACATCGATTGATTGTAACAGGTTACAATGAGACTAGGCACAAACCCTCATTTCATGGCTGTATGAGGCAACCCTTAAAGGCATGGCATGGTTATATTTATAAGATGGTAAAGATCAATATAGCTGTTCAAAAATGCACTGAAAGTGTTGACAATTAGGCTTATCATGGTCATTCGGATTCGCTGTATTCTGTATTCAGAAGAAAACTCAATCCTGAAACATGGGCAACCAGAAGAAATGGGTAGTTGAGCAGAATGAAGAGAGTAAATCGGGGAAGATAAAAAGTCTGAAGAAGCATCACTGGTCCCAGAGTGAGCAGAAGGTAGATGAAAGGGTGATTCACCCTAACTGAAGAAACACGGGGAAAGAAAAGTCTCAAAAAGACACACAGGGTTTAAAGGAACAGTACGACACTCCATACAGCGTCTTCCTAGATTTTCCCCTTTTAGTGTTTTAGTATGTGTTATCCATATGAAGTATAAGAAAGCTATAAACCAGGTGTATGTAAACCTACGATGCTAGAAGTGACCTCATAAACCACTTCCCTTAGGGCACTTGACAGTATGGAAGAGGGAAGAGTATGGTTACCAAGAATATAGTCTAAGATTTTAAGGCCTTTTTCCACTCTTTGCATGAGCACTCCAAGATCTAAATTTGTTACACACACACACACACACACACACACACACACACACACACACACACACATACACACACACACCTTTTAATCAACTAAACTAGTTTAAATACTAAAATTTGAAGACGCTAAGGAGTAATCTTGCCACTCAGTATGGGCAATGTCAATGTCCTTTACCCATAATTGGTGATTATAAGCATTCCTACTTCATGGATTTGCAGTTAGAAATAAGTGAAATAATCTACATGAATTCTAGCATCAAAAATATCAATAAATTAGCTAGCATTAAGATAATATATTGGTAATATATTTATTGAGAAGACATTCGATCAAATATATCCAGAATTGTTATTCATCTATTCTTGCTCCAAAATATTCAGATTATCCTCTTTTTGCTTTCATAATAAACTAACTTACCTTACCTAATAACATTTTATACATTTGCAGCAATTTATATATTTAAAGGTACTTTCAAATGCAATGGTCCACTTGAGCATCACCATATCAGTAAGAGATGATTGTGGCAAGTATTATCACTCAATATGTGGCTAAGAAAACAGAGCTTCTATAAATTTCTCCAATTATTATTCATGGCTTCAACAAAGAGGATGCAGAACTCCAAACCAGGTCTTCGGATCCTTAGACCAACAGCAAAAATAGAATCCTACACGGAATCTCAGAGGAATAATTGCCTTGTGTGTGGAGAAAATAATTCGCTCATGCAAATGAGCTTCAACTTCTCTGTATTTTAATACTGTGCCTCAGCATTTCAAAAGCAGAGTCTGCAGTGGAATTTGTGAACTATATTATGCTAATTTTAAAAAAGCACCTGGGATTCTGTTTTTGAGTTTATAGTCTCATGGAAATCTAAATCTTGTCTGGGAGCTGATGACTAGTGCTTATCTGAGAATGAAATGCCATCAAGTCTAAATTATAGGTCATAAGAATTGCATTCACTTAGTGCATATTTATTGAGCATCTATTCTGCAATGATCATATTTATTGATAATTAGGCTTAACATTGAAGATCTAAAGACAAATTAGGTACAGAGAATTACCTCAAAAATTTACTATTCAAAAAAGTTAAGAGGCATATAGGCAAATTATTACAATGAGATTTCTACCATTATGCATTCTGTAAAATCTTCTGGGCCACAGACCTTCAGGAGTTAGGATGAGTAGGAGATGGACAGATTCCAAGAAGGTGGCTCCAGGCAAAGGAAATGGAATTTGAAAGGTTATGAGATGTTAAGTCCTGTGTTCTATAGAAATAAGTACTCACAGCTAAGGAGAAAAGATAAGTGTATGTAGAAAGCAGGAAAGAGAGCATAATTTAGTACTTTGTGTATATTCAGTCAATACGAGAAAAGCAGATTTTGGCAAAGACAAACAGAAATTTCATGTGTGGAACTTTAAAATGACAATGACATTGGATACACAGGCTTTCAGGCCCCAAATTAAGTATTTTAAAATCTTTCTTGTGTAAATTGTAGCCAATGTGGTTCCCTAAGAAGGAGATGATTTTTTTTTTTTTTTGGTTTTTCAAGACAGGGTTTCTCCATGTAGTTTTGGTGCCTGTCCCAGATCTTACTCTGTACACCAGGCTGGCCTTGAACTCACAGAGATTGCCTGGCTCTGCCTCTTGAGTGCTGGGATTAAAGGTGTGTGCCACCGCTGCCCAGTGAAGGAGAAAAGTTTTACTACAGTCTCCTTCAAAATAATGTCTTCTTTTCATTGCTAATAATGTTTCTAGTACTCGAAATATCTTACATTGTAACTGGAAATAGTAATCGTAGAGTGATAGAACAAAAAACTCAGATTCCTTCCATTTGCTGGAATTAGAGGGAAAATAACATGTTTCATCTTTCCTGTGATGGCTGAAGGGACAGTCTGGCATTTAAGAGACAGTTACCATCTATGAATGCAAGCACAGTACTGAAAAGGTGGCTCTGTATACATTTTTTATCCTAAATTTGAAGGAAGGAAAAGAAAGGACAAGGAGGTTCTCAAAACAGACTTTCTAATCCTTCAGGGCTTCTACAGTTCTGCTATGTGTCACCTCCCTTTGTAGTAATCCTCATCAGAAATGTGTCTTACAACAAATTAACATCATTCTTGTAGTTTCACTTAGAGGCATTCAGCTTGAATAGCTTTTTCATAATTGTTCAGAGACAATTTCCCTGATCATTTTATGATGGTTTTAAAATTATGCCAGAAGGACAGAAATAAAACAGAGTCTATAATGCTCATTCCCATATCTTAAAACAAAGCCATGAAACTGCCACCGTAAGAATAACCTAATATGAAGTAAAAATACTAGATTTTATAACTGGTCTAAACTTGTCAAGCTGGAAACTGCACCTGTTATTCTAAGCTAGTGTAGGAAATACAATTCAATAAAACCTTCCATATCCATATGATCATAATCCCAAAGCACATTTAACCTGACCTCCATAACATTAAATCAAAATAATAATCTTAAATGAATCAACAGAAATGCTGTAGCATGCGTTTTGTGTTTGAACTTTTCTAGGCATATGAACTATGGGTTATAGTCTCTCAAAACCAAGAGGCTACCCTGAACTGCGGCCTAAAAACATTTGAAGATAAATGAAGTGACATGGTATTTTGTTGATTTCCTAAGGTCTCTTATTTTAGGGAATGATATACCAGAGCACAGTGCATAACATTAGAAGTAATGTCCTTCTTATTATACATCGCTCATTACCCTAGTGTACTAGTCACTTCCATGAAACAGACAAAAGAAGAAAGTGATGGTGGATTATAAGAACAAGATGACTAAAAACCAAATGTATTCTTCTGTCTTCTTGACTCCCTGTTGAAACGATCTCCAATATAATAAAGTTGAGAGGCAAGGGGGCCTTTATGAGGTTATTAGGTCATTGGGGAAGAACTGACATTGTTCTTAGGGATGGAATTAATTCTTACAGAATTGAGTTGTCCCTCTCACAGGAGTTAGTTCCATTGAGAATACATTGTCATCACACAACGCCAACCCTCTTGCATTGTCTCCATTATGTGTGTTCATAAGATGCAGCTACTTAATCTTGAATTTCCAGCCTCCACAACTGTGAGCTAAAGAAACTCTTTCCTTTATAAATGCCACCATCTTAGATGTTGTGTTACAGCAATGGAGCACACACTAAGATACATTCTGAGTATTATATCCATGTACATGTCAAGAAAAACTTGCTAACAATCTGTCTGGAGTTATTATATTGCATTAGAAATTGGAATACATAAGGTTACAGAGTACTTCAAACACAGTAGAAGTTATTATTCATAGAAAAATTGACAATATGAGCTTAGGATCTTGGGGCAGATATTTGGTATAGAAAAGCTATAAATATTGGTAATAGTTATTAACCATTGGTGTCAACATAATAATTAAATACCTAAGTATCAATCTTTTAAAGACTCAGTAGCAGTAAAAGCAGTACTAGTAATCGTAATAACTCACAATCCTAAAAGTTATCATGGATTTGGCATTGTTCAAAAACATTTGAGATGCATCATTTGGTCCATAAACACAAGAGGAAGTAGGTCAATTATCATCTTTATTTTTATTAGTTACAAAACAGTGTATGAAACAGTTAAGCCACCTCTCCTACACTATAAATTAATTGCTGAGTTCCTCACTAGAATAAAGAAATCTTAGTATAATTATAAAATAAAGGACATCCTTTATTCAAATGTTTAGCAGGACACAAGCCTTTAAAAACTGCCAAAATAAAACGTTGTATAAACGATAAATAAACTATAAAATAGCACACACATATGCCTGTATTTATGCATTCATAATAAACCAAGAGAAATCCCAGGGGCAAACTAAAGACAGAAATGGCAACATGAACACTGAGTCCTCAATAGCTATTGCTAATTGAGATGATTTACTGATTTTAGTGAAACAGTTTTAATTTTATGCCAAATACAAAAGAAGCAGAAAGATCTTGGTCCCCACATAGGGTGGGTTACAGGAAATATCCCTTACAAAAAGTCCCCTACATAAGATGGATGTACCAAGATCTTTAATAGGTGAGAAAAGCCAACATTGTTACCAAAATGGAAAGCAAGAAAAAGTTAAAATTTATATGAAAATTAGGTGCAAAATACAGCTCCCCTGAGAACTTCTTTAAGTCACATCTACAATAAGAACTTTAATTCATACTCTCTAGAAGCATCAAAAAATATACTGAAGTGGAGCCGTCTGAGGAATTAATATTCCTCAAAATAACACAGGGGTGTGGTGTGATGTGTGTGTGTGTGTGTGTGTGTGTGTGTGTGTGTGTGTGTGTGTAGACATAAAAACCAAAACAACCCACCAACCAAACAAATGAAATACAAAGAAAAAATGTATCCACTTTATGCATGAAAAGAAAAATTCCTTTACATAGATGTAGAACCCAAGAATACAGAAATTAATGAGTAGTTTTCTAACCTCCAGTGTTCATGTTTCC
Source organism: Peromyscus californicus insignis (assembly GCF_007827085.1). Classification (NCBI taxonomy): domain Eukaryota; kingdom Metazoa; phylum Chordata; class Mammalia; order Rodentia; family Cricetidae; genus Peromyscus; species Peromyscus californicus. The sequence goes on from NW_026294617.1 coordinate 92,433,623, forward strand.
ATTTCTGCCCCAATCCAGCTGCTTCCTCAAATCAGGAGGAATCAAAAGGGCACATTTATCTATTTATCTATCAATCTATATCTATCTCTCTATCATCTTTATGTCATCTACTTATCTATTTATTGATATCCACCCACCCATCTATCATTTATATACCTCTATTTTTTGGTTCATGGAATTATGAGATTAATATATTGTATGGTTTGTAAATATTCAAATTGTAATTTTGAATAAACATATGAACATATTATACCTCAACAGAATATTTTTATAAGCCTAGAGTCTTTCGAAATTGAAAATACACAAATCATGAGATCCAGGATGTTTGACAAATGTTCAAAAAAAACTTTCAATAAAACTGAAAAATAGAAACAAGAATATATCTTTAAAACATATGAAGAAACAGAAGCAAAAATTATATTTAAGAAAATGTGAATAAAGTCACCCCAAATCCAGATGTCTAGATACCAGGTGAAGAGCAAATTAATAACAGTAGGGCAATATGTCTCCACCAGAGCTAAGCAATCCTACCACAGCAGGAACTGAATATTCCAGCATAGCTGAAGCACAAGAAAAAGACCTTAAAACCAACTATATGAAGATAATAGAGGTCCTTAAGGAGGCAAAGATTAAAACCCTTAAAGAAATCCAGGACGACAAAAACAAACAATGGGAGCAAATGAATAAATCTCTTAAAGAAATCAACCAATCAATAAAGAAAGAAAGAATTACAGACTGGAGAGAGAAAGAGATGTGTGACTGGCTCCTCTTCCAGAGAACAAAGGTTCAATTCCCAACACCTAGTGATAGCTCACAACTGGAATTGGAGTTCCAGTTCCAGAGCATCTGGCACCTTCAACAGACCTGCATCCAAACAAAATACCAATGCATATAAAATAATAAGTAAATAATTACAAAATAAATAAATAAAATAAAATAAAACAGTTGAAGGAATCAAACAAAACAGATAAAAACCTGAAAATAGAAATATAATCAATAACATTTGTTGAAGATGCTTTCTTTTTTCTATTGTGCACTTTTGGCTTCTTCAACAAATGGTGCTGGCATAACTGGATATCAACATGTGGAAGTCTGCAAATAGATCCATATCTATCACCGTGCACAAAACTTAAGTCTAAGTGGATCAAGGACCTCAACATAAATCCAGCTACTCTGAACCTGCTAGAAGAGAAAGTAGGAAGTAGTCTTGAACGCACTGGCATAGGAGATCACTTCCTAAATATAACACCAGTAGCACAGACACTGAGAGAAACAATCAATCACTGGGACCTCTTGAAACTGAGAAGCTTTTGTAGAGCAAAGGATACGGTCAACAAGGCAAAGCGACAGCCTACAGAATGGGAAAAGGTCTTCACCAACCCCACATCTGACAGAGGACTGATATCCAGAATATATAAGGAACTCAAGAAATTAGACAACAAAATGCCCAACAGTCCAATTAAGAAGTGGGCTATAGAACTAAACAGAGAATTCTCAACAGAGGAAACTCAAATGGCTGAAAGACATTTAAGGAATTGCTCAACATCCCTAATCATCAGGGAAATGCAAATCAAAACAACTCTGAGATACCACCTTACACCTATCAGAATGGCTAAGATCAAAAACACTGTAGACACCTTATGCTGGACAGGATGTGGAGCTAGGAGAACAATCCTCCACTGCTGGTGGGAATGCAAGCTTGTACAACCACTTTGGAAATCAATATGGCGCTTTCTTAGAAAATTGGGAATCCATCTCCCCCAAGATCCAGCTATACCACTCTTGGGCATATACCCAAGGAATGCTCAATCACATCACAAGAGTGCTTGTTCAGCTATGTTCATATCAGCATTGTTTGTAATAGCCAGAACCTGGAAACAACCTAGATGCCCTTCAACTGAAGAATGGATAAACAAAATGTGGTACATATATACAATGGAATACTACTCAGCAGAGAAAAACAATGACATCATGAGGTTTGCAGACAAATGGATGGATCTAGAAAAAAATCATCCTGAGTGAGGTAACCCAGACTCAGAAAGACAAACACGGTATGTACTCACTCATAGGAGGATACTAGATGTGGAACAAGGATGACTGGACTGCAACTCACATCACCAGGGAGGCTACCTGGAAAACAGGACCCCAAGAAAGACATAGAGATTGCCCAATGATGGAGAAATGGAAGAGATTTACATGAAAAGCCTGGACATGAGTGGGGACAATGGAGGGCGAGGGTCAAGGGAAAGAGAGCTTGGGGGAGCAGGAGATCCCAGCTGGATCAACAACAGAGAGGGAGAACAAGGAATAGGAGACCATGGTAAATGAAGACCACATGAGAATAGGAAGAAGCAAAGTGCTAGAGAGGCCCACAGAAATCCACAAAGGTACCCCCACAACAGACTGCTGGCAATGGTCGAGAGACAGCCCAAACTGACCTACTCTGGTGATGGGATGGCCAAATACCCTAATTGTCGTGCTAGAAACCCCATCCAACTACTGAGGGTTCTGGATGCAGAGATCCATGGCTAGGCCCCGGGTACAGCTCTGGGAGTCCAATTAGCAAGAAAGAGGAGGGTTTATATGAGCGAGAATTGTTGACACCAAGGTTGGATAAAGCACAGGGACAAATAGTCAAACAAATGGAAACACATGAACTATGAACCAATGACTGAGGGGTCCCAACTGGATCAGGCCCTCTGAATGGGTGAGACAGTTGATTGGCTTGATCTGTTTGGGAGGCATCCAGGTAGTGGGACCAGGTCCTGTGCTTATTGCATGAGTTGGCTGTTTGAAGCCTGGGACCTATGCAGGATCGCTTGGCTCGGCCTGGGAGGAGGGGACTGGACCTGCCTGGACTGAGTCTACCAGGTTGATCTCAGTCCGCGGGGGGAGGCTTTGCCCTGGAGGAGGTGGGAATGGGGGGTGGGCTGGGGGGAAGGTGAGGGGGCAGGAGGGGGAAGAACAAGGGAATCCGTGGCTGATATGTAGAACTGAATTGTATTGCAGAATAAAATATATATATATATATATATATATATATATATATATATATATATATAAATAAAGTCAGTTATTCAGCTATTAGTGGAGGCTGTTGCTGGAGATGACAGGTATCCTGCATTCTGGGCAGGCACATTTCTGTGAAATGTGAACTTTTTGAAAAAGAATATATTATTTTTAATGTATAAAAGTGATGATGATAACATTGGATAGCAAATATATTTCTCATTAGTTTTTTATGCTTTAGGCAAAATAAACTCAATTCAATTGATAAAAAAGAAATATAATCAATAACTAATACCAAAACTGAGGGAATTGTGAAACTGAAAAATTTAAAAACATGAACAGGAACTACAGAGGCAAGTTTCACCAACAAAATACAAGAGATCGAAGAGAGAATCTTAGGAATTGAAGATGCAATAAAAGTAAATGATACATTGGTCAAAGAAAATGTTAAATTTAAGAAACTCCAGACACGAAACATCCAGGAAATCTGGACCACTGTGAAAGACCAAATCTAAGAATAATAGGAATAGAGGAAGAATAAGAAACCCAGCTCAAAAGCCCAGAAAATAATTTTCAATGAAATCATTAAAGAAAATTTTCCTAACCTAAAGGAAAAGATACCTATAAAGGTACAAGATGAATATAGAATACCAAATTGTACCAGAAAGCAAAGTCCCCTCGACACATAGTAGTCAAAACACTAAACATATAGAACAAAGAACAAGCATTAAAAGCTACACGAGAAAAAGATGAACTAACATATAAAGGCAAACCTATTAGAACTACTCGTGATTTCTCATTGTAGACTCTAAACACCAGAAGGGCCTGGACAGATGCCCTGAAGACTCTTAAGAGATCTCAGATACTAGCACAGAATACTATACCTGACAAAACTTTCAATCACCATCAATAGAGAAAATAAGACATTCCATGATAAAGTAAAACTTAAACAGAACCTATCAACAAATCTGGCCATAAAGAAATACTAGTAGGAAAACTCCAACCTAAAGAGGTTAACTATGCCCATGAAAACACAGGGAATAAATAATTTCACACTAGCAAACCACAAGAAGGGAAGCACACAGACAGACAGAAAGACATACAGACACACACACACACACACACACACACACACACACACACACACACACAAAGAGCAAAAACAAAGCTTCAATTAACAATCATTGGTCACTGATGTCTCTCAATATCAATGGTCTCAATTACCCAATAAAATGACATACACTAGAGAATGGATGTGAAAATAGTATCCATCCTTCTGTTGCATTCAAGAAAAACACTTCAACATCAAGAATAGACATTAATTACTTCAGGGTAAAGGGTTGGAATAAGATATTTCAAGCAAATGGATCTAAGACGTAAGCTAGTGTAGCTATTTTAATATCTAACAAAACAGACTTCAAAGCCAATCAAATGATATGGAAAAGTACATTACATATTCATCAAAGGAAAAATCCACCAAGATGACATCTCAGTTTTTAACAGCTACGCCCCAAACACAAAGGCACTCGGTTTGTAAAAGAAACATTACTAGAGTTTAAATCATATACTGACTCTCACACATTGATAGTAGGAGACTTCAATAGCACATTCTCACCAATGGACAGGTCATCCAGACAAAAATCAACAGAAAAATACTGGAGCTAACAGATGTTATAAACCAAATGGACCTAACATATTTATAGAACATTTCATGCAATACAAAAGAATATAACTTCTCCTCTGCATCTCATGGAATGGTCTCCAAAAGTGACAACATATTGGGATATACGAAAATTAAAATAACTCCCTCCATCAGACCACCACAGATTATACTGAATACCAACAACAGAAAGCCTGCAAACTCATGGAAACTGAGCAGCTCTCTACTGAAGGAAATGGGTCAAGACAGAGATTAAGAAATGAAAACCTTTCTAGAATTCAGTGAAAATGAATACACAGCATACCCAAGCTTGTGGGACACAGTGAAATCTGTGCTAAGAGGGAAGTTTAGAGCACTAAGTGCATAAATTAAAACAACTGGAGAAATCTTACAGTACCAACTTAACAGCACACCTGAAAGCTCTAGAACAAAAAGAAGTAAGCACACCCAAGAGGAGTAGATGCCAGGAAATATTCAAACTGAGGGCTGAAATTAAGAAAATCGAAACAAAGAGAACAATACAAAAAAATTAACAAAACATAGAGCTGATTCTTTGAGAAAAATCAACAAGACAGACAAACCCTTATCCAAACTAACTAAAAGACAGAGAGATAATATCCAAATTAACAAAATCAGAAATAAAAGAGGGGCATAACAACAGACACCTAGGAAATCCAGAAAATCCTAAGGACTTACTTTATAAACGTGTACTTCACCAAATCAGAAAACCTAAAAGAAATAGGTAATTTTCTCAATAGGTACTACTTAACAAAATTAATCAAGATCAGATAAACAACTTAAATAGACCTATATCCCCTAATGAAATAGAAACAATCATTAAAAGTCTCCCAAACAAACAAACAAACAAGGCCAGATGGTTTTAGAACAGAATTCTACCAGACTTTCAAAGAAGAGTTAATGCCAATAGTCTTCAAATTATCCCATAAAATAGAAAGAGAAGAAACATTGCCCAGGTCATTTTATGAGGCCAAAGTTACCCTGATACCCAAATCACATAAAGACTCAACAAAAATGAAAATTACAGACCAATTTCCTTTATGAACATAGATGCAAAAATACTCAGTAAAATACTTGTAAATTGAAACCAAGAACACATCAAAAAGATCATCCACCATGATCAATTATGCTTCATTCCAGAGATGCAGGTATAGTTCAAGCTATGAAAATCAGTATATGTTATCCACCATATTAAAAAAAAAATACATGATCATCCCTTTAGAAGGTAAAATGGCCTTTAAAAAAAATTCAACCACCCTTCATGATAAAAGTCTTGGAAAGATTAGGGATCCAAGGGACATGCCAAAACATAGCAAAGGCAACATCAAATTAAATGAAGAGAAACTAAAAGCAATTCCACTAAAATGAGGAACAGGACAAGGTTGTTTTCTCTCTCTCTCTCTCTCTCTCTCTCTCTCTCTCTCTCTCTCTCTCTCTCTCTCTCTCTCTCTCTGTCTTCCACGCCCCCTCTCTCTCCATATCTATTCAATATTGTACCTGAAAGTTTAGATAAATCAATAAGACAACTGCAGGAGATCAAGGGGATACTAGTTGGAAAGGAAGAAGTCAAAGTATTGTTATTTGCAGATGATATGATAGCATACACAAGTGACCCGAAAAATTACACTAGGGAACTCTTACAACTGATAAACACTTTCAGAAAATGAGCTGGATACAAAATTTTCTCAAAAATAAGTAGCCCTCCTACATACAAATGGCAAATGGAATAAGAAAGAAGTCTGGGAAACAAAACCCTTCACAATAGCCTCAAATAATATAATATATCTTGTTATAATTCTAACCCACCAGTGAAAGACTTGTATGGCAAAAGCATCAAGTCTTTGAAGAAATTGAAGAAGGTATTAGAAGATAAAAAGATCCCCCATGCTCATGCATCAATAGAATTAAAATAATAAAAATGGCCATCCTAAAAAAGCAATCTGCAGATTCAATGCAATCCCCATCAACTGACACAATTCTTTACAGCCCTTGAAAAAACAATATTCAACTCCATATGGCAAAACACAAAATCTAGGCTAACTAAAACAGTCCTAAACAGTAAAAGAACTGCTGGAGGTATCACTATCTCTGATTTAAAGTTGTACCTACAGAACTATAGTAATAAAGACTGCATGGCATTGGTATAAAAACAGATGTTTTGATCAGTGAAATCAAACTGAAGATCCAGACATAATCCATACAGCCATAGGTAGATGATTTTTGATAAAGAAGCCAGAATTATACACTGGAATAAAGACATCTTCAACAAATGATGCTAGTCAAACTGGAGGTCTGCATGTAGAAGAATGCAAATAAATCTATATTTTCCACCCTGCACAAATCTCAAATCCAAGTAGATCAAATACCTCAACAAAAAACAGATACTGAACCTGATACAAGAGAACATGGGAAATTACCTTGAACACATTGGCACTGAAGACAAATTTCTGAACAGAATACCAATAGTACAAGCATGAATATCAATAATTAATAAATGAGACCTCATGAAAGCAAAAAGCTTCTGTAAGGAAAAGGACACCATCAATCAGACAAAGAGGCAGTCTATATATAGAATGAGAAAAGATTTTTACCAACTCTACATCTGATGGAGGATTAATATACAAAATATATAAAAAACTCAAGAAACAAGATATGAACAAACCAAATAATCCAATTGAAAGTGAGTAACATATCTAAAGAGAGAATTCTTAATAGAGGAATCTCAAATGGCTAACAAACATGTAAAGAAATGTTCAACAAAAACATTCTTAGTAGTCAGGGAAAAACGAATCAAAACTACTTTGAGATCCCATCTTACATCTGTCAGAATGACTAAGATCAAAAACAGAAAAGACAGCTTATGCTGGAGAGGATGTGGAACAAAGATAACACTCCTCCATTGCTGGTGGGAGTGCAAACTTGGACAGCTACTATAGAAATCAGTATGTTGGTTTCTCAGAAAACTGGAAATTGATCTACCTCACGACCTTGCTATACCATTCTTGGGCATATACCCAAAGGATGCTCCATCCTACCACAAGGACACTTGCTCAATCATGTTCATTGCTGCTCTATTCATAATATCCAGACACTGGAAACAACCTAGATGTCCCTCAACAGAAGAATTGTTAAAGAAAATGTGGTATATTTACCCAATGGAGTATTACTCAGCTGGTTAAAATAAAATGACATCATGATATTTTCAGGCAAATAGGTGAAACAAGAAAAAAATCATCCTGAGTGAGGTAACCCAGACCCAGAAAGAGAAAGATGGTAGGTACACACTTATAAGTAGACATTATCTGTTAAGTAAATGATAATCAAGTTATAATCTACAGAACCAGAGAGGTTAGGTAAAGAAGAAGGCTCTAGACTGGATGGATGGATTTCCCTGGGAAGGTGGGAAGGTAAAATAAAATAGATTTTGTGGGTGGACATAAGGTTTGTGGGGGGCATAAAGTTTGTGGGGACAGAAGCAGGAGGGATCAGGTAATGGAGGAGGGATGGAGAGAGTGCAAGAGAGATGGCTGATATTTGGGAGAACATGGGGGACAGTGTAGAAACTAAGTGCAGTGGAAACTTTCTGTACTCTATGAAGGTGATCCTAGTGAGGACTCCAAGTAATGGAGGATTCAGAGTCTGAACTGACCATCTTTTGCAGTCAGGCAAGTCTTCCAGTTGTAGGCTGGAGTTGTATTCTGTCAAATTGTGAGCCAAGAAGTTCCTAGGCTGTGAGTTCGCAAACAACTCAGGCTGATGATATGACAGAGGATTGCTCTCTGAAGACCGGCAATGAGGCCCCATCACAGAGGAGAACATCCATCCACACAGCATATTGAAAGCAGAGAGTTCAAGCTGGAGCTGGCATGAAGACTTCACCCCTATGTTCTAGTCTCTTTGGTGTGGGGAGGTACTCTGTAGTCTCCCAAAAGAAAAACCTGAACACCAACCCAGCCACAAAGCCTTTGACCTACAATCTACCCTGCCTGCAAGATGTGTTGGGACAATGGTGGTGCAGAATTCATAGATGTGGCCAACCAATGTCTGGTTTAACTTGAGGCCCACTACATGAGAGGGAGCCCATGCCTCATACTGCCTGTATGGTCAGCAACTGGAGACTGGCTACCCAGAGACCTAGGGTAGAACTAAACATGGCTGGTCAAAAAAAATCAATGAATTATTCTTAATAATATTCTGTAATTCTCACAGATCGGTGCTTCATCCAGTTGTCATCAGAGAGGCTTCTTCTGGCAGCAGACGGGAGCAGGTGCACAGACCCACAGCCATATGTGGAAACACAGAGTCTAAACTGGAGGTCTCAACTGGTTCCCTCCACTCAGAGCTCCAGGAACTCTGCCATAGAGGGAGAGGAAAGACTGTAGGAGTCAGAAGGGATGGAGAACACCAGGAGAACATGGCCCACTGAATCAGCTAAGCGGGGCTCATACAGGCTCAGAGAAACTGAAGTAGCAAGCATGGGACATGCAAGGGTCTGTACCAACAGCTTGGTGCTTTTGTGGGACTCCTAACAGTGGGAGGGGGTGTACCTCTAACTCTTTGCCTGTTCTTGGGACTCTTTTCCTCCTATTAGGTTACCTTGTCCACCCTGAGGACTTTTGTCTTGTCTTATTGTATCTTGTTTTGTGTTTTGTTGCTGTCTCTTGGAGACCAGCTCTTTTTTGAAGAGAAATGGAGGGAGTGCATCTAGGGGAGAGGGGAGATGGGGGGAAGCTGGGAGGAGTAGAGGGAGGGGAAAGTGTAGTCAGGACGAACTGTATGAGAGAAGAATCTATTTCCAACAATTAAAAGGAAAAGAAAGGTGAATTCAATCAAGAAGATAGGGAAAACAAAAGTCAGAAAACTGAAAAACTTTGCAAAATTATTGATAATAATCAATAATTATGTACTATCATTATCATGTTATGAATTAAAACAAAATTATATGTAAACACTATGTTTTTAAATTTAGAAGTCCTCACTTTTTAAAAATGTTACAAGGAAGATGTTTATTGTGGTTTCTGAGAAAAAGAAAATAATCTCAAAAGCATGACCTAAGTAATTAATATGAACTCTTTAAATCATTTAATAGCACATAGTAAAATTATTAACAAAACCACATAGAAATAAATCTACAACTAGAGAAAACATGATCAACAAGGAAGAAGTAGTCATATTTCAGGCATAAATGTAGTTGAGTCCTAAAGGGATATAAGAAAGAAAATGTAAAATGATTATGGGTAAGAATTTTCTAAGATAGGGAAGTTGTCAATTTATCAACTAAGCACAAACTTTTAAAATAAAATAATATAAATAAAATAAAATAACAGCTGGGGAACCTGCATGGGACCAAACTAGGGCCTCTGAATGTGAGTGAGAGTTGTGTAGCTTGGTCTGTTTGTGGGGCCGTGGCAGTGGGATCAAGACTTATCCCAGGTGCATGATCTGTATTTTTGGAGCCCATTCCCTGTGTTGGGGGTTGGGAGAAGGGCAGAAAGGGGAAACTGGGGTTGGTACATAAAATGAAGAAAAAAATTTTAAAATAAAAAAATGGTACAGAAAAATTTTACCTAGTTTCATCATAGGTAGTCTTCAACCAAAGGATGGAAAAACTTATATAAATAAAATTGATGGTTTCTCAACAATTGATGGAATTCAACTGACACTGGTACAAAATCATTAAAGAAGTAAGAAAAATAACTCCCACACATTTTATTGTATGTTGCTGGGGATCAGACATAAGACCTTACACAACCTAGATAGGAGCTTCTACAACCAAGCTTCAAGGTATCATCACATAGCCTAGGCTAGCCTCCAATTCAACAGCCTCCTGCCTCTGCCTCCAGAGTGTTCAAATTACGGGAGTGTGAAGTTTTGAGGCCACCTTTCATTTCTATTCTGACGCCCAACATCTTCTTTTCATTTACGTTTTGGTGAGACTTTCTTGCATGAGCATTATATTTGCATCATTTCAACTCCTCCTCCCCTCTCCAATTCCTGTGCCCCCACTTCCTCTCAAATGTATGACCTCTTACTTAATTATAATCGTCACACATGTGTGATATGTGTGTATACGTGTTGTTCGCATGTGTGTTTAGAGCTGAATAACCAGAGGTCTCTCAGCAGTCATTGATGGTCTGTAGCTCTCCATCTATTGATAAGACTTTTTTAAATTCCTTCAACAACATTAGCTGGTCAACTGGTGTTGTCATTATGCAGGCCTTGTTTCGGCAGCCATATTGCTGAGATTTCCTGAGAACGGCTTCCCTGTCAAGGCTAGAAGACACTACCTCTCAACATACATCTTTGTCATCTAGCTCATACATTCTTTCCACCCTCTCTTCTGTGCCTTTTCTTGAGCCTTTGGGGTAGATCTTACAGTATACATGTATTATTGAGGATTGAACATCCTATGGCCACCATCATGTTTAAAGATAAAGTAAAATAAGTGTATTCTGAAACATTTTAACAAGAAAAATCTGAGCAATGTCATTAGAAGTGCTGTATAGGTGATATTTGGGAGGAATTTGTCATCAATAAATAACTGAAAACCTAAGGACTTCAATTGATTGGAAAACTAAGGACATTGAATTGTATATATATATATATATATATATATATATATATATATATATATATATATATATATATGATTATAAAATAATATTGTTACTATAATGACAGGGGTTTTTGTAACATTCACCTTATTAAAGCCCTTGGGTGGTTTTTGATGATAATATTGATTTCTAAAGTAATGGGCCATTGTCAGCCATATCTAAACCTACTACGACAGTACATTTTCAGGACTCCACAATGTTGAAAACCTTTCCTGGAGTCTTTTGCTACTAAATCTTTCAAGCAGCTAAATCCTGCTTGTTCATTGTTCATCATGGCTTGCATCAATCCAATGTCACGCTGGACTCTGTGATTTTGTATTTGAACTAGTTATGTGACTCTATTTCTCAGATGAAACCCCACTCCACATGCACCAGTAAAGTGCAAACTTATTCCAGGGATAATAACATAATTTGTCCCTAGAACTTAGTCCCGGGAAAGTGATAGTCCAAGGTCCAGGCCTGCTCATTTCACTTTGAGATAGAACCAAAATCAAGATTTCAGTAATTATAATTACTGAATGTAAATTCACTGTTGTAAATTAGTAAATAAATATTCAGTCATCTAAATTAATTAAGTTTAGAGACTATATAATTATGTATACACACACATAATATGGCCTAATCATGATGTTTTACCCTCTCTGAAAATGTTGGTAAATATTGAGGAAAAATATGTCTTTAGTGTGTACACTTTCACTTTTCTAAGAGAGTATGAGGAGAGAATGCAAAAGAATACACCTTTCACCTCATTAACTTGTGAATTTTATAACCCAGAAGTTATATCCCCTAATAGAGATTGTTAGAAGATTCAACTGAAATCTAGATTCCAACTATTTTAATCACTTCCTTCATCTTCCATTATTTCACTTACTAATCCATACACTTGTCCATTTACCAAAACATCATCAAGCATAGGGCAGATGGAAACTCTGCTGAGTGTTGTAATCTATAATGAAAGTAGACACATTTCCAGATATTGAGGCAATCACAGATGGAAACTTTATTTTCCCATTTATTTTGGTTTGTTTTGTTTTTTGAGACAGCATTCCATGTAGCCAGACAGGCCTTGACCTCTTATTCCCCTTTACTCACCTCCTAAATACTGGGATTGCACATATGTGCCACCATGCCTGACTTTGGAATTCTTCAATAAGCAACTTATTATGATACATTTTATAAATAAGATAATAAATATGAACACAAAATATTATGTATTTAAATAATGTTAAAATGTTCCCATAAAATATAGAGGATAAAATAATAGTGTTCTAGCACAGACTCATATTTTTCTTATTATCTTTCAATTTTAGAATGCAAGTTTCATAAAGAATTTTGTCTGTTCCCCCCATCTAGACAGTGCCTGGTTCATAGCAAAAATTATTATAGAATTGATTTGATTGGCTGGTAAGATGGCGCAGAAGGTAACAGTGCTTGATGACAAGTCTGACACCTGAGCTCACTTCTCAGAAGGCACATAACAGAAAGAGAGAACAGACTTCTGAAAGCTGCCCTTTGATATGTATACACACACCCATACACATATACACACATAGGTGCACACATACATACACAAATATATACACATACATACACTAATATGCATCCACACACACATACACTAGCATGCATACACACACCGATATACATATATGCACACACACATACACATACACACTAACATGTACACGGACACATACATGCACACACACGTGAGCAGGAACTAAATAAATAAATGTAAAATTTTGAAAAAAAAGCTGCTATTTTATAAAGAGTTGGTCCAAAATATTTATCTTCCATATTATTTTATTTTTTTTTTTTTTAGTAATTAAAGGCCTGGTTACAAGATGAGGTATGAAAAGCTCTCTTGATTCTCAAACTGCTTTTATTTGGAAAGTGAACTTCTATAATTTTACATGTGTTATTAGTACTATGAAGTATTTGATATTATTTCTTAAAACAGTCTAGAAAATCAGGTTTACAAAATGAAGTTGGAAAGTACCCGGAGTTAAGTGCAAAATGGCTCTGTTTGACCAGCCCAAGAGGTAAGTGAAGAAGCTGTAGAAAAGGTGTTCGACACCACAAACTTAAAGAAAAATAGGAAGTTAGGCTTGGTGCAATAAATACTTTCACACCTTAGTACCCTCCCCCATGTTCCCATGCCCCATTATACCTCATAAGAATGCTTTCTAGTTCACAATAGGTAAATGTATTCAACTTACCTTTTCTAAGCATCCCTATTGCTTAAAAAAAGATGTCACTATTGTAGCTATTTTCTTCAGTAGTTGGAAATGACCATAGGCATTGTCTCCTTTATCTCACACAGTTCTGCAAAATGAATAATTACTTTTCATTTATTAAACTGTTTCAGAAACACATGTCAAAGAAACTCATTTATGCTATACAATAGTTCTGATTTTTGAGCCTCTAAACATATTTAAAATATAATTTTATAGGCCTGGAGGGAGGAAAAATAATTTATGGACTCTGGAGTTTACTCACTCTGTTAGAATGCAAAGCAGTGTTTTCCTCTGGCCAGTCAGTGTTACAGAGCTTGCAATACTAAATACACACTGTCATTTTTGTCCAAATTCTCACAAGTGAAACTGAGTAAATGGAATATTGCAAAGGGACATGAAACCAAAGTGTGTCTGATGAAGACATTTAAGGATTTAGAAGGAGTTCTATCTGCTTAACTAAAAAGAATTAAGTTGTGTAGCACTAGTCATCAAGTAGCATGGCTCAACTCTGCTGACATGGAAGTGTGCTCTCTATTCAGATCAAGCAGACATAATAATTATTCATCTGACACCTGTATTCTGGTGAACTCTGTTCATAGTGCATCTCATAAATATTTCATTTAATTTTTCTAATGATTCTGTTAAGTAAAATAAATGCAACAATAGATAAAATGTGTTCAAGTGTGCTGCACATGTAGTATTACACAAATGCAAAATGGTGTTTCTATTTTTATTTTAGTTTGAATTCCATAGGCATTCTAAGGGTATATTTAGATGATCTCTTCCAGGACTGAGTCAGATGTCTGCCATATAAAGTCTTCATAAAATGGCTCCTTGCTATTTTCATTATAATGATTACCATTATTTCCATGTTAAGATGACATTGAGACAGTTTTGCATAAAGGGGAACAATTACTGAATATGCAACATCTTAGCTCTATCACCTGACATCTATCACAGTTATTTTCTATTTAACAGATTCAATGCTTCATCATTCATGAAGAGAGATCTACAGTTTATATGTATTGCTTTAGAAAATGAAGAATACAGTTTGAAGTATATTAATGTACTGTATTCTAGCATTCATTCCAAAATGGTATATTGCTTTCTGCCTTTCCAGACACTGTTCTGGGTGCATAAGTTGACTAACATTAAGAAAATAACGAGTGAAGTAATTAATGAAGCAACAACAGCAAAAGCTGTTCTTTGAACATTACCAACTCACAGAGCACAAGTAATTCTTTAGGGTCATGCTGCACAAACGTCTATTTGTCATAGCCATTAACACTGTGACAGAGTTGAACTGATATTATAAGAGCTTTCAGTGGTGACAACCGATCTAGTAAAACACATCAAGGGCTGCTCTGAGGATATGACACTGTTTGGGGAATTGGAGGTAGCTAAGCTGTATTGAAGTAGCATAGAACTATTAGGCCAGGAACAAACAGCTTGTGGAATAAAAGAGGAAGATGGAATATGAATGCACAAGGCTAATATTATCATTTCCAAATAGAATATGAAAAATGGAGTAATCAATGGTCTGGAAATATTAGATGGTATGACATATGCTGCTGAATATTAAATGTTAAGCATTTTGTTCTTCCCTTAATAGGGTAAAAAATAAAAATAGTGATGTAGTGGTAAAACTAGGAAAATATTAGGTTTGCTTTTCAAAAATAGGACTAGAGCTACCAAGTTTCACCATTAAAGAAGAGAATAAGTATCCCAAGAAGGAAGAGGCACTGTGTAATACATGTCACTTCATACTTCATGGCAAGTTGAACCTGCGTTCTAGATCCAGTGTCAGAGACTAGATTTGAAATACAGGTAAATCATGAGTAAAAAGAAGGAGCCATCCCAGCTCTCTGTGGAAGAAAAGAATGATATTTACAATTCCTCTTCCTTCTTATAATAACTACCTGTACACACAGATGAGACGGCTCAGCACAAGACTTGGTGTGAAAGAGAATGCCTGTGCTGGAGCATGGAAGAGCTGTGGAATTCACATTTGGCTAGGAAAAAGAGCTTGCACAGGATGTTCTAACGTATGTCTAAAGCTGACATATAACATATGGATAATAGATAATAAGCTTTGTATTTGTGATTCATATGAAATTTAATAAAAATTTCCCTACTCTTGCTAAATAGTAGTTACTAATAGAGCAGTCCTGTGAGATGGCAAATGTGAACTTTCTTTACTATAGCACTTTTTACTACTTATATGAATCTCTTAATCTCACTGTACATATTGAATAAGGTTGTATAGTTCTTTCTCTGAATTGAAACATTCCATCTTGAAGGGAAGAGAAAGATTCGTAAAAATGCAAGCTGGTGTTCCCAACAAGGTCCAGGATGCTCAAAAAGTCAGAAGACTCCCAAGCTCCTCCCTAAGTTTACATGAGTATTTACAGCTTCTTGGAGAAGGGAGCTAACTGCAGGATGGGCAGAGAGTTCCAAGGATGCAGCTGTCAGGAGCAGTAACCTATTCTAAAGTGAGCTCTCAGTGATGTGATACAATTCCTTCTAAGTCATCTATACTTCTGAAAGTAATTCCCATAAACTTGTTTTGTAATATATATCAAATCGGGCCCCGGACTTCTCTTCTGGACAGAGGTGAGTGCCCTGGCTCGGCCCAGACCCCATCCCTGGGCACCAGCCACTCCGGGGAAGACCTGCCCAACTTGGTCCCAGGTTCTGGCCACTGGGCAGGTTTCCTTCTAGCCCCACTGGGAAGGATCCCCTTCTCCAAGACCCCCAGCAGACCCTGCAATCTCCACGCCCTGCCCCCACGCCCATCCACCAGCCACTTCCTGAGATTTAGAGGCCGGCCCCCAGCTCCCATCCTGCCCTGGACTTCCCTTCTGGAGGACAGAGAGAGAGAGAGAGAGAGAGAGAGAGAGAGAGAGAGAGAGAGAGAGAGAGAGAGAGAGAGAGAGAAGCTCCCATCCTGCCCTGGACTTCCCTTCTGGAGGAGGAGAGAGAGAGAGAGAGAGAGAGAGAGAGAGAGAGAGAGAGAGAGAGAGAGAGAGAGGAGCTCCCATCCTGCCCTGGACTTCCCTTCTGGAGGACAGAGAGAGAGAGAGAGAGAGAGAGAGAGAGAGAGAGAGAGAGAGAGAGAGAGAGAGAGAGAGAGAGGAGCTCCCATCCTGCCCTGGAATTCTCTTCTGGATAAGAGTGCCCAATCTGCCCCGGACTTCCTGTCTGGACAAGAGTTTCCATCCTGCCCCGGAGTTCCCATTTGGACAAGAGAGCTCCCATCTGGACAAGAGAGAGAGACTTCCTGAATCTGTCAGCTCTGTCTGAACCAAGTGTGCTGATAAGACCAAGAACCAACCACAAGGAGATGGGCAGACGTCAAGGCAGAAATACATACAACAAAATGAATAGCAATACAGCATCACCAGAACCTAGCCCTCCTCCAACACCTAGACCTGAACATCAAAAATTGGAAAAAGCAGAAGAAAACAGCCTTATGAATGATATCATGAAGAAGGTTGAGGCTTGTGGAAAGGAAAAGACAAAAAAATGGGAAGAACGCTGTAAACAACTAGAGGAAAGGGCAAACAAATTAGAAGAAATCAATAAAGTCCTTGAAGAAAACAATAAAGTACTGAAAGAAAATCAAGAAAAAGCAATGAAACAAATGAAGGAAACAGTCCAAGACCTGAAAAGGGAAATATAAAAAATGAAGAAGACACAAACAGAGGGAATGCTGGAAATAGAAAATCTGAGTAAACGATTGGGAACTTCAGATGCAAGTATAACCAACAGAATGCAAGAGATGGAAGAGAGGATCTCTGGCATTGAAGATACAGTAGAAGAAATAGATTCATCAGTCAAAGAAAACACTAAAGTCAACAAAGTCATGAACCAAAATGTCCAAGAAATTTGGGACACCATGAAAAGACCAAACCTACGAATAATAGGGGTAGAAGAAGGAGAAGAATACCAACTCAAGGGCACAGAAAATATATTCAAGAAGATCACAGAAGAAAACTTTCCCAACTTAAAGAAGGAAATGCCTATGAAGATACAAGAAGCCTATAGAACACCAAACAGACTAGACCCCCCAAAAAAGTCCCCTCGCCACATAATAATTAAACAACTAAACGTACAGAATAAAGAAAGAATATTAAGAGCAGCAAAGGAAAAAGGCCAAGTGACTTATAAAGGCAAACCCATCAGAATAACACCCGATTTCTCAATGGAGACTTTGAAAGCCAGAAGGACCTGGACAGATGTAACGCAGACACTAAGAGACCATGGATGTCAGCCTAGATTAATATACCCAGCAAAATATTCAATCATCATAGATGTAGCGAACAAGACATTCCAAGACAAAGCTAGATTTTAACAATACGTATCCACAAACCAAGCCCTACAGAAAGCACTAGAAGGAAAATTCCAACCTAAGGAAGTCAGATACACCCTCGAAAATACAGGCAATAGATAAAGTCACAGCAGTAAACCCCAACGAAGAGAAGTACACACATATCACCACCAAAAAATAACAGGAATGAACAATCACTGGTCATTAATATCCCTCAATATCAATGGACTTAATTCACCTATAAAAAGACATAGGCTTACAGAATGGATACAAAAGCAGGACCCATCTTTCTGCTGCATACAAGAAAAACATCTCAAATTCAAAGATAGACACTACCTAAAAATAAAAGGCTGGGAAAAGACTTTCCAATCAAATGGTCTTAAGAAATAAGCGGGTGTAGCCATCCTGATATCCAGCAAAATAGACTTCAAATTAAAATCAATGAAAAGAGATCAAGAAGGACATTGCATACTCATCACAGGAAAGATCCACCAAGATGAAGTTTCAATTCTGAACATTTATGCCCCAAACACAAGGGCACCCACATATCTAAAAGAAACATTACTAAAGCTTAAATCACATATAAAACCCCACACATTAATAGTGGAAGACCTCAACACCCCACTTTCACCACTGGACACATCTCCCAAATCAAAACTTAACAGAAAAATAAAGGACTTAACTGATGTCATGACTCAAATGGACTTAATTGATATCCACAGAACATTCCATCCTAACAAAAAAGAATATACCTTCTTCTCAGCACCCCATGGAACCTTCTCTAAAATTGACCACATACTTGGCCACAAAATAAATCTCAACAGATACAAAACAATTGGAATAACCTCCTGTGTTCTATCAGACCACCATGGTCTAAAGTTAGATTTCAACAACAACAAAAACTGCAGAAAACCTACAATCTCATGGAAACTGAATAATACTCAACTGAATCACCAATGGGTTAAGGAAGAAATAAAGAAAGAAATTAAAGACTTCCTAGAGATCAACGAAAATGAAGACACCACATATCCAAACCCATGGGACACTATGAAAGCAGTACTAAGAGGGAAATTCATACTACTAAATGCCCACATAAATAAGTTGGAGAAATCTCACACTAGTGACTTAACAGCACACCTGAAAGCTCTAGAACAAGAAGAAGCAAAAATAGACACCAGGAAATTATCAAAGAGAGAGCTGAAATCAATAAAATATAGACTTACCTGGACTGAGTCTACCAGGTTGATCTCAGTCCGCGGGGGAGGCTTTGCCCTGGAGGAGGTGGGAATGGGGGGTGGGCTGGGGCGAAGGTGAGGGGGGCAGGAGGGGGGAGAACAAGGGAATCCGTATCTGATATGTAGAACTGAATTGTATTGCAAAATAAAAATTATATATATAAAATCATCACATCTACCCTATAAGTGTGTATACTCATTTTACCTATCAACTGCATTTTAACAGTGAATATACATCAAATCATCACATCTACCTTAAAAGTTTGCACACTCATTTTACCTATCAATTATATTTTAACAGTGAGTGCATATCAAATCATCATGTCTACCTTAAAAGTATGTGTACTCATTTTACACATCAATTATAATTTAACAATGTGGAAAAATATCAACAAATAAAAATTAGTGGTAATGAATAAATTTAGGAAAATTATATCAAAACATTTAACTCCCCTTTTAAACTTTTTAACTCCTTTTTATAACACACAGGATGAAATCCAGGATCATGCACATGATTGGCAAGCACTCTACAACTGAGCTGCATCACTGTCCCTTGATTATTTAAGATCATTTATCCATATCTTTAGCTTTCATCTTCATAAATTTATCTACCATATTTTGTAAAAGAGCTAGTTAAATGCATACATAATTTTATCACATTTTATTTTTCAATATTTCTTTTAATATAAACAATTTTGAGCACACACAGAGCACCAGAGAATATGGATACAAATACCCCCTACACACACACACACACACACACACACACACACACACACACACACACACACACACACAAAGTATTCACAAAACATTGAGACACAGAATTTACCATCACTATATAAGAAAATACTCATGGTCAGTGAAACTAAGTAAAATACCTCACACGGTCTCTTACGTCCTGATTGACAGCTAAAATTTCCCTCACACTTATTCTCAATTCAAAGTCTTCTCTTCTAGTGTTCTGCCTTGTGGTACTGGATTAGATTAAGTAGGGTGGAAACTGGAAGTCAAAGGGAAATGAAAAGCAAAACAAATACATAAAGTATAAGAGGAATCCATATTCTTTCTGTGGGCCCCTCTTCCATGCCACAGTGCCTGCATTCATTTCCAGCAGAACATTCCAACAGCCCCAGGAAGTCATTGCATATATATGAAACAAACCTGTATAAAGAAAGAACTTCTGTTAGGTTTCCCAGGGTGGGGGTGGGGGGAGGGCAAGAAAAGAATTGTACACCTGATTCCATGAATCCAACCCAGTCTCCAAAGGCCAAAGAAATTGATAAGGACCAATAACAGGAAATATGAAGGTAAATTATTCAAGGAACACCAAAGTGGCTCTATCTCAGGAGAAGCTATTGCTGAAATCATTTCTGTCCTAACAAGGTAGCATCTCTAATGGAAAAAGAAATCTGTCTCACCTATCTCAACATGCAGAAGAATCTGTATAAAAACTTTACATTTGACTAGCTCTTTAAGAATACTAAATTTATTGCTATTACAATACTAAAATTACTATTCATTGTGACACTCTAATTAGCCCAGCACTGTTTTATGGTAGAACTTATCTATTTAGAATGTATATATAAACAAAACTGTCAAAAGCACTTGTACCCATGAAACTTATTAGGATGTATTCATTAAACAACATAAAGACTTATTTATACATGTATGCATTTTACGTGTATGTGTGTGCCTAAGTATATGTACGTACACCACAAAGAGGGCTAGAAAAAAAATGTTGGCTTGTCTAGACCTGGAGTTATAGGGAACTGTGATTTGCTGAATGTGGGTGCTAGTAACTGGACCTAGATCCTCTAGAAGAGCAGTATGTGCTCTTAAACATTGAGCCTTCTCTCCAACCCCTCATTAAATATTTTTAATTAAGAAAGAAAATGTACAGATTGGGGCTGATAAAAGGAATGGGATAAACAAAACAAAGAGTGAACCAAGTAGAAGAATACCCACCTCATTTTATTAACTGATGTCCTGCTGACACATCAATTTTCAGATCCTATGGACCACAGAGGAATCACTGACACTGAGGTAAGGTCTTACCATGGGAATCTTCTATGAACTCCTGAGGATTCCCTCCAGTGACTAAGTGTGCTTAGCTTCTTAGATCTCCAACTAGACCTTTACGGTCTGATTCTCACACATTTGTGTAAGGCTCATTTCTTACTCCCATTTGATCCTCATAACTCGGTTTCTCCATCTGAACTCTAATATGCAATCCATGTTTACAGTGTCAACCTGTAGTCTTTCCAAAACTGTGTTGGTTTGAAAGAAAATGGCCCCCAAAGGAGGTAGCACTATTAGGAGGTATGGCCTTGTTAGAGGAAATGTGCCACTGTGGGGGCGAACTTTGTGGTATCTTTTGCTCACGCTTCCCTCAATGTGACCATCAGTCAACTTCCTATTGTCTGCAAGATACAGCACCTTCAGCTCCAGCACCACCTCTGCCTGCAAGCTACCATGCTCCCCATCCTGATAATAATGGACTGAACCTCTGAAACTGTAAGCAAGTCACCACAATAAAATATTTTCTTTATAAGAGTTCTCATGGTCATGGTGTCTCTTCACAGCAATAAAAACATAACTTAGACAAATTTCAAATGATTTTCACATTTTTGCCTATTAAAAGTGGTCAGTTGGTAACTCATTTATTCCCCCGAATTCCAGCTCTGAAATTCTAGCTCACCAAAACTTCATAGCTTACCCAAATGTATCTAATAGGGTTTTATCTTTGGAGTCCAATAGTAAAAACTCTTTTCTCAACCTTTCCCTCCAACTTTCCCTCCTTTCTGCTTTTGCCTCCTTCCTTCCTATTACATTACTTTTTCATTTGATGAATTTCTCATTCTTTCAGTTTCAAATAAAAGATCTTGTAACACGAAATCTTTTTTTGTTTGTTTATTTTTTGTTTTGTTTTTGTTTTGGTTTTGGAGACAGGGTTTCTCTGTGCAGTTTTGGTTCCTGTCCTGGATCTTACTCTGTAGACCAGACTGGCCTTGAACTCACAGAGATCCGTCTGGTTCTGACCCCCCTCCACACCACCCCCCCCCCCCCCCCGAGAGCTGGGATTACCACCAACTGGTGTAACACGAAATCTTAAAAGGTATTATTAATTTAAAAAAGAAAACAGAGTCAGATATTGGGATGAAAGCTGAAAGATCAGAAAGACAGAGAGCAAGCCACTAATTCTTGTTAGTTCTTAAGGGTGTGTGTACTTCCCAAGAAAAGGCATGAGAGCTCAAGTGTTGATATTAAAGGTGTGTGCCACCAAGCCTGGCTCTGTTCCCATTGTAGGCTTAAACTCACAGAGATCCAGACAGATCTCTGTCTCCCAGGTGATAGGATTAAGGATGTGTGCCAATACTGTCTGGCCTCTATGTCTAATCTAGTGGCTGGCTCTGTCCTCTGATGCCCAGATAAGTTTTATTGGGGTGCACAATATATCACCACAAGATCTCACTTTATTATAGAATTACTACAATACCAAATACCACTAGTCAGATTTTCCTACCAGAGATTTTTAGAATTCTACATAGTATTCTACTAGTCTTACTGGTACTGTTCCCATGCTTTGTTACTATTTCTAATTTGATAACATGTCTTATCCATAATTGATAATCTTCAAGATAACAATATCCATGCCAATATGTCTGTTTTTATATCCCTGTAGCCCATGTCACCTCAAACATACAAAGAATTCTGAGTTGAAAGATTAACTAAAATTATTACTTTTCTATTCTTGTATTAAGCATTATGACAAAGGATTAAAATAGCAATATATATATATATATATATATATATATATATATATATATATATATATATATATCATAATTACCAAAGTTGTGAAGTCCACATATAACTTTATCAGAAGATCTTCTTCTTGCACAGCTGTAGTCAAGGAGACTTCCAAGGCTGTCCTTTCAACTAAAAGCCTGACAAGAGAGGAGATCCATTTACCATCTTGTGACAGTTGGCAAGCTTTCATTCCCAGCATATTGTTGAGCTTTAGAGTCAAGGGTTCCTTTTAGCTAATAGACAGGATCCAACTTTACTTCCTTTCCATGTGTGGCTTGTTTCATCAAGACCAGCAAAGGAGACAGTCTTCTGAAATCCAATGACAGGAGTGATATCTGTTCTACACCATGTCTTTGTATTAGTGAGAAGCAAGGATGTTTAAGAAAAAGAAAATCATCTAAGTGTGTTGTGGTGGTATTGTGTTCCCCAAAATATTGTGTACCTTAATAAACTTATCTGGGGCCAGAGAACAGAAAAGCCACAAGATACTTAGGCTAGAAAATGTTAGCACACGCCTTTAATCCTAGCATTCCAGAGACAGAAATCCCTCTGGATCTCTGAGTTCAAGGCCGCATTGGAAACAGCCAGGCATGGTAACTCACGCCTTTAATCCCAGAAAGCAGCCTTTAATCCCAGGGAGTGGTGGTAGAAAGCAGAAAGGTTTATAAGGCGTGAGGACCCGAAACTAGAAGCATTTTGGCTGGTTAGGCATTTGGCTGGTTAAGCATTCAGGCTTCTAGCAGCAGTTCAGTGAGAGCCATTGGGATGAGGACACAGAAGCTTCCAGTCTGAGGAAACAGGACCAGCTGAGGAATTGGCAAGGTAAGATAGCTGTGGCTTGTTCTGTCTCTCTGATCTACCAGCGTTCACCCCAATAACTGGCCTCAGGTTTGATTTTATTAATAAGACTCTCTAAGATTCATGCTACAGTGTGTAAATTCAGGAGGTGAAGATTATTGGGAGGAGGGGGCTAAGAGGGTTTTGGATGATAAGTATGTAACTCAAGTTCATGTTGTATAAGTGCCTCAGCATTGCCTAAAACTTTAATGACAAACTAAGAAAACACTTAACAGATTGAGTTTGCCTCATACAGTTCTTGAATTCATCTTCTCTAAACATATTTAAAGTGTTTGAATTATAATAATTAGCTGTAGAAATGTGTTCATGAAAGGTATAATATTGTGAAAAACTGGAGCAGAAAGGAAAATTTAGGAGTGAATCAGTGAAGTGTTAACAACTAACTGCCTAATTCTCATTCACAGTAAATTTAGGTGCAGGTCTTCCTGGCTCTAACTCAGACTCTATCTTCTGAAGAATCAAGTATGTCCAGGGGGCATCTGAGCATGAATGAGAAAATCATCTCATCTATGGGAAGACTAGATGTTATCTGCACTGAAGCAGGGAGGGAACATTATTGACTGGTATCAAAAATATAATATGCCACAAGAATAATTTATTCTAGGAGCCAGTATGATGTCTTCCAGGGTGAAGGTGCTTGCAGTAAAACCTGGAGACCTGAGTTCAATCCCCAGAATCTATATAAAGGTTTAAGGAGAGAAATGACTCTACAAATCTTCATCTGGCCCCACAACCATACTCTGGTATATATACTATGCACCCAAAATAATAATAAATAAAAATAATAAATATTTTAAAAATAATCCACTCTGATATTTGTAGCATGAATCTTAACAGTTCTTATTAATAAGATCAAACCTGAGGCCAGTTATTGGGGTCAATGCTGGTAGATCAGAGAGACAGAACAAGCCAGTTCTTGTCACCTTGCCAGTTCCTCAGCTGGTCCTGTTTCCTCAGACTGGAAGCCTCTGAGTCCTCATTCAGAATGAATCTCAGCTGAACTGTGTTGCTCCAAAGCCTGAAAGCTTAACCAGCCAAATGCTTAACCAGGCCAAATGCTGCTAGCCAAATGCTTCTAGTTTCTGGTCCTCACGCCTTATGTACCTTTCTGCTTTCTACCACCACTCCCTGGGATTAAAGGTTCACTTTCTGAGATTAAAGGTGTGAGTCACCATGCTTGGCTGTATCCTTGAACACATGGATTTCTTCCTCTGGAATGCTAGGATTAAAGGCGTGTGCTACCACTGCCTAACCTTTATGTTTAATATTGTGGCTGCTCTGTCTCTGACCCCAGATAAGTTTATTAGCACGCACAATATTTGGGGGAATACAATACCACAGATATTTTTCTATTATGTCAGGGAAATTGAGACATTGGCCTCTCAACTAAATCCAAAACAAAAGTCTTTTATCTATTAGCCCATTTCATTGAAGAAAAGTTTACTCCATTTTTATGTACATTGATAGATGTCACATTAGGAACTAAGGATATAAGAAATTAATGATATTTAGTATGTTAGCTCATGCCTGAAATCCCAGTACTTGGAAGACTGAAGCAGAATGATTGCCAAGAGTTTGAGACAATTCTGGGCTATAGAATATGACCTACCTCAAAACAACTCTGTGTGTGTGTGTGTGTGTGTGTGTGTGATAAAATAATTGCCTGAAGCTATAATCAGAGAATAGTTGATCATGGAGATACAGATACATGATTAAACATCTTGAAGAATGTGAAAAGTCCTATTATTTTCTAATTAGTGAGTCTCATCTCCTCTTGGAAGGGTGGAGAAGATGAGCTAGGATGCAATGGCACATTTTTATTGAAATGTGCCATGTCTCACCTAGAGACATGTAAATTATGGCCAGTCAACCTAAAGTTGACCAGATCTTCCACACTGACAAAAATTACAAAATAATTCATAGACACCAGGTATAGGTCAACCTGAGCAGCATGTGACTTTCTTCTACCGCACTGATTAAAGTAAAGTTATCTGATGTGTATAGAGGAAAACATCATTTAAAAAGTTTTTCACATAGTATCTCAAAAGGCTTTCATGTCCATGTAGAGTCAAATATTGTTAAAGAGCCTCACAAATACAGACTCTACCTACAGTTTGGGAGAGGTCAGGTTTACAATAGAACTGGTTGTGTGTGTGTGTGTGTGTGTGTGTGTGTGTGTGTGTGTGTGTGTGTGTGTGTGTTTCTATGTGTTTTTCTGTCTGTCTGTGTGTATCTCATAAAACACTGTGTCAGTCTTAAAGGACAAAAACACATTTGAAAATCACATCTCCTTAGTAGTTAGTCTCTTTGCTTCACGCTTGTTCCATATGTTGATCCCTTAGACTGAAATAAGCATTGTCTTCATTTTTATGGAAGTGAGAACTGAAGGAATAAATCATCATCCACTACCCTGCTTAGTTACCGACATGATATTTAGATTCTGAAAGCTGTGCACCGATTTCTCCGATCTTCCCCAGCTACCATAGCTCTGAGCTATAGGAAAAGGGACAAAGAACGAAGGACTGTTATCTGCCAGCTAATTGTGATGTGCAGCTACTCTAGCTTTTCCTTGGTAGTCAGCACTCAAAACCCTGTGTTATGCCAATCCTAACCAAACTAGCACAGCAACTCACCACCATGCTATTCTAAGAATGTCATGTTTGACTGTGTCTTGTGGAGAGGCACAGGATACAGAGGCTCAGAGCTCCTGAGGGCTGCCAAAGAAATGCACAGAGACTACCAGGAACTGTAGCTGCTTTTATCTGACATACAGTTATCTTTGTACTCCTTAGTTTTAGTTATTCCTCCACCCAGAAGACCAGCTTACATGATTCATGGGATGCACATGGAACATCTTACACATTTCACTGACACTTTTACCTAATAAAGTGAGATAATTATCACCAGAACTAGAGTAATTTAAATATTAATAATGTTGCTGAAATGTGTGTTGCTCACAATCCATCCAGTCATTTAAGGTGAGCAATCCTACATCCTTGATCAGTTACATCATGATAAGTTTGGTTACGTCTTGGTATATGTAGTGTGGCATTTGAAGTACTGGGTTGGCCTTAAATCCCAAGTGTCTCCATTCCTACCTTAGTCCAGTGTGTGAAATGTTGTCAATATTAGAGGCTGGAGAATATGCTCTAAATGGTCTAATGTTCTTGCATATGAAGAATCAAGATATTATGTATTTACAAAATTTTAAAAAGACAGTGTCGAGTCTAAAAGGGGTCAAAATGGATAGCAGAAAGGAAGACTTGTCTCAGGTTATACATACACACACACACACACACACACACACACACACACACACACACACATATATATATATATATATAATTATTCATTTATATGACAGGAAATCAGAAGAGGGACCTTCTTTTGGGGAGAGGAAGGTACCAGTAGGATGGGTGAGTAGGGCCAAAGGAGGGTAATGACGGTGAGTGTAAACAAAGTACAGGATTTATAAACATGGAATGTCTAACAGAAACCCATTACAGTGTCACTAACTAAATATATTGATCTCTTTTAAGAAGATGAGGACTGGAGAAATGACTCAGCAGTTAAGAGCACTTGCTGCTCATCTAGAGTATGAGTTCAATTACCAGTACTCAAATATGACAGTTCTTAACATCTTAGAGCTCTAGCTCCAGGGGATCCAACTGCTCCTTCAGGCCTCTTTGGGAACCCACACACATGTGGCAGACACACAGGGACATAAATGAAAACAAAATAATCATTTTAAAAACTAAAAATGACAAAAGATACAATGCCTCAAGACAGGAGGAGGCACAAGCTACAGGAACTGGGGATAGAAAAGGCTTCCCCTTTATGAGGCTGTGATAGTGCACACTTTTAATCTCAGCACCTGGGAGGAAGAGGCAGGTGGATCTCTGAGACTGAGGCTAGCCTGGTCTACAGAGTAAATTCCAGGACAGTCAGAGAAACCAAGAAGAAGAGGAAGAAGAAGAAGAGAAGAAGAAGAAGAAGAAGAAGAAGAAGAAGAAGAAGAAGAAGAAGAAGAAGAAGAAGAAGAAGAGGAGGAGGAGGAGGAGGAGGAGGAGGAGGAGGAGGAGGAGGAGGAGGAGGAGGAGGAGGAGAGAAGAAGAGAAAGAAAAATGAGAAAGAAAGAAAAAAGGAAGGAAAGAAAGAAAGAAAGAAAGAAAGAAAGAAAGAAAGAAAGAAAGAAAGAAAGAAAGAAAGAAAGAAAGAAAGAAGAAAGAAAAGGCCTCTCTGATAGCTTGCACAGAGTAGTCACTGCTCTTATTAAAGACATAGAACATGTGTTTTTCCAGCCACATCTACAAATGTGAACTGCAGGCCAGTGAATCAAGAACATCACTGGTTGGTTTGTTATGTAAGGACTTTGAAAGTAGCTCATTTGACAGGTTATTGCAGTATTTAGTAGAAATAAGTATACCAACAAGGAAAAAAAGAAGAACAAGAATTTCTCCATCAGAAGACAAATTCACTGAGTTGGGAGATTCTCTGAGGACAATAGAGTTGTAGTCATTGCTCAAGGCAAAGGTCCTTATTCCTCCAGGGATGAGTTTATCAACTTCAAATGACCTCCCTTGGGCTGGTGTCACCCTAAAAAATAGTTTTCCTGAACCTTGACAGGGCTTGTTGGCTCTTTATATAACCTAAAGAATGGCTGAATCCCCCTCTTAATGGGGACAGTTTCTGAGTCTCCAGTTGAGTGTTTGGCCTTAAACAAAGTCAACTCTCGAAAAAAGAATCTTACTTTTAAAATTATATTTCATTTTTTATTATTTACAACTATTTTTGAATTTAAATATATTTTGATTATATTCTTCCTCTCCCTGAGTCCTTCCAGATCAATCTCCATCCCTACCCACCCAACTTCAAGTTCTTTCTCAAAAAAAAAACCAATATAACAACAAAACCCCCAAACCAAGAAAACAATATAAAACAATGCCCACCCCCAAAAATCTACCAAACTGAAACCAAATGAAAGCACACACACACACACACACACACACACACACACACACACACACACCAACTTGTGGAGTCCATTATATGTTGGTCAACTACTGATGAACATAAGGCCTGTCATGGAGTGGTTGATATACCCAGGGTCAGAGAGCACCACAGAAATTTTTGTAGCACAGGGATCATTAGAAGATGCTTGATAATGTAGAAAATCTTCTTTCGACACTAATTTTCCATGATTAATACATACAGAATATTTGCTTCTGTTGATACATAGAACTATGAATTCCTTACATTTAACAACTTTGAAATCAACCGTTGAGAAAATGTGCTATATATGAAATCATCCTACTGAAATCCACATTGAAACACACAAAAAGCAGTACATAAGGGAATGGTCAGAATTTTAAAGCTGAAGCCAATAAGACGTTTCAGTGGGTAAAGACTGTTGCCATGCCTGATAACCTGAGTTTGATCTCTAGGATCCACAGCCTAGAAGGAGAGAACCAACTCCTGCAAGTTGCATATTGATATCTAAATGTCTGCCATAGTAAGCACCTCCATAGCCACCTGCCCACACCCACACACACACACATATATCTATATATGTAAAATTTTTATTTAAAATAAAAATATTGATAAATAAATAAATGCTAGAAATTAGCAGTTCATTTAAGCATAATAATCCATTATGAAATATTAAAAGAACTAATAGCAAAATCAAATGACATCAAATATTGTTTAAATCATTGCCATGGGACACAGTTAGAAAATACTTTTGAGACTCAAATGATGACAACTATACTTGTAAAATTCAAAGACAGTGAGTCAGGATAGTTATTGGTATTAACTTGAGTCCATTCTATGAGTGCTAGATTGCTCCTGGAAAACTACAGAACTTATCGAGACATGAAACTTATATCTAATATGTTGCACCAAAATTTAGGTCAATGATCTTAGAAGGCTGAAGGAACCCTACAATCTCCAAATTTTGGGTCACTTTCAGTGCTATGCTGGCTCTGGTTTTGCTACATTGGGTTAGTATGATACTCTGGAATGTTGGAAAATCATAAGTCAAAATAATGCATGCTGGACTTGTTAATTTAGGGGCTACAGTTTGAACTAATAGTTTCTTGGTGTGCAATGGATTCTACTGAGGATGGTAATGTTGCTTTTACTGAGAGGGTGATAGGAAAATGTCACTGGCCTTAAATCAATCTGTTACTTCAGAACTGCTTCCCCAGAGACACACTCTGATAGGTAGTTATGGAGAAGGAAAACTAAAAATCACCTCATGGCCTACCCATGATTTTTACAGGACTTTTACTAAATCTTGTTTGAATGTAATCTTATATTCCAACTGACATGGTTTCAGAAGATATATGGCAAAGAACAATAAGTTCCACTCTATACACTTGAGGAAATCTATTAGTAATACTATACCCTGGTAACATTACCAGGTATTAAAAAATTAGTTTTGAAAATTCTATATTGTTTCCATATTTGTATGTTAAACTTACTAATGATTTGCTGAGGAAACACCTTGTATAAACTGCTTCATTAAAAGTATGAAATTCTACCACTCACTGTAGAAAAATATGATGGGTAATGTCTCATAGGAAGCGTTTTCTCACCACAAATTGGTAGGTTCTTCAAAATGTGCTCTTCTGTGGGACAGTCTGCAAGAACAGTCACTTCAGTGTGATTAAATCCACCAGCTCTAATAATGTAGCACAAATGAACTCCACTTAGAGACAAGTGTTCAAATTACCATTCAGGACCTGTAGGTAAATCAGATATTTTACATTAAGTATTTCTAGAAATCAGAGGGGGAAATGCACATAGCAGTTATTTATCTGAGTGATTTTAATGAATTCAAAGTTAGTAACTTCCTAATAGCTATTATTTTTATTTTGAAAATAATGTTAAAGAAAATTTTACTTTGGTGGTAATTTTAAATTAACTATATGACTAACAAATTAAATATATGGAGGTTTTAAATGTGTCCAGTTAAGAGAAAATTATATAAATATACATAATATATTCATAAAAGTAAACCAGTCAATAGAGAGATGATATCCAAGGTACATAAAATCTTAGTGAGATAGGAGGAATAACATCAAGAGATATACTGTGCAACATGTGACTGTATTGAGATTGATAGGCTAGTAGATTTCAAGTGTTCTTACCTAACAAAGATTATTAAATGGAAAGTATTAGATATGTTAATAAGCTTGACTTATATAGTTAAAGCTTGTGTGATTTTGTATATAAATAATTATAACTTATGCTACATACTATGAATATATGTCATTTTGATTTGTCAATCAAAATTTAGTAAAATTTAATTAGTCAGGACTAAACAAGATGTGGATTACTAAAATATCAACAAACCAGAATTTTTTAGGAAGTACTACTAGCACAGTAAGTTACGTGGAATGTGGTAAAATCGTTAACATGAATGAAATATCATTCGAGCATGAGGCTTAACTGGTATACTGGGTAAGCTTCTATTGCTGTGAAAAACATCATGGCCAAAAGCTACCTGGGGAAGAAAGGGTTTATATCACCTTGTGGCTGTAGTTTACTGTGAAGCAAAGACAGGGTAGGGACTCAGGGCAGGAACCTAGAAGCAGGAACTGTAGCAAAGAACATAAAGAATCAGTTTACTGTCTTGCCAGCCTGATTTCTGGCTGCATCTAGGACCACCTGCCCAAGGGAGCTGAGAGCACTCACAAGAACCATTAGAAAATACCCCCATAGACTTATATACAGGCCAGTCTGAGGGAAGCAGTTCCTCAAATGAGATTCCCTCTTCCCAGATATTTCTAGGCTTGTGTCAAGTTGACAAAAACCAACCTGCCCAGCTGGGCAAAGAGCTCAGTGGGAAAATGCCTGTCCTGCATGGGTGAATCCCTAAATTCAATTCTCGTTCCTAAAAACATAACAATTTATAAAGAGAAAACTGGATATAACAGGGATTGAAAAATGTATTTACCTAATTCTGTTAGCTTTAGCTTGTGCTTTTTTTGATAGTATGTGAAATAGAATACATAATTTTACCAGAGAATTGGACTGTTATTTTGGGATATCCACAAAATATAACTTTTAGACTCATGTTTTAAATTTAATGTCAATTTTTTGACTGCTTTCTGAAGTTAAAAAAAAGTGTTACAGAGCCGGGCGGTGGTGGCGCACGCCTTTAATCCCAGCACTCGGGAGGCAGAGCCAGGCGGATCTCTGTGAGTTCGAGGCCAGCCTGGGCTACCAAGTGAGTTCCAGGAGAGGCGCAAAGCTACACGGAGAAACCCTGTCTCGAAAAACCAAAAAAAAAAAAAGAATTTGACTACTCGCCGGGCGGTGGTGGCGCACGCCTTTAATCCCAGCACTCGGGAGGCAGAGGCAGGCGGATCTTTGTGAGTTCAAGGCCAGCCTGGTCTCCAAAGCGAGTTCCAGGAAAGGCGCAAAGCTACACAGAGAAACCCTGTCTCGAAAAACAAAAAAAAAAAAAAAAAAAAAAAACAAAAAAAAAAAAAAAAAAAAACAAAAAAAAAAAAAAAAAAAAAAGAATTTGACTACTTCAATCAATTCTAACATATGACAACCAACTACTACTTAAAACAAATATGTTTGTTTCTCTTCCTGGTAAGACTAAGAATTGAATTCATTCTAAATGGAAATACATGGCCAAGTTAAACTCACCAACTATGACCAAACTTATTTCCAGAGATCATTCAATTTGCAATTTCAGTCTATTTCTTTAATAGAATATGGGCACTTGGTTCTCTGCAGGAATAAGATATTAAAAATGTATACATTCAAGTCAATAGAAAATGGAGTCTTCTTGCTTTTATATGTCAGTTTCTAAATTTTCTCCTTCCCTATATACATCTATTAACTTTCAAAATGAGAAGCCAAGTAAACATATTGAAATAACGCCCCCCCATACACACACACACACACACACACACACACACACACACACACACACACACAGTGTACTGGCCGTAGACCTAGGCACTCAGCCTTAGCAATGCAGCTGTTCCCTCTGCAGCTCAGATTGGCAGGTTTGTTCGTAGATTTAAAGAACTGGGGAGAAGGGAGCTTGTCATTCCTCTTAAAGCAAACATGACCACACTAGACCAGGCAGGTGGTTTCAGACCAGGAACCACATCTTACTGTCTTCTGAGTTAGGCATATCAACAGATCAGTTTGCAAGCTGGTGAGTGTGAGTGTTTAAAAAAAAAAAAAAAATGACCGTGCAGTTCCTAATCTTAAATTTTATCTTGAAAAAAATTTTAAAAAATCAACTGGCCAGGGTTTGTTTGTTTTATAGAAAATTCATCTGTAAAAAAAATTACTCAGTCATTCTAATATAGATACATTTTCCTAAAGAAAACTCTGGTCCATGAAAGGAATGTTATTTCCCTTCTATAAGGCAATTTTCTAGAGTAAAGGTGGTTACCATGTCATAGAATTAAATGTGTAATTACTTCCTTTATCCTCCTACACATACCTTCTAGTTAATACATTTTGTGGTTGCCCTCATTTAAACATAGTTATCCTATACATTATCCTAAACATGTCACCATAAATTAAAGTGAGAGATAAAAAATAAATACAATCTCATTATTGTTTGATGCTTTCTCTGGTGCATTTGGATGCTCACTGGGAAAGGTTTCTTGTTTCTTTGTTTTATTTTTGTTTTTGTTTTGGGTTTCTTGGGGTATTTTTGTTTTGTTTTGGTTTTGATTTTTTTTTTTTTTTTGAGACAGGGTTTCTTTGTGTAGCTTTGGAGCCTGTACTGTAACTAGCTCTGTAGACCAGGCTGGCCTCGAACTCACAAGCAGGTAGAGTGAGGTAGTTGCCTTTAGATTAGAAAGAACAGTCTTTTAGCCCAAGCTGAGAAGCCTCCCTCACTATCTGATGGCAGATCTGAGCTGAATAACCCCCTCAAAATTCTGCCACCCTGCCTTCTGATGACACGATGGCTTGTATCTGTTCAAACTGTAAGTCAAAATAACTCCTTACCCCATTAACTTAGGTTGCTTCTCTTTAGATATTTGGCTACAACAATAAGAAAACTAACTGACACATGGGCTCCATCTCTCCTTCATGACTTGACTTATGTTAGGCCCCAGGTTCATTAGGACATTTCACTTATTCCTCCATTCCATCTGATAAACTTTCACAACTTAAAAGAATCTGCTAAGTGCTGTTTCTAAATGGGTGTCCCAAATTTTAAAAATATCTGCCTTCCCCATACAACTGTAGGTTACTTGTTGTAGAGAACTAGTTCATAAAACTAGTGCATAGTCAGCATTGTAGCTGAGTCCTTAATGCATTTCCTGGAACTTAAAAGGAATTAATGAGATTCTTGATAACAACAGGGATAAACATACACATAAGCTCTCTCTAGCATTGCACATAATAGTATGGGCAGTTTAGAATTTCTGGAATAATTAAGGTTACTCATTCTAAATCCCATACAAGAAGATTTTGAAAGCTTCCAGCTTCATATATATTTTACTCTTGCACTCTTTATCATGATTTTCTTCTGAAATACTGCACAAAAAATTAGAGCTTGAATCCATCAGGATTTGCATGGATCTGTTATTATTTTACTCTGCAAAAGATTGCTTTGTGATTTACACTTATATATGAAAATTTTTTTTCCTCCCCTACTATAGTCCCCAAAGCATTTCTAGAAAACCCAGATAAACTTAATTTATCAGAGACAAGGAAGGGGATCTTAACATATTAAAAGAAAAACTCAGAGGAAGGTTCTGAAGCATATACTTTGGAGGGATTATTATTATGTCATAAATAAAAGATTCCTCTTACAAAAGAAAGTCTTCTTCCAGAAAACTGTTCATATATTGAAAGCAACTTGAATTTATGAAAATGAAAACCAAAGTAATGCCATTCTATTTCAATAGCTCTAATCATGACCTACATAATTGTTTATCACTGG
This sequence comes from Peromyscus californicus insignis, assembly GCF_007827085.1. NCBI lineage: Eukaryota > Metazoa > Chordata > Mammalia > Rodentia > Cricetidae > Peromyscus > Peromyscus californicus. The sequence continues at coordinate 92,468,333 of NW_026294617.1, forward strand.
CTCTTATTCCCGGCCTTTATATCTATCTATATCTCCATCTCTAGGGTGGAAATGTCTATGGTATGGAATAATAATAATAGTAATAATAATAATAATAAACAATGATATTAGATACTCACCTAGGACTAGTACTCAGTTCCTTCACCTGTTGCTATAATAAAATACTCTAACAAAAGCAACTCAAGAAAGGGTTGACTTGGGCTTACAGTTGGAATGACGAGTCTCCTGTTGTGAGGAGATTACAGTGACAAGCGGTCTAGGCAGTGGATAACACTGCACCCACAGCCAGGAAGCAGAAGGAGATAATCTTCCTCCCCTTTTTTGTGGTCCAAAATTCAAGTTCAGGAATTGATGCTTCCTGCCCATTGAGCTGATAAGGATAATCTTTCTGGGGTCTGCCAGAGCTAACCCAGTCTAAACAACCTTTCACAGATATGCAAAGAGGATTATCTCCTAGGTCACTATAAATCCAGTAAAAGTAATAATCACTATTAATGATTACATTTAACATGTGCCAAAGGTATTTTGAGGAACATATATAAATACATGCATGTATATTCTTTTGTATATTTTTTCATACATACAGACATGGTATATAAATAGCACATAAACCATTAAAACTCCCAAAACTAGCCTTATTAGCTAACTACCACCATTTCTTCCTTCTTGCTTCTGACACAGCTTAAAGCCAGTAGAAGTAGGACACCAATCTTGATGCTCTGGCTTTAGTGTCCTTTGCAGTCAAGGTCCTTGCCTTTCAGAATCTCTTAACTAAAATTTTATGAATTATAGGGGCAAACCTGTATTCAAATATCAACTTCACTACAACAAGCATGGGAATTTTCTATGAGCAGTGAGAACATGAAAAATGTTTTAACTAAGCTGAATCTTTAAAAAATGGAAAGATCCAATGTAATAATGTTTTAGAGAGACTAAAACAGACCCAAATGTATAAGATTTCCAACATGGTACATACTTTAGAGTAGGTGTCTCATAAATGTTGATCCTCTTTCTCTATGCCTCATACACCTAAAGTTCAAAATGTCATAAGATCAAACAAACAGATCCTCGCTGCCATTCCCACATTTTTTCATACAGTGATATTACATGTGTGCAATGACCCTCAATTTAAATCTCAATCATCTTCACTTGAAAACAGTTCACCCATCAAACCCACAACCATTTGTTCTATCATCTAAGGAATTTTTAAACCTCCCTTGTTCTACCACTTCCATGCCAATGCAATTTTCTGTGAAGGCTTAGAATTTCTCACCTAAATTGCCATGCTAGTTCCTGTGATGTGGAGCCATCCACTTCCCACTTGCAAATGGCTACTGAAGTCACTGGATCTCTAAAATATTAATCTGAATCAAATCACCTTCCACTCAGCCAATATCTAGAATCCAAACACAAGCTTAGGAAGCCTGGTGTTCCCTGCCACAGCAAATTCAGCTCCCATTACTTATCTTCTATACTTAAAGTAAGACCAGAGCTCTCACAAATCTTGTTACATGGGAGAATGTGACATGATGGTGGTCTTCCCTTCTCCACGTTCTTCCCCTACACTGAAAGCTATGATGCTAGATAGATACTTAAACAAAAGATTAGATACTTAGGTGACTTTGCCAAAAATAGTGTTGTTTACTTCATGTGTTCTAATCATTTTTCAAACACCGCTCTTTCATTGTTTGGATCTCATATCCTTCATGGAAAAGGGTAGTATAAGCATACATAGAATCAGAATCAGTAAACAAGAAAACTGACAACTATCCCATATTATGGGTTTTTCAGAACAGAACTAAATCATGAGATAAACAATCCACAAAGACAAAAGACAAAACACTTTCAATGTATTACAAGGCAAAGCTTTGTGAAAGTCATACTTTTACTTGAATTTCATTATTATGATATTTGTGGGCATGGATTAGAAGTCATACTCCCCAGATTACATTTCAGAAACCTCATCATAATGTAGCACTCCCTAAAATTGATACGTTTTTACATTTTATTTAATATCCCTTGAGAATTTCATACATGTATATAGTATATTTTCACTCTCCAGGGCCCTCTTTCATCCCTCTCATGCATACTGAACCCCTGTTTCTGCCCATCAAGTTTCCAGTTTCTCTTGTATTTTATAATTTTGTTTAGTTTGTTCTCTATCAATCTATCTACTTATCTATCTATGTATCTATCTATCTATCTGTCTGTCTATCTGTCTATCTCTCTGTGTGTATGTATATAAATATGTCTGTGTATCTGTGTTTCTGTGTGTGTGTCCCACTGAATTTAATTGTTTGCTAATATGAGCATTGCTTGGGGGTGGGTGGGTTATTTACTAAAGCATAGGCAACTTAATAATACTGTAGCTACACTACTGAGTAAAACAACTGTCCTCTCAAGCTACCATCACCTGCCAATACCTCTTCAGGGATGGTTAGGATCTCCTGGGTCTCTCCTCCACTCATGATAAGTGTCAAGGAACCCCATCTTTTGTGGGAGCTCACTAAAGCTGCGGTGAGTTCGTAAGAGCAACAACATGTGATGACCAGAAGATATCACAACACTGACATTGGACCCTTAGAGCCACATTCTATTATTTCTTAGACACCAACATTATACTAACCATAAGAAAAAAACTGGGCTCAGCAGTTCATAGCATTTGCTGCTCTTGCAGAGGACCTAGGTTCAGTTCCTAGCACCTGCATACTGCTTCACAACCATCTGTATCTCCAGTTCCTGGAGATCTATTGTTCTCATCTGACCTCCAGGGTCATGGGCACATATATGGCACATATATATATATGCATGCATGTAAGCCACTCATACACATAAAGTAAAATAAATCTAAATAACATTCAAAAGATAAAGATGGTCCATCTGATCATCTGAGACATTAACTCAGACCTTTTTCTTCCCTCAGATAACCTATCAGATCTTTTATTTTTTCAAATCTTTATAGAGAGCAAAAGTCTGAGTATATAATTCAGCACAAATGGGTCTGTGTCATTGTGTACACTATATACAGAACAGTTAAGAGTACTGGGCTTGGCAGTGGTCACTCATGCCTTTAGTCCCAGCACTCGGGAGGCAGAGCCAGGTGGATCTCTATGAGTTCAAGAGTGAGTTCCAGGAAAGGCACAAAACTACACGGAGAAACTCTGTCTCAAAAAAAAAAAAAACCCCAGTATTAGAAGTTGAAATGGAAGCTCTGTAAATATTACCGTGATATGTAACCTTCAGTATCCCACTTACACAGAACCAACAATGGACTATGACTCACTTATGAAGTCAAGGTCGTCAACAACTGAAGCCAAGATGATTGCTCCAAGATGCCTCATTGTATGAATGGTCATGATGCGTGATAAGGAAAGCAAAAGGTTGAAAATAAGAAAGTGGCTTTTAGAGCTATGTGCCAGGATGCAAAAGACAGTGAAAGAGGCCAAGGACCTGGCATCCATCATCTATCCACCTGATGGAAAATGACAAGTTTTATTTGAGCATGAGAAAATGGAGCAAAGGTCATGAGATTTATGAAAACATATTTAAACTCAAGGCTAAGAAGAAAAGAATAAGTACTGAAAATAGATGTTGCTAAGAGATAAAAAAAAATGGAAGATGTTCAAGAAAGCAAGGCTTATATATATAACAAAAGGAAATGTTTTGCTGTGAGAACAGGGACACAAAAGGATTTGCTGCACTTAAAAATTGCCATAAAAGACCTCAACCATAGCGTATAATTAAAGCCCACCAAGAAAACTAAGAAAGCAGAAGAGTCACAACAAATCATCAGGTGGGTACCATGGAGGCTAATTATAGAGATCCATGTAGAAACTAGAAAAAAATGAAGGTTATGAGATGATAAAGATATGATATACATAAGGAGTTGAGTATAATTGCTAATGCACTCAACATTGAGTTTCTACTGAAGAAAGCAAGAATAATATAAACTGAAAATTCAAAAATGTAAAACTAAAAGCCAGTCTATTTGAGTTTGAACCTATTAGTTTCTTTTCTCATCTCTATGATGACCAAATAACTAACAGAAATAACTGATAGAATTTTGGCTCACAGTTTCAGAGGATCTTAGTCCATCAAAATGGGGAAGGCATGGCAGAGTTGGTGTCATGCTGAAGAACATGTTGCCTGCTTTCTCCAGTGTCTTCCAAACTTTTCTTTTAATTATTGGCAAAAAGAATTTTCCTTTAAGCCTTAAAAGCAAAGACTGTTTCCTTGATTGTAAGTATCTTTTTAGAAGTCTCATTATGTATCCCCATTCCATCTACTCATGTGTGGAAGTTGATGCTCAGTCATTGAGGACCAAGAAGCAGAGAGAGTGGGACAGAGCCAGATATGGGCATAATCTTGAGACACTCCAGCCTTACTGATCTACCTCCACCACCTATCACCCATTTCCTAAAGACCAGGCAGGGGTAAGCATTCAAAATATTAGCCTGAGGTAAGGGATTTCATATTTGAGACATAAAAAATTCTTAAGACTAAAAGCAAATAGTCTATCAAACTATAGGCAAAAAAGGACAAACACACACTACACACACACACACACACACACACATACACACACAAACACACACACACACACACACACACACACACACACACACACTTTGGCAACCAAATATACCAACTAAATAGCAAAAGGCCAAATGAGGGTTTTAAGGAAAAAAAATTTACTAAAATTAACTTAAGGCAAGTGTAAAAAACTAAACATAAAAATGTAAAGAAAAATCATATTTTTGCAAGCAATATGGCCATAATGTTTAAGAAAAACACTGTATTATCCTTCATAAGGCATTTCTTACAGCACACAAAGCTTTTTTTGCTCATGGAAGTTAAGGAATGTGAGAGAAAAGATTGATCAGTTTGAAATGATGTCACAAGGTCACTCTCAGTGAAAGTCACACCATGGTCACAGAGAAGAAAAAGCTACACAGACCTGCATTCTCCTAGACTCACCTCTGACACACAGCAGAGGACCAAATGATCGCTCAGTTACCAGCTTATGTGCTGTGGAATGTCGTTCTATATGCTGGGAATGTGTGTTGTTCTGATTGGTTGATAAATAAAATGCTGATTGGCCAGTAGCCAGGTAGGAAGTGTAGGCGGGATAAGCAGATGAGAATTCTGGGAAGAGAAAGGCTGAGTCAGGAGTCACCAGCCAGACACAGAGGAGGCAAGATGACAAGGCAGAACTGAGAAAAGGTACCAAGCCATGTGGATAAACATAGATAAGAATTATGGGTTAATTTAAGTTTAAGAGCTAGTCAGTAATAAGCCTGAACTAATGGCCAAGCAGTTATAATTAATATAAGCCTCTGTGTGTTTACCTGGGGGACCACAGGTGAGAGAGATTTGTCCTGAATGCAGGCCAGTGGGGACACAGGAAACCTTCCAACTACACTTATGGGTGAAAGAAACGATGTCAACCAAACTCACACATGAGGAAGAAACAGAAAAGAATCTGAGACAAACAACATTCAGGATGGAAACTGCTGTTAGGAATGAGAATCATCAAATACTAACATGAGGTCCATAACAGCCATTGGACTTTATGAAAAAATATTTCTTCTTTCAAAACGTTAAACACCTGAGACTCACCATGTTATGGCAGATACTGGTCCTCTACGGTTGACATTACACAGACAGCTCTTACTGTCTTGACATAAGATGAACAGTTTCCAGTCTCTGCCTGACAGAGCCCTGAAAGCAGAGCAGCAGAACGTGGAAGCCAATTTAGAGACAAAACTCAGAGCCAAAACCTCAGATAAAGCCTACTTATTAAAATGAAGCCTTTTGAGGTCACTATTTTAGGGAGAAGGATTTTTGAGGCAGCTTTTCACTGTTGTCCAGGCTCACCTCCAACTTGCAGCAATCTCCCTGCCTTGGTGTCCAGAGTAACAGCGTTACAGATGTATACTACCGTGTCCAGATTTGGATTTGGTGAAAGACAGAAGTGTAGTTTTATTCTTCTGCATGTGGAGATCAGTATTCCTAGCATTTATTGCTAAAAAAGATCACCAGTAGCCCAAAGGTTCTTATGTTCTTTGTCAAAGATCATTGACTATAGCTACTAGGGTCTCCATTCTACTCCACTGATATGTATATATATATATGGATGTTTTGGTCACTATAGCATTATAGAGTTACTTTGAAATCAAGATTTATTCTCTTTCTTCAAGGGTGCTTTGACTATTTAGGGTTTTATATTGTTGTGAACCCCCAAAATTTTTTATTATATTTTTAACTATGTACAATTTTCATGCTTGTACCTTTTAGCATATAATTGTAACAATAAATATGAGCAATATGGTCACATTTGATAGGTTATCTAAAACAGTTTGAGGAAAACACTGAAATGGAGGCACCAGGCTGAGGCAGAACAAGGAATAATTAAATGGCAGGTCCACTGGGGAAGGACAAAGATGTCAGAGAGTGACACAAACAGCAGAAGCCAGTCTTGCCCTGTTATGATCATAATCTGGTGTATAAGAACAGTCCACTGTGTAGCACGATTTAGCAGGAAGAGTTCTCAACTCAGCCTGATGATAACTATTGAGACTGGTTCTCCAGTCATGTCCACTTGCATCATGGCTTTTTTTTTTTCTGGTAAAGAATTATTTTTTTCTTCACCAGATCTTCCCAATATCTTGTTCTGTGTTTAACATGGAACAAATGCCGAGTTTATTCAAATGTTTGATGAATCAGTGAACTAGTAAATATTAATTCAGTACACACCCAAACTACAGCAGCTGTCACACAAAATGTGAGAGGGGATCAAAAGAAATCATAAATGTCATTAGCAAATGCATGCTAATTAGCACCATATTTACAAAATGATAAAGTGTTTTAAATGATAAGAATCCAAGAAAACAAAATGTATTGGATATAATAGGAAGTTTTCTCTTTCTAAGTGGATCCTTTATCCCTTTCCCTGCCCTGAAAATATTTCACAGGGAGAGTTAAAATCCAAAAAGCCATACTTGTGGTAAAATGAAAATCTTCCAGCAGAGAAGACTTCCTTAGTGGATCGAAATTTGAACTCTTGGTTAAGTGTGTAATATGATTCTCTTTGAAATGTAGCAACAGACCCATTACTCACTCGATGTCTTTCATATGACATAAGTAGCTTTAATTCTTACAGCTGAAATAACATTTAGATCTAAACACCTCAAAATTCAGAACCAAGGTGGGAAAAGTAAATATGGACAGAGGCCAAGGACAAGGCTTTATTTGCTCCCTCTGGAAAGGATGCTATCATTTGTTATTCTGTCATTGTGTGCAGCATGTTTTCATCTGCAGGAGTCCCGACTGTGTTGCTGCCAACAAGGCATTCTGATTTGTTTCTCATTGCCTCTTTAGACTAGTTTAAAAATCAATCGACTTATTCTGGAATTGTAGCTTGATTTTGGAAACGAGTTTCAAGAATGATCAGAATACTAAATACTTTGTCCAGTGCCAGATTTGAGGGTCACAGTGGAGTAGCATGAATAAAAGAAAGAGCGTGAAGAAATTCTGAATCTGGATTTGTTCTATTTCCTGTCATTTATTTTCTAATGTGGAAGCCATCATGCTGGGGAAACAAAATACCTCACCCCCTCTCTCATGTTCTCCTAACATTTTTTGGAGAATTATTCACTCTTATAGCTGAATACGACACTTGAACAATGTTTCTCCCATTCCTTTGCCATAGTATGGCACATTCTGAAAAGGTTACAGGAGAATGAACATAGAATTTCCTCTCACAACTAGGGAGAGAGTTACTTCCTTGAGACTTCCATGGCCTATCACAGTTCATCACACATGGGACACGAATATCATTGTCCTTTGTGCCACAACATGGGAATTCTGGGAACTGCTACCCTGAATTTCATAAAACCTCACTTCCTCAAAAGAGACTTTTCTGTCACTATTCTCACACAGGCTATTTGAGCTTTGCAGTTATGTTTTCCACAACACATTCCTCAGCACCTCATGAAACAACACCTACTTTGAAAAACTTTCCAGAGAATGTTTGCTTTCGAAAAACTCACAATTTTTATGAATTGTAACAGTTATACTTTTATTACTCTGATAAAATACCATGACCAAAAACAATTTCAAGAGGAAAGAGCTTGTTTCAGTACATGGCTCCAGAATGATAAAGATTCCATAATGACAGAGAAGTCATGGCATGGCAGCAAGAATAGAAGAGAAGGCTGGCCGATAACATTTTATCCACACACAAGGAACAGACAGAATGAAAAGGTAAGAAGGGGGAGCTATAAATCCTCAAAGCCCACCCAAGTGACTTTCTTCCTCTAGCAAAGTCACACCTCCTGAAGGTCCATAATCTCCTCAAACAGTGCCACAAACTGAGGACCAAGTGTACAGATACATGAAATTATGGCGGAACATTACTCATTCAAACTGTCATGTAAATAGAGGTATATTTTGACATCTGAAGCTAAAGTTGACTTAACTTTATGTGACTTTTGGAAACAGATGTTCAGTTTTCTTTTCTTTTTTGGCCATTGAAAGCTCCTTTTAACACCAAAGTCATTACTTTTTTTTTCATAATGCATTCATCTGATATTATATACATTTAATTCTAAAATTGGAACATATACACTCTGTTCTTAATTACATTTTTTTCATTTCTTTCTCTGCCCCCTATAGATTCTTTTCTCATACAATTATACTGATCATAGTTTCCCCTCTCTCTACTGCGGGCCGCAGGAATATATCATAAGAGCTCAGCTGGTTATAGCAAAGTCACTACCTGGAGGGATCCGGGAATTCCTCCAGAGGAAGCCAAATTCCAAGGAGTTTTTGGTGTTATTTGGCTTGTTATATATCAGCTGCCTTCTGTTATGAAAATCATGTGTGCCTTCATAGTTTTCCCAATTGACTTTTCCCTAAGAAGGGCTAACAATGTGGACTGATCACTCTCTGGACATACACATTCCAGGTATTTGGAGAACAGCTTCAGGAAAGGCTTTCTCTGGAATCAGATATCTCCCTTAGCCACTCTCAAGGACTAACAGTAATAACAAGACTCCTGCTTTAAGATAAATTCCACAAGGAGGCACCGCCTAGGTCAGGTGGATATTAAGTAATAGTTTTACACAATTAGCTCAGACCCACCCTCCTTTTCTTACATCCTTACTAAATTTATAGACCTCTAACTCCTTCCCTAAGCACTTGTAGGAATATTTAGATAACTTTCTGTGCTGACAGCTATGCTCAACCAGAAGCCCAGTTCAAGCCTCCCTATAATTATCATCATTGGCAGCATCCGGCCAGGTCCATCCCCAGATGGAGGAAAGTACCTTATCAGAGATACTTCTGTACTCTCTAAGAACAGACTTAAGCATCCAGGCTACCTGTTTGAGAAGGCCTGGCTGATGTGCCAATTAAGCTTTACTTCCTTCTTTCCCAAACCTTACCTCTAGTTCCAGATCTCCCTTTAACTATCATCAGAGGCATCTAGCTGTACACAGGTTGCCTAGCGACTGAGCACACTTTCCCCCACCCTGCAGAAAAACAGCAGATAGCTTGGACAGATAAGAGCCACAGGAAAAAAGAAGGCAGTTTTATTTTCTCCCATTTACCTAGCAACTTATAGATTCTTAACATTTTCTACTAATCACGTTTAAGATTATAGTTGAGCACATAAGAGCCCTCTTCTTAGATATTACCTAAATCTAGCCTTTAGTTAATTCATTTCCCCATTGGTCACTTCCCTTTGGGGTTGCAAATGATAATTAATGGTTATTGCCTCTCAATGTGATCCTTATTACCCCTCCATTTGACCCTGGAAGCCTGGCTTTGCACTGCCAAGGGATGACTCCTTGTAAGTGTATATATACCAGGACCTCCAGGGCATGGGGACACGGAGAAGAGAAGAGAATGGAAGAACTAGATGGGTACGAACTTGAGAGGAACAAACTGAGATGGGGAAGAACTAGATTGAAGGGCTAGAAGAGAGTACTAGAGGAATGAGATGGAAGATGAGGAAGAGCCAGATGGGGAAGTACTAGCTGGGTAAGAACAAGCTGAAAAGAACCTAGATGAGGCAGAATTAAGATGAGAGAATTAAGATAGAACTTAGATAAGTATACAGAGAAATCAGGCAAGAAAGGAGCTAGGCACAAGAACAGAACTGAAGCTGTGTATATAGGATGTTATGCCAGAGGAATTAAAGCAAGTAGACTATAGAACTCCGTGTGCTGAGATTCTATTTCCCAAAAATAGTCCTCGCTGTTAGTAGTTCTCTCTCCTGATCCCCCGGATGTATAATGTTAAGGCTGGTTTCTCTAATATTATACAAGATCCCTCTACACCTTGTTCCTATCCACCTCCCCTTCACTCTGGATCCACTCCATTTCTGTCTCTCATTAGAAAGTAACAGGCCATATTAACCAAATATGACAAAATAAAATGAAGGAAAAACTATCATATCAAAGTGGGACACAGCAACCCAACAGGAGAAAAGAGTCCTAAGAGCAGGCACACGAAACGGAGACTCACTTGTACTCATAGTCAGGAGTACCATAGGAATACTATGCTAATACCTATTATATATTTACAGAGAGGACCTGTTGAAGACCCCTGTGGTCCCTATGCTTGCTGCTTCAGTCTCTGTGAGCTCATACAGACCTCATTAGGAATCAGAGGGTTTTGTTCTCTTTGCTCTTCTGGTGTCCTCTAGCTCCTCTAGCTCCTACTAGCTACCTGACTATTCTTCCACAGGATTCCCTGAGCTCAGAGGAGAGGGATTTGATGGGGACCTCCCATTTAGATATTCTCTCCACATAATGTCTGGTTGTGGGTCTCTGCATCTGTTCCCATTCACTGCCAGAGGAAGTCTCTCTAATGGTGACTAGATAAGGCACTGATCTATGAGCACAGAAGAATATCATTAGGAATCATTTTATTTATTTTTTTCAGACTAGCAGTGTTTGGTTTTACCCCAGGTCCCTGGGCTATTTAGTCTCTGGTTGTCAGCTACCAAGCGGTGTTGGGTATGGGTTCCTTCTCCTGGAGTGAGCCTTTTGGTCAGACATTGATTGGCTATTCCCACAAATTCTGTGCCACCATTGCCCTAGCATATTTTGGACAGACTGTTGGTCAAAGGTTTTATGTCTAGAAAGGTATCCATATATCTCTTTTGGTAGCCTTAAAAGTACCTTTCTGAATCAAAGAGATTAGAACATAGGTGTTCTGCTTCATGTAGACACAAGCTGGGCTTCCCCATGACCAAGAGTTCTGTGGGTGTTGTTCCCAGAAATGGGGCTCCAGATTTCAGTTTTTCAAGAGCAACCTTTTCTTCTAGCAACAGCCTGGGATGTATGAGAATTTTCATGGGACCCCCTTGGTCACCAACTCAACTGAACTTATCCTAGTCCCACCACTGGAAGCCTTGCCGCACTACAATATATGGGCAGTTGAGACTCCATATCCCCCATTTCTATGAGTCCTCATTAGGATCACCTTCTTAGATTCCAGGAGGTTTCCATTGCACTAGGTTTCCACACCAGCCCCCAAATGCCTGCCTAATGTCAGCCATCTCTCTCCTCACACTCTCCCTCAAACCCATGCCCCCCCATCTGAATCTTCTGCTCCAATCCCTACCCTCCCCCAGTCCTTCTGTAAAATATAATCTATTTCTCCATCTCAGGGATATCCCTGTGTCCTCCTAGACCCCTCCTCTTTACTTGAGCACTCTGGGCCTATGGATTGTAGCTTGGTTATCATTTATTAATTGGCTCATATCCCTCTGTAAATGAATACATACCTGTACCAATGCATTCAAGGTTATTCCCCACTTTCACCTCTATCAAGTTCAGTGTCTCTGGTTTTATGTTAAGGTTTTGGATCTACTTGGACTTGAGTTTAGTGAAGGGTGATAAGTGTGAATCAAATTGCATTCTTCTGTATGCCAATATCCAGTTTGACCTGCACTATTTGTTGAAGATACTGTCTTTTTATCCAGTGTGTTTTTCTGGCTTCTTTATCAAAAGTCATATATCTATCTGTGGGTGGTTTTATGTCTGGGTCTTCAATTTGATACCATTGATTAACATTTCTGTTTTTTGTCCATATAATATGGTTTTTATTATTGTATCTCTGTAGTACAGCCTGAAATCAAGAATGGTGAGGTCTTCAGTACTTCTTTTATTCTTCAGGGTCGTTTTTGTTATCCTGAGATTATTGTTTTCCATGGGAAGGTGAGAATTGTCCTTTCAGTCTCTGTGAAGAATTGTGTTGGAATTTTGATGGGGATTGTGCTGAATGTGAAGACTGCTTTTGGTAAGATGGACATCGTTGATAGGTTAAGCCTACCAATCCATGAGCATGGGAGATCTTTGCATCTTCTGATATATTTCTCAATTTCTTTCTTCAAGGACTTGAAGTCTTTATCATAAAAGCCTTACAGTTGCTTGGTTAGAGTTACCTAAGTTATTTTATATTTTTGAGGCTATTGTGAAAGGTGTGTTGTTTCCCTGATTTCTTCCTTGATCTGTTTGTCATTTGTATATAGGAGAGCTACAGATTTTTTTAAATTAATCTTGTATCCTGCTACTTTTTGAAAATGTTTATCAGCTATAGGAGTTCCCCAGTGGAATTTTAGGGTCACTTATGTATACAATAATATTATCTGCTAATAGCAATACTTTGACTTCTTCCTTTCTAATTTGTATCCCTTTGATCTCCTTCAGTTGTCTTATTGCTCTAGCTAAAACTTTAAGTCCTATATTGAATAGATATAGAGAGAATGGACAACCTCATCTTGTTCCTGATTATAGCAGAATTGCTTTGAGTTTCTCTCCATTTAATTTGATGTTGGCTATAGACTTACTGTAAACTTCCTTTGTTGTATTTAGGTATGTCCCTTGTATCCCTAATCTACCCAAAACTTCTATCATGAAGGGGTGTTAGATTTTATCAAAGGCTTCTTCAACATCTAATGAGATGACCATGTGTTTTTTTTTTCTTTCAGTTTGTTTATGTGATAGATTATAATGATTTTCCTATATTGAACCACCCCTGCATCTCCGGGATCAAGCCTACTTGATCATGGAGGATGATCTTCTTGCTATGTTCCTGGATTCAAATACTTTATTGAGCATTTTCGCATCTATGTTCAAAAGGGACATTCTCTGTAATTCTCCTTCTTTGTTGAGTCTTTATGTGTTTTGGTGTAGCTAGAGTTTTCCTGCCTGGCCCACAGTCAGGACAAATCTCTATCACCTGCCAGTCCCACAGCCTCTCAGACCCAACCAAGTAAACACAGAGACTTATATTGGTTACAAACTGTATGGCCATGGCAGGCTTCTTGTTAACTGTTCTTACAGCTTAAATTAATACATTTTTATTAATCTATACCTTACCATGTGGCTCGTGGCTTACCGGCATCTTCACATGTTGTTTTTCATCGTGGCGGCTGGCAGTGTCTCTCTGACTCAGCCTTCCATTTTCCAGCTTTATTTTCCTCCTTGTCCCGCCTACACTTCCTGTCTAGCCAATGGCCAATCAGTGTTTTATTTATTGACTAATTAGCAACACATTTGTCATACAGAACATCCCACAGCACTTCCCCTTTTTTTAAAAAAAAATAGGAAGGTTTTAACCTTAACAAAGTAAAATTACATATAATTTGGGAATTTGGGCGTAGCTTCTCTTACTACTTCCTGCTGGAGGGGGGCGCTGTATCTTATGGGGACACAAAGAAAAATTTAAGATCATGGAGTAGTCCATGAGGGTGTATCGTCTGAGCCAGTTGCCTTGAAACCATTCTGGATGTTGGATTATCTGGGCTATGGTGTCATCAGCGACCTTTTAGGGGGTCTTGGCTGGTCAAACCTGATGTATCTTAATCTTGAACAAATCTATAGCCTCTGGCTTTCTGTGGGAACAAAAGCAGAGTCTCCTTTCCAAAGCAACATTTTGGTATCAGGATAATGATTGGCTTATAAAATGAATTTAGCAGTGTTTCTTCTGTTTCTATTTTGTGGAATAATTTGAAGAGTATTGGTGGTATCTCTTTGAAATTCTGGAGGAATTCTGAGATAAAAAACCTTCTTGCCTTGGGCATTTTTTAGTTTGGAGAATTTAATGACTGCTTCTATTTCACTAGGGTTGTAGGTCTACTTAAATTGTTCATCTGATCTTGATTTAACTTTGGTGTTAACTGTAGAGAAAATTATCCATTTCTTTTAGATTTTCCCATTTTGTGACATATAGGTGTTTAAAGTATGTCCTTATGATTCTCTGGAATTCTTGGGTGTCTATTGTTATATCCCCTTCTTCATTTCTGATTGTGTTAATTTGAATATTCTCTTTGTGTGTCTTTTAGTTAGTTTTGATAAGAGTTTGTTTATCTTGTTAATTTTTTCAAAGAACAGACTTTGTTTCATTAATTTTTTTGTATTGTTTGCCATTCTCTGTTTTATTGATTTTAGCCCCCACATTTGATCATTTCTTCCTGTCGACTCCTCTTAGGTGTGATTGCTTCTTTTTGCTCTGAGCACCACTTTCACTGTGTCCCATAAGTTTAGGTATGTTGTGGATTCAGCATAACTGTGTTCTGGAAAGTATTTGATCTTTTATTTATTTATGTCTTAATCCATTTTTCTTTAGAAAAGAGTTGTTCAGTTTTCATGAGTTTGTAAGCTTTCTATTGTTTCTAATGTTGACAATATCCAGCTTGAATCAGTGGTGGTCTCTGATAGGATGCAGGGAGTTGCTTCAATTTTCTTCTATGTGCTGGGACTTGCTTTGTGTCCCAGTATGTGGTCAATCTTGGAGAAAGGTCCATAGGTGTATAGGAAAAGGTATATTTTGTGTGTATGTGTTTGGGTGAAATGGCGTGTAAATATTTGTCAGATCCATTTGGTTTATGACATTTTAGGTCCTGTATTTCTCTGCTTAGTTTTTACCTGGATGACCTGTCAGATGGTGGGAGTGGGGTATTATAGTCTCACACCATCAGAGTGTTAGGGTCAATATGTGACTTAAGCTATAGGAGTGTTACTTTTACAGACTTGGTACCCTTGTGTTTGGAGCATATATGTTAAAAATTAAAATGTGATTTTGATGGATTTTATCTTTTATGAGTATGTAGTGTCCTTCCCTATCTCTTTTAATTAGTTTTGGTTTGAAGTCTATTTTTCAGACATTAAAATGGATACATCAGCTTGCTTCTTGCTCCATTTGCTTAGAATATATTTTTCCATTCCTCCACCCTGAGGTAATTCTATCCTTGATATTGAGTGTGTTTCTTAGATGTAGCAGAAGGATAAACCTTAATTTTGTATCATTATGTTAGTGTGTGTCTTTTTATTAGGGATTTGAGACTAATGATACTAAGTGATATCAGTGACCAATGATTATTGGTTCCTACTATTTTGTTGTTGTTGTTGTTGGTGGTGTTGTTGGTGTTGTTGTTGTTGTTGGTGGTGGTGGTGGTGGTGGTGGTGGTGGCGATGGCAGTGGTGGTGGTATGTGAATGTGTGTGTGTTTCCCTTCTTTTGATTTTACTGTTGTGAGATTATTTATTGCCTATGTTTTCATGTGTGTAGTTAACATCCTTAGGTTGCTGTTTTTCTCCCAGTACCTTCTGTATGGCTGGATTTGTAGATAGATATTGTTTTAATTTGATTTTTATCATGGAGTATCTCATTTTCTCCAACTATGGTCATTGAACTTTTTATTAAGTATAGAAATCAAGGCTGGCATGGTTGACCTCTCAGAGTCTGCAGCACACCCATCTAGCACCTTCTGGCTTTTCAAGTCTCCATTGAGAAGTCAGATGTAATTTTTTTTCATTTTACAAACCAACCACAGTTCCCCCTCCCTCCTCTTCTCCCACCCCACTTCACCTCCTCCCCACCTCACCCCCCAATCATTCATCAGAGAGGGTAAGGCCTCCCTTGGAGAGTCAACAAAGTCTGGCATATCAAGTTGAGGCAGGACTAAGGCCCTCACCCCTGCATTAAGACTGAGCAAAGTATCCTACCTCAGGGAATGAGCTCCAAAAAGCCAGTTCATACACCTGGTCCAACTGCCAGGGGCCATACAAACAGAACAATCATATAAGATGTAATTCTGATAGGCCTGCCTTTATAAGTTATTTGTCTTTTCCCCTTGAAGCTTTTAATATTCTTTCTTTATTCTGTATGTTTAGTGTTTTGATTATTATGTGATGAGGTGACTCTTTTTTCTAGTCCAATCTATTTGATGTTCTGTATGCTTCTTTAAGTTAGGAAATATTTCTTCTATGATTTTGCTGAAAATTTTTCTGGGCCTTTGAGCTGAGTTTCTTTTCTCTATACTGATTATTCTTAGGTTTGTTCTTTTCATAGCATCCCAGAGTTCCTGGATGTCTTGTGTCAGAAATTTTTTAGATGTAACATTCTTTTTTTTTTTTTTTTTTGGTGGTGGTGGGAGATTTATTAATTTCCTTTTTAAGAACTTCTTTCATTTTCATAAAGGCTGTTTTAAGGTCATTTTCTTGTGCTTTGGCTATGTTGAAATGTTCAGGGCTTTCTGGGGTAGGATGGCTGGACTCTAGTGGAGATATATTTTCCTGGCTGTTGGTGATTGTAATTTTAGGCTGGTGTCTCAACATCTGGGTTTGGGATGATTAAAGTTAAAAGTGCTGATTTCTGGATTTGTCTTTGTTGCATTGTGTTTTGTTCCTTGGTTTCTCTTTCCTCTCTGGATTTTCAGAGAGTACAATGGCTGTATGCTGCCTGTTTTCCTAGCCTGTTCAGCTGGTGTGTTTACAGGTAATGCCTGCTCGTGTTGGAGGCTAAATAATTGGGATGAGTTGGAGGAAGGAAGGTTCAAGGAGAAAGTCTTTGTGATCCATTGGGGATGAGGTCAGAGAGACAAGAGAGAGCACAGCAGATTTCCTGCTACAAAGCTGGGGATGAGACCCTGAGGGATTGGATCTCAGGAGCCGTAGCAGAGGTATAGTTCTGTCTTCAGCTTACTTGTTGCCCTAGGAGAGGTGACTCTTGGGTTAGCTGGGGATGCCTGCTGGAACTGGGGTCTGGGGTACAGTGACAAGTGAGGGAAGGGAAGTCAGTAAGGGGCTGATCTGTGTGATCCACAAAAGATGTGTTCAGGGGGAAGGAAGGCTACAGCTGGTGTAGCACTAGGGACCAGACTGTGGGGTTGGATCCAGTCTTCTTTTCTTAATTGCATCTCTAGAATGTAATAGTTCCCTCAAATGTTTCCAAAATGACAAGGTTCAAGAAGCTTTACAAATTAACCACAATCATTGTCACACGAAAATACTTCTTTTTAAATTCCATGCTTTATAACTGAACATTTTGATGTAATTCATTTCATCCTTATTAAATGAAGACATTTCAGTCTCAATTTCTATTTAATCTAAAATGTAAAGCAGTGCTTTCTTTATATTCTCTCTTAGTTTCATGGTTTTGTTTGTACTGGATTTGTACTCAGTGAAACACACAGTAATTTATACAAACTGCTTCTGTGTCAAGTCACTGCCGTCTCGTGCCTATTCATTTTATTGAACATAAAGACAGCAATTGTATTTTCTTGCTCCTGTGTTAAATTTAATTATATTGGTTTATCACTTGAAAATAAAACTTTAAGCTATTTTGTAATCAACTAACTTTCATTGTTGATAGATCTGGCAAACCCTATTGATTATACGTCTCTAGTCAAGAAAACGGAAAAAAATGACAAAACATGTCCCAGAAACCAAATAAGAGAGTCCTATGACGTGCCACTTTTACCTTCACATCTAAACACTCAGTTATCACCCAAGTACACTTTAAATATAACATGCCAAGTTCATTAACTAATTAGTGTGAGTTTACTCTAACAAACCAATCTCTAAATGCTCAAATTAAAATTTCTGATTGTCTAAAATGAAAAGACTCAGACTTCTTCTATCCATGATTCTGCTGTACCCAATGTGTATCTCCCAAAGTTTTCTTATTCCTCAGACTGAACTGACAGAATGGAGGGGAAAGTCAGTGAGGAAAGTATCACTTGAGTTTCTAAACATCCTGACTTCAAAATGAAAATGGAAAATTTTGCTTGTCTCAAAAATTGCACCTCAGAATTGACTCCGCATTCATCATAGAAAAAAAAGATGAAATTTTTTAGAGTTACAAGCTCTTCTCACCATCTTTTTTCCCCTCACATGTAAAGCATAGTAAAGCCTTCCTAAAAGGGAGACTATCTAAATTTTCATCAAGAAATTATTTTCATGTCAAAGTTGTGAATGTGAGTATTACAAATACAAACTTATTTATCAATTCCTATAAATGAACACACAAACTTATAATCAATACATATTTCCCCACTACCTCTCTGTGTGTGTGTCTCTGTCTCTCTCTTTCCCTCCCTCTCTCCCTCCCTCCCTCCCCCTCCCTCCTTCTCTCTCTCTCTCTCTCTCTCTCCCTCTCCCTCTCCCTCTCCTTTTCTCCCTTAGTTTTTCCCTCCCTCCCTCCTTTCCTTATTCCCTCCCTCCCTCTCTCAAGGGGTAAGTTTGGGAGAAATATGACAAATATGATAAAATATAATAAAAGCTACCAATAGGAAGAGAATGAAATCTACAGCAAAAATTGACTCCCCCAAACTCCCTACCTCCAACTTCTCTAAGTCCATTCAATACATTTCCCTCCAACTTGATATTTCCTACTTTTATTATAACTTACTGAGTGCAATTACTGCTATCCATACACACATGGGTGGGGACTCATCCACTAGGGTATGGGTAACTTACCAATAGCCATCCCCAAAGACAAGTACATCTCATCTATCTCACAGGAAAGTTATTATAAAGAAACAGTTGCCTATGCAAATATTTAGACAAATGTTTTGGAGCCTGAAACAAGCCATGTCTGGATTTCTAATTATACTGCTTGTGACGGCACACACAAGATCTGCAGGTTCAAACCAAACAAAAGTGCATCATGGAGAAGGGAGAGTGAGAACTAAGTCCCACTTTACCAAAACATACCTCTTCAATGCGAACAGTGACTAACCTCGACCATGACTTAACACATGTGTTGGAGGATGATCTCATACAAGATATGTTCAGCTCATCATAATAACTGTCGGGCAGTTCTCACCACAGCATCTGATAGCCTTACTTACTCCCACAATTAGCAGTCATTATTTACCATTTTCAAAATTTCATAGCAAAGAAAATACTTCTTTTTAGCCAAAACTAATCTAATTCAGGGGAGTTAAACCTGTTAAAAGATTTTGGAAATAGGAAAAGTTTTTAAATCTATGTTAATGTATCCTTAAATGACTGGAAAACAATAGTGCATCACTTTTAGTAGAGAGACAAATCTATCTGTTCCTTCTTTGCGTTCAATAAATGAACCTTGTTGAAAACTCAAAAGCGGTGCTAAAACAATCTTCAAAAGTAAAAAAGGAAAATTGAGCTGTTTATATTTAAATTGTGAACCCAAATTTTTGATAATTGATTTTTTTCTCAACCTTTTCTGTGGGGCTCAGTATCTGCCCTGTAAACTCTCATTGGCTTTGAAAGTGAGCAAGATATCTTTCTGGGTTTAAGTAGCTTTCATCTTGATGCATTGTTTTAACTGAGAGCTTTTGTTTTTTGGGGGGTCAGATAATCTTTGATCTTCTCTGTCAGATACTTCAATAGGTACTAGCTATATAGCAGTAATTATCATAAATCTCTTGCCCTCAAAGCACTCATAGTTTGGGAGAAAAAAACTTTAAAAGTAATTGTGATATATACTCAGATATATACCAAACAAAATGAATACACTGAAAATGTAGGAATCAATTCAACTCATGAAAAAAAAAACTTCTGATAATAGATATCATCAGACTCAGGGGGTTACAGTAATGACTTACATCTGTGTGGCACTTAGAGAAAGAAGCACCTCACATATGTTTCATTTTTCCTTAAGAAAAAAAATCCCTGATTTTTATATTGTCATTATTGTTGTTATTATTATGTGACAGGCACTTTATCACCTGAAATATTAAGATTCAGTTTCAGTTCTCCTAGGACATAAGATTTACAGAAAAGATAGAAGGCTTTGTAACTACAGGACCCTGTCTTTAAGACTCTGTCACTGCTACAAGAAAATTACTGATCCCTTCTAAACTTTCATTTCTTAGTCCATAACATAATACTTTCTACACGTTAGGGTTATTGTGTGTTTCATATCAAACAATAAACACATTAGAAGATTCCAGCTCTATGCTAGGATCCTGACCCATCAATAACATGAGTTTTGCTTCCTGGGTCAAATGCAGGTGGATAGAGTCATATGTTAAGGTTCTAGAAAGATAACTAGTGAAGCGATATGGAGACTAGATGAAAAATATCAGGCACCACAAGGAAAGGAGAGTGATTAGGGGTGTCTTCCAGCAGTCTAGCCATAGATGAATGTCGTAACTAAAGCAATAGCACTTGAGACAGCAAAGAATGAAGATGATGAGAGATACCCCAAAGAGGAAATGACACAAGAATAAACTTACTATTAGTAATTAAGGAAAGTGAATGATGCTGCCAGACACCGAAGGGACCATGGAAAGATACAATTGTTTGAAGGTAGATTTAAATTTTATTTTAGACATTCTTTAGAGAACTGAGAAGTTTGTAAGAAGAGATGGAAGGAAGGACACACATGTCCGGAGTTCAGAAAAGAACTCAATATTGTTATTTAAATATGAGAGTCAAGATTTTCAGAGATTCAAAGACATGCTAGAAAATGAGATCAACAAAAGACAAAGACTCATGATGTGAAGGATATAAACACATAGGAAAGGCCATGAGGTGGGGTGGAGGGATCTAGGAAAAGCCTAAAAGTATTTAGTAAGATAATGAAAGTCAAGTAAAGAGATATAAGATAGAAACCAATGGAAGAAAGACTTAAGGAGAACTGTCAATAAATAAATCATATTAAAGATATTAAATACATGCATCCCAGGATAAACTCATTGGCAAGCATTAAAATTATCAGTCGGGTATATGATAAAAATAATTGGGATAAACAGGAAAGAGATATATGTAAGATAATAGGAACAAAAAAGACCTGGAAGTAGGAGATGGAGTGTTTTTAGTGAATATTTGACTTAACGGGCCCATCTGAGGCTTACATCGGCTTTGTGCAAAGCAGCCACAACTCTAAAGAAAAACTCATAGACAAGGGTACAGGATGAAGTTCAGTTCTGTCATCCAGTTGCTTCTGTGTAGTTGGAACTGCACAACCATGTCAAGCAGCCTTGAGTAAACAGCCCTTGGTAGTTGAAATGCAGGGCACAGGAAGTGTACCGTGTGGGGACATTAATATAGATAGCATCTTCTAGAGACCCCGTGGAGAGCCTTGAATGCCAGGGAGACTTTTGTATTGAATTTAGGAGACCCGGGGGAACCATCCAGGACAGTGAGTTTCACTTAAGGAAGATGAGGCTGGAAACTAGCTCAGAAGATACTTCAGTTAAAGAGCACAGGATCATTTTCCCTTTGATCTGGTTTAAAATAATTTAAAAGAAGTCTAGGGAAAAGGAAAGAAAGAAAAGAGGTCAAGAAAAGAATGGTGTTGGTCCACAAAGCTTTAGTTCCCAAACTTTGAAAGAATTAGTTCCTCCAGGAGCAAATTAGGCAGCTCCGGAGCCAGGAAGTCACTGCTTACTTGGGCAATGTGATTTGGTGCCTTGCCTTCCTACCTCTCTGAAGGACTAAGATGCTTTGAAGTGCTATTTGTATACCTTCCCTTGGGTCTTCTTGTTTCCTGCTACTAGAAGACAAATGGAACCAAGAAGGCCGGATGATTAAAGACAAAAATGTTAGTGGAAACAATTCATACTGCATGAGTGACACAATTGTTCAGTTGTTCAAGGCCTTAGCTCATAATGCGAACGTTACCTGGTTTTTAATAACCCTCCTGCCTACTTTAATAAATGGGTTATCTGGATTTTGAAAAACCAACAGGGCAAAATGATAAAATTAATAAGAAAAAGAAAACTAGGATGGAGTAAAATAAGAAATATTAAGAGTCAACTATATACATCCTGCTCCATTTGAATATCATAAGACATCCACATAATCAACTTATTATTATTCACATTTTACTTATTAAAACATCTAAAATTTGTGCAATTAATTTATGAATCACAATAATGGCAATTGTTTTGAAAAGCCTGCCAAGTTCTGGAGGAAATAAATAGTATTAGCATTGCATTTTCACAAAAATTTCAATGATTTCACTAAATCTAATGAATTCACAGGCATCAAAATTTAAGCAAAGTACTGAGAAAAGAATCTCAGTTTCAAATAAATATGCACAAGATGAAGATATATGGGTAAATGTCTGCTTGCATGTGTGCATGTGTGTGTATGTATGCACACATATATGAATTTACGTACAAATGGGGGTATGGAGGGTGAGAGTGGAGGTGTGGGGGCTATCGCATGTGAAGTGTGGGTGGGGAATGTATGGGAGTTGGTATGTACATGTAGATATGTAGGTGTGTAGAGGTGTGGGGGGATTGTGTGTGGGTGGAGGGAGGTGCCAGTTCATTCACTTCCAGCCAAAGCAACAAATAGTGAAATTTACCCATTATTCTCCTTCCTGAAACTACTGAAGATGTAAAGAACAAAAACAGAAAAACGTTAGTGAGAAGTTTCTTACTGCCTTGACAGAGTTTTTAGGCTGAGATGAAACCAAGGGTGGAACTTACCAAGGGTGCGAGCTGAAGAGACAGAACTGAGATTCTGAGGAGACAGACAGCCAAAGTACCCTTAAGGAGGGAGATGCCCAGAGAAGACCCTGTCCACTTCAGAGCACCTTGTTTCAACTCTACCCCGCATAATGAGCGTTCAGTGGGACACAAATCAGCACATGTGTGAGAGCATTACCCACCACTAGAAAAAGCTTTTCAGAAGTCTTTGCTATAGTAATGCCCCCAACACACAGGGCCAAGAAACCATCCTCTTCAGATGAGGCAGACTGTGACATCTTTTAATTCATGGAGCATTGGTGTCTCAACATCTTTTCCTGTTTCTGTGATTAAAAAAACAAAAACAAAAAACCCTGACAAAAGCAACTTAAGAAATGAAGGGCTTATTTTAGGTTACATTTCCAGAGGGATGAAGTCTGTCATGGTGAGGAAGACAGAGCAGTCAAGAAGTCACAGAGGCAAGAGCATGAGGCCAACTGGTCACTCTGCATTCACACATGGGAAGGAGAGGGAACAGGATCTAGAACAGGGGTGTTAAGTCTCAAGGCCTGCCTACAGTAACTTACTTCCCATCACAGGTCCATTTCCTAAAGGTCCACAACTTTCCCAAACAGCACCACTACCTGGAAAACAAATGTTCAGACATGTTGATCCTACACAGGATATTTTAAATTCAAACACAGCTGGGTAGAGGATCACCCAGGAAGACTTTGACCCAAGATATAAGATTAACTCTAGAAGAGGATTGTCCCAAATTCATCTCAGGTCATTTTATGAATTTCAGTATCATAGAGGAACAAATGTTTACAACTAAAATCAAAGAAGACTTGTCAAAAACAAAATTACTCATCACTAAGAAAAACAAAATTCAACACATCTGAGTTCTTACTAAAGATTACCAGAAATCAAAGAAGGCTAGAAACTACAACCAATAAAAAAAGAAAAATAATAAATAATTTTATTAACCCAGAATTGACATTCGTAATAGAATTAGAAGCCAAAGACATTGCAGCTTTAATTGTAGATCTATTCTATATACTAAAGAGTTGAGTTAAAGTAAGGTACTAAAAATGACACAAATTAAATTTCTCAGATAAAAAAATACATCAGAAGTTAAATTCACAGGATCAATGACTGACAAGAAATTTCAGAGAAAAAGATCAGTGAAATATATGCAGAGGAAATAAAGACATTTTAATAAAAAATATAAGAACTATAGTACAGCTTTGAGTTGATGTTGTTATTATTGTCATGGTTACTGTAGCACAACTTTGGTTGGCGTTTTCATAGAACCGAGTAAGAACAAACAATAATCAAATAAACAATGACTAAACGTTTTACAGAATTAAAAAAACAATAGTAAACCATATAAATTCTGCAATGATCCTTAAGTACATGAAGAAAACTATGCCAATGAATACATTTCAAAGTATATAAGCCAGCACTGACATTCAAAAACTTGAAAGCAGAGAGAATGAGCTTTAAGTAGTGAGAAACAGACCTAAGGCTTACTTACATCGATTTGCCATCAGAGAACGCAAGTGAGAAGACCATGAAGCAAAGAGTTGGCGGTACTGAGGAAAGGAAGGGCTGTCAAGGAAGTAATTGGAGAAAACACTTTACCAGACATAAAGACAAAACAAAAAATGGTTTTAGATCTGGCCATGGGTTCAATCTTGAATAGAAACAATTCATCACTGTGCACTATAAGAAACGTAAAAGGAGATTGTTTGAGGACTGCTGTGGGGTGTTCTGTATGCTGTGAATGTGTTGCTCTGATTGGTTGATAAATAAAACGCTGATTGACCAGTAGCCAGGCAGGAAGTATAGGTGGAATAAGCAGACAAGGAGAATTCTGGGAAGGCTGAGTCAGGAGACACTGCCAGTCGCCACCATGAGAAGCAAGCTGTAAGGATACCGGTAAGCCACAAGCCACGTAGCAAAGTATAGATTTATAGAAATGGGTTCATTTAAGATGTAAGATCTAGCTAGTGAGAAGCCTGAGCCAATAGGCCATACAGTTTCAATTAATATAAGCCTGTGTGGGACTGGCAGGTGAGAGAGATTTGTCCTGACAGCGGGCCAGGTGGGATACAGGAAAGCTCCAGCTACAGAGGACATCTAGGGTTCTTTTCCTTTTGTTGTGATAAAAATCTCTGAAAGCTGAGAGGAAGTGTCCATATTGTCTCATAGTTCCCATGTACAGTCCATCACTGTGGTTAAGTCGTACAGCAGACACATGACTCATATCACATCCACAATCAGAAAACAGAGCAATGAGAGTTTGCTAGTGGTCAACTTGCTCTTTTCATTTTATGTGGTCCAGGATACCAGCCAGGGAAGGGTATTACCCAGAGTGGGCAGGTGTTCCATCTTCCATTAACCTAATCAAGACAATCCCCAAAGTCACACACAGAGTCCTATTTGTCAGTAATGCAATACTCTACTATGCTGACAGTGAACACTATCCACTGAAGAGGAAAATAAACAGTAAATCTGGGCTTTTATATATAAACAATGTAACACGCTGATAAAGAACATAGACTCTGGGAAGAGTTCCATAACTTCCTAGCTGTGTGATTCGGGACAAGCAACATTTTTGGACTTCAGTTTTTTCATAAGTAAGTTGTTAATAGTGCTAGTCTCTTTCCCTGAGGGGTTTTATAAAGATTAAATTGTGGAGGGTGTATGTACCCATGTGGGATTGTGGAGAAGTTTCATCAGCTATCATAGCAAAGATTTTAGCCCTCAAAATAATACAATGTGTCAATCTGGAAGAAAGCAGGTTGAAACTAGGAAGTGTATTTAATGACATTGTATGATTAGAAAAACTAATTCCAACTTTAAAGAGTCCTGAGAGTTTTGTCAGTCTGTCTTATTATTAAAACAACTAAAAGGCTTTCAAAAGTTGAGGTGGACACTAAGTAGCTAACTAGAAGAAACATAATTGTTATAAACTTTAACTATTGGAGAATTAATACATAACATTTTTAAAAGCTCACTATATAAGACAATTCTCAAATGAATTCAAATATTAATTATAACAATAAACTTTTTAGTCAAGCAAGAATATTTCCCAGTTG
This sequence comes from Peromyscus californicus insignis, assembly GCF_007827085.1. Taxonomy (NCBI): domain Eukaryota; kingdom Metazoa; phylum Chordata; class Mammalia; order Rodentia; family Cricetidae; genus Peromyscus; species Peromyscus californicus. The sequence continues at coordinate 92,494,141 of NW_026294617.1, forward strand.
TGTATTTATTGATTTAACTCTTAAAATTCTGATTGTGTTAATTGTCCCACTGTTAGAACAAACATAGGAGAAAAACAACTCAGGGAAAATTTTGTTTTGACTCAAGGTTTTGGGTGTTTCAGCCTACCACAACAGGGAGTTGTGACAGTAGAGAATAGTTCACATTATCGTGACCAAAAAGCAAAGAAAGAATCATCTTTGCATTTGTGAGCCTGTTCTCTCTTCCCACTTTTACCTTTCAGTACCCAGTCTGATAATCCTATGCACACTTAGAGGAGGATAGCCTCTTAAACTCTCTGGAAGCACCGTCCTGAACTTACCCATGGATGCAACTTACAAATGTCATGATGGTTTCTCTTTTTCTTTTTTTATTTGTTTGTTTGTTTGTTTGTTTGTTTTTCTTTTTTATTGAGAAAATTTTATTCCTTTTACATACCAATCACAGATCTTCCTCTTCCCTCCTCCAGCCCCTCCAGCCTCCCCACAAAAAAACCTACTCTCCATTCCCTCCTACAAGAAGGTAAGGCCTCCCATGGAGAGTCAGCAGAGCCTGGTATATTCAGTTGAGGCAGGTCCAAGCCCCTCCCCCTGCCTCAAGGCTGTTTGAGGTGTCCCACGATAAGTAACGGGCTCCAAAAAGCAAGTTCATGCACCAGGGATGGATCCTGATCCTACTGCCAGGGGGCCCCTTAAGCAGATCAAGCTACACAACTGTCTCGCTTATGCAGAAGGCCTAGTCCAGTCCTGTAGAGGCTCCACAGGTATTGGTCAAAATTCCATGAGTTCCCACTAGTTTGGTTGGTTGTCTCTGTAGGTTTCCCTATCATGATTTTGATGCCCCTTGCTCATATAATTCCTCTTCCCTCTCTTTGACTGGACTCCTGGAGCTTGGCTTGGTGCTTGGCTGTGGATATCTGTATCTGCTTCCATCAGTTACTGGAGAAAGGCTCTATGGTGACAGGTAGGGTATTCACCAATCTGATTACCAGTGTAAATCAGTTCAGGCACCCTCTCCACTATTCCTAGTAGTCTAAGCTGGGGTCATCCTTGTGGATTCCTGGAAACTTCCCTAGCACCTGGTTTCTCCTTATCCCCATGATGTCTCCCTCTATCATGGTACCTCTTTCATGTTGTATTCTCAATTCACTGACAGAGAGAATCACCATAATTCATCTCATTGATGCATTTATAGTCTTATCCTCCTTTGTCCGTCTGATCCCTTACAAAACCATCTGAAACACATGTGAACATGAACAGATGTGCATGAATGCAGGGAATTCATCCCCCATCTTGTATACGTATGCACACACACATAACACATATACTTTCAAATATACTGTCTTTGCCATAAAAAGCATTATTTTCTCAGCATTTATTCCTAAGACTATATGACTGTACAAGTTAACCACCAAATTTATCACTAACTACAGTCAATCCTAAACAAAAAAAAATTGCTCTGCACCACATGAAACAATAATAGTATTCACTGTGGATGTTCTGACTTTCCTTGCAAGGATAGTTTGAATAGCATATTAATGATTAGAAATCTTTTTGAGCAATAGAACTGTATGTTGAAATTATTTCTATATACTGTTTTTACATGCATACTCGTTAAAAGAAGAGTCTGTGTTTTTCTACCAAAAACTCACATAAAAATCTCTTTAAATATTAAATATTTCCTGCAAACACTCATTAAGTGCAGAGTTGTGGATGCATTCTTGTTATTCTTGGCCAGTTCCCATTCCTTACTGCAATGAGAATGATCTATGAGCAAGGCTTTTGAGCCACTTCTTAATTGTTTCTGCGGGGGGAGTGGATTTGAGGCAAGAGGGAAAGGAGTAAAATATTAACCCAAAAGTCTCACTGCTGTCCTTTTAATCTCGATACTAGCGCAAGCATGTCTTGCAAAGCCCTCGTCTCAGAAGAGTCGGAAACTTTACCGAGATAATAAATGAAAATTATTCCAAGGAAAGCACAGTTCTCATAATATTTGCATTCCATAAAAAATGGAATATACTGAATACAATGAAAAGGGAAGTCAGGAAACAAAGAGCAGGAAATAAATGGCTATTGAAGTCAACAACGAGGGAAGGAAAGAGGAAGGAAGAGAGGAAAGAAAGGAAGAAGGGATCAAGAGAATTAGACAGAAACATAGCAAATCTTTGGGATATGTGCCCTGGGACGTTGAAATATAGCACATTACAAACAATTAAAATAGGGAGTTTTGGGGGAAGAGACTAGCATAAATAGCCCAGATAATTCCCCTTCTTGACCCTCACCAACACCCGACATGACTCAGGCATCCATCTTTTTTTTTTAATCACAATAATCATGCTTCCACTTCTTTAAGGTAGACAATGTAATTTGTAATTAAGTTTTAATGATGATCTGCCATAAGTAGCTAATAGTTATTCAAATGTGCATCTCCTGAGCATTTTTCATAGGCCAGCATGCTGCCAGGGAGCAAAGCTATGCATTCTTGCTCTAGGAAAGACCACAGTGCATCCATGTAACAAAGAATTATGGATGACCTCATCAAGGCAGCATATGAGCTATTTAATGATATAACAGCCAACAAGGTAGCCAGTGTCTCTGGTACCATAGAGATTACATGCTAAGAAGATGGATTATAAGAATTTATTGCACAGTTATTTAGTACAACCATGATAGACTGTAACAGTACATAAAACTGACTACCCTGACTAAAGTGTAAAGATCATTTTATTTCCTTGATCACATTCCATCTTTAGAGCTATCCCCAGACTCCAAGTTCCAATCAAATCCCCACTTTTCCCCCACTTTGTAACCTGTCACAAGTGACTTCGCGTCTCTAGTTGCTCAGCACCTCAGTTTCATAACTGACAAAATAGAAATAGAGATGAGTCAGTATACACATGAAATTCTAATGACAGCAGACCAGACATGTCTTAAAGGGCAGGAAAATGCTATCAGTAATTACATTTAACAAAAAGATATGGCATAGGAGGGAAAATCAAGAAATTACAGAGGAGAGGAAGAGGTAGTTCTATGTAGTAGGAACACTACATCAATGGTCTTGAGAAAGGAAACTTGAAGAACTGTTGAATTGGCAAAAGAAGGACTTGCTAGACTATTCTAGAGAGGATGGAAGAACCCAGATCAAACAGGAACTTTCAGAACCTCAAGACTTTCAAACATCAGTGTAGTCATCTTTTATTGAAAAATTTAGTAGAGAATCATGAGATCATAGCTTAATTTTGAATAAAATAATCTCTGGTGCAAAGAACAGAGTATAACTGTAAAATTGGAAGAAGAAAATGGAAGGGATATACAGCTGCAATACCAGTACAAAAATAAAAAGAGATGGTGACAGCGTTGGAGGCCCTGAGTAGACACAAAAAGATATTTACAATGAAGATGTAACTGAAGATAAAATGCAGAATAAAATAGGACAGTAAAAACAGCCCAAAGGTATCAAGGAAATACTTCAAATAACTTCACAGTTTTGTCAGTGAACTTTCCTATGCACAGATTTTCTTCTTGAATTATTTTGGTAGACTTCTTCCACAGTTCCCAGTCAGGAAGACTATATAAAAAGCATCTGGTGTCTCACCATAGGACTGATCTTCCACCAGCACTGAGCTAGCACCTAGCTTAAAGCTGCATGTGGGCCGGAGGTGCTGGCTCACACCTATAATCCTAGCACTCAGGGGGGTAAGGCATCCTGAGCTGCAGAGCAAGACCTATCCTAAATCACATCTTAGGCTAACTAAGAACCTTTTCTGGATAACTAATTTGTAAAATAGTCCATCTTGGAAAATACTAAGTGAATAAAATTTAATCTTTTCATATATATATATATATATATATATATATATATATATATATATATATATATATATAAACTGTTATCTCTGTTAAAGACTGAGGTTAGAACTAATGAACCTTTACACCACTGTTCCAACACATACAAATTTTAAGTGCTACCTAAATGTCCACTTTCTTTTTCCTTAAGTAAATGTCACATTGCTTGCAACTGCTTTATTAGAAATAAGCTGTGCCTTGAATTAAAGGATACTTTATTTTCTTTTCAACAAACAAGAACTATTTCAAGTGAGACTGTAATGAGCAAGCAACTCTCCTAAATGATTTAAAAATTTTGGGTCTAGATAAATCAACTTGAGAAATTGCATATTCCATAACCCAGGAGTCTCCTTTCATGGAGAATGCAAAGGAAAACTTATCAGCAAGGACATTGGAAACCAATTATATGCTTGATAAGTATGCAGTCCTTGTTAAAATGAACATGAGGTAAATTGGCCTCAACTCTTCATATGAGCCAATGATAACCATAGTTTTACTTTTATTTTTCTTAACATTTTCTATAACCAGAGGATAAGGTCAGAAATGGAAAGATGTACAGATATTCCTTGACTTACAGCAGGGCTACATCCTAATAAACTCACAGTAAGTTAAAGTATCATTTGATATGCCAGATGTCATAGTTTAACAACACAATGCATGGCATAGTACTTCTTCATTCTCATGATCACACAGGTAATGGCTGGCTGCCAACTCTGCTCAATGTTATCAGAGCATCGGTGTGTACTGCCAGTTGAGGAGATCAAAGAAACCCTGTCTCAAAAAAAACGGCATCAAACTCATGAACTAACTATGTACTTCTATGTTCAGTTTACTACCCACATTACATGTGCTAAAGCCCTAATTATACCACTTTGAACTAGTTTCCTTTAGCCACAATAAACCTATAAACATTATTGTTGTAATTTTTTACCTCTGAGACTTATAACATACATGCTATTTTAAAATCAGTAGTGTTATAGCCAGATAACAAAAGCACCTTTCTTATTCATGTATTCATTCCACATTATCTAACTGAGGCAATGTTCTATTCTTAATTATATACAGACCTGGGCAGGATAAATTCTCTGCATTAATCAGTTCTACATTCCAGAAGGATAAAGCAGACAACACCATCTATACACAAAGGATATAACTTCAGAGGAAAACAAATACAGTCACAGGAAAATGTTAAAAGCTGCTGATACTTTAATTAGGGTTGTCAAAGAGGGCTCTCCAAGGAGCCCATGACTTGAGATCTAAATGGTGAAATAGTCTCACACATCAGAGAAAGTGTTCCAAGCATAAAAAGCTGCAAGTTCAAAGATAAGTATAAAATCTTGGTCTGTACATTTGAGCATCTAAAAAAAAGAGCAATTGGGATTTATAAAAGGAACTATATGATTGACACGCGTTTAAAGAAAATCCCATTGCTGAATAGAGAACGTCTTTAGATTTAGAGGTTAAGGACACAGGGAATGGGGGATAGTTGAAAATTCAGTTAAGAGAATTGCTGTGATAAGAGTAAAAGATAATGCTGACCTTATCAATGCTTTAAGTATGTTGATAAGTAATGAAATTTAGGGAGTCCTTCACGACAGGCCCAATAAGAATTCTGGATCAGTTATAGATGACAAGTAGTGCATCATGTAGCATCAGCATATACTGTATACTGACCAGCACTCGCTGAGTGGATCATTGAACATCATCTAAGATAAAAAGCACACTTAGAGCAAATTGACATGAAAAAATACACAACTGTGTGTGAAACACAAGAATAAATTGTTGAGAGTTTTATTTATCCTTTGAACTGCTAAGGCTAGAGAATCACACTTTAAAGTCTCCCAAAGAGCTGTATATAGGTTAATCTCTTTAAAAGATTGCTTTCAATCTGTTTTTAAATGGAAGATACTTATAGACATCTTCTTCAAACCAGCTGTATTTAATGAAAATGCAAAACTCTCAGACCATATATACCAACATATTAGATTCTCAGCATCTAATTTTTTCATTCATTTTATCATAAATATTAATTTTTAAATTTTATTTGTAGTATCTTATCTTCATTTTCTGTTGAGCTTTTCTATCTTAGAAACTGAATTCCTATTCTTCAATTTTATTTTAACTATTGTTAAGAATGAATTTCAAAATGTCCATTTTCAGTGAAGGATTTGACTTGCACGAAGACACAAGAAGGTCGTAGCTTGTCAAACATGCCAGTTACTGTTAGTGTTGTATTGATTATAAATCAACTCATTTTGAACTATGATAAACAAATATTCTACTACATTTCCTATGTCCAGAAAGACAAGTTAAGATCATAGTACCAATGTACTAGACTCCAAACATTTGACTGAGGTGTGTGGATATTAAGTGATAAGGAAGGTTGAGACAAAAAACAGGTCCCTGAAATGTAGAGTTACATCCATATTCAGGATCTATAGAGGAAGTTTCTGTATTGCCCAAAAATCCCTTGAGCACTATTAATTTTTTTTCAAAGCGGCTTTTTCCTTATAACTTTCTTGAATTGTATGATTCAGTTTTCCATTCTCCATAAGCAATAAAATAAGATATTTTAGACTACACAGGTGATACTTGAATAAACATGGTAACTTTTTTTTCTGCTTTTCCTTTTGAGACTGTGTAGATCCCTTGCAATGTTTATTTTTAAATATCTGGAAAAAAGACTAAATTGAATAAATTATTTGACCCTCTCACTGTCATTTTTCTTATTCACAAGGAGTGTTGGTACTATAAACCTGGTCAAAACTCCATGTCAAGGGAGACTAGAGATCCTACTGGACAACCGAAACTCTAGTCTAGCTAGGTTGACACAGGATCAAACTGTCTTCTAAACAGTTATGTTTATATCCATAGATAAATGTTATTCACACGCTTAATCAGCGAAGACTTTCCTTCCAGTGAATGGTGGTGAAGGCAGAGATTCATGGATGTACAATCAACTGAGAGCAAATGATTGATGAGTGCTCAACCCTAAACATGAATTTTATGTGATCCCTTCTAAGGCTCAAAGAATACTGTGGAAGAGGAATTTAAAAAATGGAAGAATCTGAAGATAGAGAAGACTTTTTAATGTCATCTTCTACTATTGTAATGACAAGTAGCTGTGGATGCCTGTAGTAGGTCTGCACGAAAACTCACCTATCAACAGTTAGGCTTGGATGGAGGAGAGTCTCAGCAGGCCCTATCTTTCACTGATGAACTATTCGTTATTTGTGATGGCTATTCTTGCATGTCAACTTGACTACATTTTGAATTAGCTAAACCCCAAGTGGCTAGGAATACCTTTCAGAGATTTTTTTTTTCAAATCATTTGAAGTAGGAAGAATCACTTCTAATCTGTATCTTTAAGATGGGAAGATACACCTTCAATCCAGATCTTCTGAGGCTGGAAGACACACCCTTAATCTGAGACACACCTTTTGCTGGCAACCTATATAAAAGACATGGCAAAGGGAAGCTTGCTTTGTTGCCTGCTTGTTCTCACCATTTCTAGCAAATCTATTCCTTCACTGGCATTAGAGCCCACTTCTTTGGGATTTTGGCATACACTGAAGACCAGCTGAGACATCCTGCCTCATGGACTGAGCAACCATTGAGTTCTTAGACTTTCTATTGGTAGCCAGCCATTGCTGGACTAGCTGGACCACAGCGTGTAAGCCATTCTAATAAATTCCCTTTGTATATATTCATTCTATAAGTTCTGTTTCTTGCAAGAATCCTGACTAATACACTACTGATAGATTCAGAATTGGAGAAGTCATTGCCTCCAGTTGTATGATAGCTGTTAATCCCACTAAGCTCCAGTGGACAGTTCCACTCAACATTCAAAGAGATGGCCCTGGCCAAACCACACTGGTCACAGACAAAAGTCATGAATATGGTAGGAAGACAAGGGTTGATAGCAAAAGAAGGAATGTGAAAGAAGGTGAAAGGAAAGAATAATCAGAATATACTTTATACAGGTGCAAAATTGTCAATGACAAAATTAATACAAAAAAAAATGTGAGTGCAAACACATCTGCCCTAGGCAGCCTACCCTGGGTGACAGGAGAACACACAGCCTGCCCCAGTATGGGATGAGGTATGGGAGATAAACAGAGACAGAATGGTTCTTGTCCTGTAGAGAGAGGCAGACATAAAGAGGTGAAGGTAGTGAGGAGCAGGCTGAGGTGGGTGGCTTGATTGCCACCCAGGGCCATGGTGATGTCTGGGACTGGGCTGCTGCCAAAGTCAATGTCTGGGTCCATGCCCTGCTGCAGTTAGGCCTGGACAAGCTGGCCCTAGGGATATGAGAGTGGAGAGCTGGTTCCCCTCCTTGTCTACCATGTGGTGGCATGGGTGATGGAAAGATGCTTTCCCCTTCTGGCCCCTTGCCACCTGTGGCAGCAGGGAGAGCTGGCTCTGAGGTCATGAGAGCAGGAGAGCTGTCCCTGCTGCTCACCAGCTGCAGCACTCAGGAAAGTGGCCCCTGCACATTGCCTGGGCAACACATTAGAGCTGGTCCTGGTGGTATAGGTATGGGTGAGCCGGCCCTGAGGGCATGAAAACAGGAGAACCGGTCTCTGCCCATTGCTCCTTTCTACATAGAGTGAACTAACCTGGGCAATGCCAGAGAGCTCACCCTGGTGGTGAGGAAAAGGCAGGCTGGTGGATTGACCAACCCTGCAACCACCCAGGCCCAGACCCAGGGCTATGAGTTTGCCCATCCCAGCAGCCACCTCATCTAAGATCTGCTGGAGCATGTAAAGGGGCTGGTCCTGCAGACCCAAAGCTTCAGGATCTCTGGGTCACAGGGCAACATTGGGATATCCAAGAGGAATCCCAGTGAGGACCCAGTATCAATAGTGTAACGGAAACCAGAGACTCTTTGCAACAAACACTTGCAAGGAAAGATACATGGACTGTATACCATGTGTGACTCACTGGGTCACACTACAGCATCCACAATGAGATTTCTCTTTTTCATAATTTTATTTTCTCTTATTTTTCATTTTATTTTTTGTAGGGGAGGTTGCAAGAGTCGAGGGTAGATACGAAGGGATGGGGAAATGAATGGGATCAAGATGAATGATGTAAAGACCACAAAGTGTAAAGAAAACATTTAAAATAAATTAATAAACAAACAAATAAAAAATAATAAACACATAAATACATCTCTGCCTTTGAAGTCTGTACTCTGATTTCAGAGGTGGGGATATATAGTTGTACAACTGGTCCAAATGAAAATTCAAAAGATGACTCTCTCCTGCCCAAGACAAAGAAAATGAGAGTTGGATAAAATTTCTCAGATTGTTTCATTCCATAATTGTGATTATTCAGATATTTGAAACAGAGAATTCAGCTTGTGGTAGAAAAGGAATTTCTCTGCCCTCAGCATCCCTTGGATCCCAAAACTACATATGTATAAAATGAAATCTATCTTCAGGAAATGGAAAATCCAATTTTTATCCTGTATTGTTAAGGTGCAGCTACATTCAATTAGGACAGCACTTTTCAGCAATATCTTTGAGATCTTGTAAATTGTGAAATTGTTTTATGTGGTAAAAAATAGCTCTCTACCCATATGTAGCATATTTCTAAGCAAAGATGTTTGTTATTGGACCAAATTAAAAAGAAAAAAAAACAGGAAACAAAATGTTTAATTGTAATCAATCATAAATTTCAGGGGAGTGTTTTATTTTTACTTGAACTACAGTTCTTTTGAATCTAGGAAACTATAAAATAAAATCTATTCCCTAAACCAGATACTGACACTTATCACCTCATGCTACATAAGTCAAAAACCAACAAGGAGAGATTGAGAGGTTCAAACAAAAGATAGAGGGAAAGCATGAAGAAGAAGATGAGGAAGAGAAGGAGGAAGAGAGAAATACCAGTAAACCACAAGGAACTATAAAATAATGCACGGGTTTAAAGCACTTTATGCTACGCCTTACACTCCGAGTGAGGCTTCTCCAAGAATAACTATGTTTCACTCTCTGTATCCCCCAACTGGTGTTCTCAAAGTGATTTACAGACTCAAGAGATGCTGGGGACGACTGATTCCAAGACTCCCACAGCAATGCAGACAGAGTAAGAACTGAGCATATAGACGAGCAGCCTCAAGGAGTGCATCTCCTACTTACTAGTCTTTTCTGGAGCCTAATTATAGTTTTATACACCCCTAGGCCTTCTTGCACCTTGTGAGAGGAAAAAGTTATTCAACTTTATGCCTTGGATTTTCCTCCCAACTTGCGACTTTTGCTGTGAACCAAACCTTCTTTTCCTTTGTTTGCTTTAGTCTTGCTCCCTGCTTCCATCTCTGTAAGATGTTCACTTAAAGGGAATGTCACAATGATTTATAAAGACAAAAGCTGTTTTCCCCTCTTGAGATAGTAATAAAGTAAACATGGAAAATTTTCCCTCTTGCTGTGTGTTCTTTATTTAGCACCTGCTCATGGCGACTCTCCCACGTTTATGTCCAATGATTTCAGTTCTTGCGTTGCAGTAATGATGCAAAGCACTGGTCTGTGTCAGATGAAAAACTGCAGCAAGGATGACTACACTATGCTAATTTCTTTGATCTTTGAATTTTTTGAAAGATTTATTCTATTGTTTGCAAGTAGGTGTATGTGGACGTGTTTCTGTATGGGTGTCTGCATGTGAGTGTAGGTGCCCAAAGAGGGGATTAGGTTCCCTAAAGCTGTAGTTGTATGCAGTTTTGGGCAAAATGGGTTCTGGGAACCAAATCCAGGTCCTCGGGAACTTCAGAGCAATCTCTCCAACATGATAATAATGCATTTTATGTTGCTCTCTTTTTCTTCAATTTTCATGTAGAAATGAAGAGGGAATTATTTCTATGATTATTGTTAACAGATTAGGAGCCAAAGTACTACTCATATGAGTCAATCTATGGGTGGATTTGTGTGGATATTCAGACATGGGAGCATGTGTGCATGACAAACTGAACTTCCAAATACCTCATATTGAAAGCAAGAGGGATAATAACATAATTTCCCATCAGTTACTATTGAGACAGCATGAGGGAGGAACTGGAGGGCTGGGGGACATGCCAGGGGTTGTACGGAGATAGGCAAAAGGGGAGAAATGATGTAATTGTATTTTAGTTAAAAACTCAGTTTTTAGAAAGCATTCAGATATATAGGGCAATTGATGATGCAACTTGGCTTAAATAACTCACTGTCCTTTTCAGATCAAGCAATAAAAATGTATTGTTCATGAAAAAGAGAGATTAAAAACTGTGTGACTTCTAAATCTTTCAAAGAATTCAAATGATTTGCATTAATAGAAAACTCAATGTTTTTTATGGAAGGGAGGGAGGGAGGAAGGAAGGAAAGGAAGGAAGGGAGGAAGGAAGAAAGAAAGAAAGATTAATTTAGAAAAAAAACCCTATCAAAAAATAGCAAATTTGTGAAGCTTTTAATCATCTTCAAATATTTCAGCTTTTCCATTAAATAATTAGAATTCCACAATTTAGAATAGTGATCTGTATATTGCTAATATGTAATGAGTAAAGTGTAAATATGATTTGAATAAGTCATCATTATTGTAACATTTTGTTTGCTAGCTTTTTTATCTACAGTGCTATAGTTTGAATTCAGAGTCTTAGGCATGCTAGCTAAGCAATCTGTCATTGAGCTACACCCCAGCACAACAATTACAGTAATAATCTTGGGGACTCAGAGTCTCTAACACGCACATGAGGAAGGAGGAATCTTGTGAAACATCTTAGAATGCCTTCTAATGCTAATAATAGAGGAATTCTGACTGAATATTCTGTACTGAATGGGAAGTTGTCAGCGAAATCCAAATACATTGTCATTGGCAGTGTGGCAGAAGCTATGGGTGAGTCGGAAATTACTTGAAGAGATGTTTTGTTCATATTCTTTCAGTGCTGCATAATTCAGTTAGCTGCCTGCAGTAAAATGCTAGGTCACTCTTATGATCTGTTTTGGGGCAAAATCAAGACTTATACAAAACTTTGGAATTCCTATTCAAATCAGATCAAGAAATAACTGTCACATATTAAAATCTACTTTCACACTAATTTGTTATCCAGTACCAAATGGTCACCCTGAAAACATACATACAAGTAACATACAGACTGAGAAGTTGGCATTTACAAGTGTGTGTGTATACATATATGTATGTAACAACAGTTAAAGGAAAATATCATAAATTTGAAAGATAGCAAATGGAGGTACATGAGAGGTTTTGGAGGGAAGAAAGGGGAAGGGAAAATGGTATAACTATATTATAATCTCAAATTTTTTTTTTTTGTTTTTCGAGACAGGGTTTCTCTGTGTAGTTTTGGTGCCTGTCCTGGATCTCTAGACCAGGCTGGCCTCGAACTCATGGAGATCCACCTGGCTCTGCCTCCCAAGTGCTGTGATTCAAAGCATGTGCCACCAGCACCTGGCTAATCTCAAAATTTTTTTTAAGAAGTTTGAAAAAAATCTACTGGGACAAAATAAAATTTCAGTTCCATGTGTCAGGGATAAAAACACCAACATAGTAAATCTGACCAATTATTCAATGGTTGCTTGTAGGTAGATTTAGTCATATAGTGGAATTAGGTGATCCCCGTATCCTGAAATTACAATCCCTTCCATGGTGACTGCTACTAAAGTCATCATTCTACCAGAAGGTTCTGAGACTGCAGACAGAAAAAGCTAAGAGCACATCAAAATTCAAACAAGAATTTCCTGATACGAAAGCTTCATTTCCAGTTCTGACATGCGAGGACAGATTTTCTTCTGAAAGAACATGAAGTAGGAAGTGTCTACGCACACATTCTAATGAAAGTGTTGAGATTAAAGCAACAATAATCTTTTGTCTATCAATACAAAGCTAGTCTGTCAAAGCAAGGATCTTCTGTGTGCATCTGTGTGTCATTATCGAGACAGGAGCCGCAGCAGGGATCACATCTGAGAGTCGGATGTTAAAGAGGAATTATCCCTTCACTGTAGGCTGCTACTAAAAGAAGGTCAAGAGCTTAGTGATAACATTTCAATCTACAAGCTCCTCGTCTAGCCAAAGCAGCCCAAACAAACCTCACCCCACCGCTGACTTTGCTCAGTTAAAAGTATTTATGCTAAAAAGTTAGAACCCTTGGGTTTTACTGTAAAACTTTTAATTAGATATAGTAAACATTTTATTAGTAAAACTTTAAAAATTATTAAGTTTTTTAAAGAACAGTAAGGATTTTATTTGTTTGGGGGGTTTTAGAGACATGTTTTCATGTAGTTCAAAACGGTCTCAAACTCAATGTGCCGTCAAGGAGGACTTTGAACTATTGATCTCCTGGCTTCCAGCTCCCAAGTGTTGGGATTGCAGTTGTCCATGACTGTGCTCAGCCTACATTTGGTTTTAAATCATCTTTGGTCAAAGGCAGATATGGTACAATTCCAACTATAAATTTAATAATTTTGATCACCTGGCATTTCATTCTTCAGAGTTTTAAGATCTTACAAATTAGCTAAATCACTTAAGATTTCTTTATCTGTTTCAGGTTTGCATTTTGCTTTTAAGACAATGTTACTACACAAGTAGACTGACCTCAAACACTTGATCCTCCTGCCTCAATCTCTAGAATTTGCTAGAATTACAAGTGTGTACTACCACAGCTGGCATTCACTGTGGATTTCTGTTTATGAGCTCAACTAGTGAAGAATTGTACTGATTATATTGATGAATGGGATTTTTCTTTGGTTAGTATCTTAGGATTTCTATTGCAGTGATAAAACACCATGACCAAAGCTACTTGGGGATAAAGGGATTTATTTTAGCTTATAGTTCCCTGATCACACTCCATCAGAGAGGGAAATCAGGGCAGGAACTCAAGCAGAGCAGGAATCTGGAGGCAGGCCACGTAGAGGCCATGGAGGAGAGCTGCTTATTGGTGTGCTCCTTGTGGCTTGCTTAGAACCCAGGACCACCAACATGGTGTAGTACCACCTACAGTGGGCTTGATCTGCCCACATCAATCTGTAATTTAAAAACTGTCCCACAGACTTTCCCACAGCCTGAACATAAGGAAGCGTTTTTCAATTGAGGATTCCTCCTCTCAGACAATTCTAAATGGTGTAAAGTTTACATAAAAGCTAGCCAGCCCAGTGACAACAGTAATCATTGTTTCCATAATTGTCTATAATTATAAGTGTCTATAGACAATACTTGAATTAGGTGCTGAAAAGATAGGTTTGTGGACAAGAGCACTCTCTTTTTACATTAGAACCTAGTATCCACAAAAATAAGCCAGGTGTGACCACACCTATCTATGGATAGCCCCAGCACCACGGAAGGCAGACACAGTAGGATCACAGTAGATTGCTGGCCAGCTGCCCAGCTTCAGGTCTATTGGCAGAACAGATGAAGTGTGGTAGAGAAGGACACCTGAGATTCTCTGGCCTCTTTGAGCACGTACACAGACACACCCACACTCATGAGAATACATACATTATACATACATACAACACAATGTAAGTAAGTAAACAAGTAAGAAAGGACTGAAAGTAAAGCCATGATTGCCTCCGTTTTGTTAAAACTTACAGCTCACTTGAATTTATATTCTTTACTGTATTTATATTATTTATTAACTTTTATGTGTGGAACCATAAGAAATAGTGTTTGTGGAACATACACTACATTAAGCTTTATATATGAAAGTAAAAGTTATGTGAAAACTAAACAATAATGTATGTCAAGAAGGAATTTATTTTGATGAAAAACAAGATGGCCAGATTGGGAAAATAACTTCATATATTTACAAAATGAACATAAATATTAAGACATAACAGAAGAACTCTTTTCCCTCAAAACTGCATTAAAGAAATTGGATATTCATATTTATATTAGATTCTAATAGTAAATTAAACTCATTACTTTCAAAAAATGTCTTCTAGCTAGGCTGCTGGTGCCCAAGTATAGCCCCCAACACTCGGGAGAGACAAGGATCTAAAATCCAAGGCTTTCTGGGCCTGCATAATGAGACATCATGTCAAAAACACCCCAGGTCAGCAAGATGGTTTAATGAGTAAAGGTGCTTGCTCCCAAATCCACATCTTACCCCAATGTGCTTTCCTATTTGTATTAGAAAGTAAACCAACTCATTATTCACGTGTTGTTTCATAAGACAGAATTTATGAGGACATTTACAAACATATATGCAACACAAAATGGATTTGGAAGTATTTCTCCTGAGTTCAAGCCCAGGGATGCACATAGCCGAGGAAGATGACTGATTCCCATAAACTGCCCCGTAATGTCCACATACAGCACCACTGCGTGTGCGCACCAACACATACACACTTAAATAATGTAATACTTTTTTTTAAGAAAACTCATAGAATACAAACATGCAATGCACTTTATATCACATATGTATGTAAAATACCTGCAAATTTTCAGAAAAGCTAAATGGCTCAAAGTCTTAGAATCTTAAAGCCTTAATCTTAACACCAGAGAAAGGTTTGATTCAATTTTTTTTCTGTATGTTTGACAAAGGGAGAGAAAGTTAGGAAACAACGAAGGAATCAAAAAAAGGGCATGAGGACATTATGCAATGCTCTCTTCAAATGACAAGTGGACTCACATAAATATAACACTCTCAGCTCTTCCTTACTGTAATGGGTGTAATTTTTCTAATTGCTGCCCTCTAACTTTAAAATTGCACATCCTGCTGCAGTTGACCTCCATTGGACTGTGAACTATTTTTAAAGGCTATTCAGAAAAATGAGCATTTTAAATATTTTAACAGTTTCGCATCTATTTAAATGATTCAGCAGAGTAGGCACGAGTCTCACTAAAATAGATCCAAACCAAATTTTCAAAGAGTCAATGACCTTTTCTCTTCCTAAATAAGCCTACAGAAGCAGCAGATTCGCTAAAATAGCTTCAGGACGAATAGACGGGCTTGCAGCTATCTCTCCGATGACCTCAGAGCCAGGGACGTTCTGTTTCTGACTTCATTTATTCTATTTATTTGTGCTTGGAAAAGAGGTGCAGGCAGCACAAACAAAGACTGGAATAAGTGGATTATTGAGTCTTCTGAAATACTCCTCCTGTGTGATGATCAGCTGAGGTTAAAAAGAGAGAGTCATTAAGTCGCATGAAATGATGTTGACAGGCATCCTAAGCTTCAGCAACCTTCCTACTCCTCTGAGCCACACACCACAGAATTCTATTAAATTCCTCACAGAGTAAATCCCACTCCTACGCTCTTTCACCTTATCACCAGTCAATGCGTATTTTCCTTTCTGGTACATTCCCATTACTATACCGTAATGAGTCTTCAGTTATTTGTTCTACCCTAATATCACTATTAAAATGGCTTGGAACTCGGCCTCCTGCCTCTGGTATTTATGGTCCCCATTGAACTCTGCTCTTCTGGAAGAATTTCAGTTTCAAAAATCCTGCCCTATTGTGCTTGCAAATTCATCCCTACTAATCAAACCATCTGTCTTGGTGTCTTAGTTAGGGTTTCTGTTGCTGTGAAGACACACCATGACCACAGCAACTCTTAAAAATGAAAACATTTAATTGAGGCTTGCTTATGGTTTCAGAGGTTTAAGTCCATTGTCATCATGGTGAGAAGCATGGTGGTGTACAACCAGACACGATGCTGGAGAAGAAGCTGAGAGTTCTACATCTGGATTTTCAGGCAGCAGGAAGAGACTGAGACACATTAGCCAGGTTTGAGCATCTGAGGCCTCAAAGCCTGCCTCCAGTGACACATTTCCTCCAACAATGCCACACCTATTCCAACAAGGACACACCTTTTAATATTCCTACTCCCTGGGAGCCTATGGGGGCCATTTTTATTCAAACCACCACACCTGGATTTTAGTTTCTAAAACAATACTTTAATATTCTTGGCAGAATCTGAAATGCTTTTTTCCTCACGAAATCATTAGCTTATATGTTGATTAGACTCCTGAGCAAGGCTCAGAGCTCCATTAATCCATAGTTGACTATATCACAGATTAACAATGAGTTATTTCTCAATGTACCCCACTATCCTACACTGATTGTATGGTGGGCAAGGGGTTAAAAGATGCCTCAGCATTGAGGGCTGAACACAGTTATAGAAGACACCACAATGGAGTGGTGCAGACTCATACAGGGGAAATACAAGTAACAGAAATAATTTGTGACTTATGTTTTTTCATGTTGTAAGGAACAAAGCTATAACCAGCTGCTTTCAAACATAGAACAGTTATGATATGGAATCCCAGTCACCAGAGAGCTAAAGCTGTGGAAAGTATCTGGCATGAGACAGAGGTGAGCTTCCTGGGTGGCTATGCAGATGCAGCCATAGCTACAGAGATCTAGCTGTACCTCTCTGTCCTCTGCAGCATAGAGCTATCAGGTGACTTGTTTATTCCTTTGACCTCATTCACCTCTTACTGCCACTTGACTCCCAGGCTGCTTTGCATTTAAAATGCTTCAGTAAGGAAATATTATTGTTTTAGACAATTCCCAGGAAACAGACTTAGAACCACATCAAAAGCTGCCACCCATTTAATGGGCAACTGCCTTGGGGAATGCCACCAAACTTTAATCCAGTCGTTGCACTGAGAGTGCTAAATACAAATGCCCATATGTCCTGGTTTGAACTACTGTCCTGGCATCAAGAAAATATTAAAAATCACGTGGTTGCTCCCCAACCACACAATCATAGTGAATCAAAACATGAGACTGTGGGTCAGAAAATGTCTGCACTGGCACCTGCCCTAACCATCTGTCCAGTTCAGTTTTCTATTTTTCTCAGCAAGGGCCAATATGTTAAATTGCTAGGTGTATGACAAATAGTTACTCGTAACACACACACAACTCCTAAGTTCTAAATTCAAATGTTATATTCATGCACTCAATGTATTTTTATGGAATGCATCCATGCCAGACATTATTCTGGATACTGCAGATAATGGCAGTGAATAAAAAGTACCAAAATCTCTGTATATTTTTTGTGTTTGTAGATAAATATTCATGGAGTGCTTTTCCAAACTGGGCACCATTGTGGATGTGTTATATATATTGTCTCATTGTGTTCTCAGAATAACTCTATTGAGTGGATCATATTGTTATTGTCGTTATCATCATCACCACATCATTATCATTAAGGACTGTGCCATACAAAAGGTTAGGATTATGCCAAAGTAAACCAGCTGATGAACGAGGAACCAAGGATTAACCCAAACTACCTGGTTCTCAGTTCCTGCTCATACTGCTATACTCCACTACACCCCTGTGTGCAAGAAGCGCAGGCTTGCTCTTGGGGGCTTCAAAGAGTTCTGGAGCACAAAGGAAAGTCTCTAGCAGCAAAAACAAAAGCCATTACTGTGTTGAAGATTCTCCAAGACTAATCGACCAATTAGAACTTTCCCAATGGTGAAGAATTAGAATACTACACATCCAGAACCAAACTTCCTTGGGCTGTTTTTAGTCACTTAATAGCTACTCTAATCTTTGCCCACCCCTGTGTCTGACCTAACATCCTTTTGATTACTCAGAAAGATGTTTTTGGGGGAATGGGGCAGTGTCAAGTTAATAGTTCTGCTTTGTTTGGAAATTAGATGTTTCATAAAAAGTACTTTCAAACGCATTTTTATTTTTAAAAATCATTTCATTTATTTTTTGAGATTGTAATATAATTATGTAATTCCCCCCCTTCCCTTTCCTCCTTCCAGTCTTTGCTATATACCCCTCCTTGACCTTTTTCAAATTCATGCTCTCTTTTTCCATTGTTACATATGCATGTGTATATGATTATACATACCTATATGTGTTTATGTATTTATTTATTTATTTATAAACATGTAAATGTTTGTGTAATGTTACTTGTATGCATGTTTTCAGGGCTGACTATTTGATATTGTACAACCAATTGGTGTGCTCTTCCCTGGAGAAGACCATTTCTCCCTCTCGCAACATTCCTTACTAATGTAGTTAGTTCTTTGTGCAACGTTGAGCCCGAAGAGGGACAACAACAGACACGCTAACACGGACGGGGATGGAGGAAGGCTGCTGTGGGATGTTCTGTATGGCAAATGTGTTGCTGATTGGTCAATAAATAAATCACTGTTTGGCCATTGGCTAGGCAGGAAGTATAGGCGGGACAAGGAGGAGAATTTGGGGAAGTGGAAGGCTGAGTCACGGAGACACTGCCAGCCGCCATCAGGACAAGGAAGATGTAAAGTACCGGTAAGCCACAAGCCACGTGGCAAGGTATAGATTAATAGAAATGGATTAATTTAAGCTGTAAGAACAGTTAGCAAGAAGCCTGCCATGGCCATACAGTTTGTAACCAATATAAGTCTCTGTGTTTACTTGATCGGGTTTGAGCGGCTTGGGACTGGCGGGTGAGAGAGATTTGTCCTGACTGTGGGCCAGGCAGGAAAGCTCTAGCAACAGAAGGCCAGAGAAATCTTTCAAAGGTGTTCTTAAAAGATCATTGGCTTCCATCAACCCAAAACCTAAGAACTCCAAAACAGATTTAGGCTGCCTCAAAAGAAATTTTCCATTCATATTTGACTCATCCCTTTGTGGTGAGAGTAGTTTTCTATTTACAAGAAGAATCTTGAAATTTGCCTGCCCTACTTTAAAATGAAAAATAATATCTAAACTGCAATGTGGATAGACTAATTTGCTTTTTCCTGTTAATGTTCCACACTGATATGGTACAGGTGGGCAGATTTTGTTCATTTAACAAATGAAAGCAAATCATTGATATGTATGCCATACACGCATGAGGGCCACATGTTCTTACATCATTCATGCATTTGTGTTTAGCCGTTGTTTCTCAAGTCAATGATGCATAAACAGAGCTAATTCTGAGGTATTACCAAACCTTTCGTCCTAGCTCTGGAACACCTAAGATTTTATCTTCCCACAAGGTCACCTGTCTAGTATGCTACCCTTCCTTAAAATATTAATTTAAACAACACATGTGTGCATGTGCATCTCCCTATTTTCCTCACAAAGTATAATTATTAAATATAAAATATCAGTCTCAAAAACTAAAGGAGTTTGTAGCAAGAATGTAAGAGAAGGCTAATATTTGAAAACTAGTCATTGTAAATCACCATATGAACATAACTAAGGACAAATATTTTTGATTTACTCAATAGTTAAACAAAAAGAAACTCATAAGCTTCAATATGCATAATAAAATCCTCAGAAAACTAGAAACACAAGAAAACTACATCAATATAGTAAAAGAATTTATACAAATCCATTAACTAACTTCTAGAAGGAGATTCTATGAGTGTATTGATCCTAAAATCAGGGACCAGTTCAGGATATCTGTTCTTACTCTTCAGTACTGTAATAGAAACACAGCAAGGCAAGAGAGAAAATAAGTCAACTGAATGGTTCAGGTTCTGCTGACTCCCCAGGGGAGACCTTGCCTTGGGGGAGGTGGGAATGGGGGGTGGGTTGGGGAGGAAGGCTGGGCATGGGAGGAGGGAGGACAGGGGAATCCTTGGTTGATATGTAAAACAAATAGAAAATCTCTTAATAAAAAGAAAAGAAAAAAACAAAAAACAAAACAAAAAAGAGAGAAAATAAGCAAAAATATCAGAAGAATCAAAATTAGCTCTATTTCAAGACTATGATTTTTTCATATAGAAATCCATAAATTACACACACACACACAAAAAAAAAAAAAAAAAAACCTCCAAAATGTCTGGAGCAACAAAGAACCAAGAATTCTAGAGTAGAATGTCAGTTGGGATTTTTTTTATTCCTGTCATGTACATAGGCATTCCTTAGATATAACCACCACCAAAACGAGGGACTTCCAGAAGTCTAATCAAGATCAGAAGTGGATTATCTTTCTAACATCAATAAATAAAGTTGAAAAGTTAGTGGATAAACCCTGACATCCTTGGACCATCACGACATTGCAAAAGCAATAATATTTCATCCCTCATACTTAGATAAAAAGCACAAAGGCATAACATCAAAAGGGCTCAGGCCAAATCTAGTGTTGCTAGAACTAACCTTCCTGGAGCATCCTTTAACAAGCCTAGAGTCAGCACCATATCAGACCTCCCTATATCCCCTGTATCTAGACCACCAATAGAAGGTACTGCCCACATTTAGGATGGGTTTTTCCACTTCAGTTAACTTATCAAGAAAATCCCTAACAAGTGTTCCCAGAGACTTGTTTCTTAGTTGATTCCAGATCTAGTCAAGTTGTCAATCAAATTTAGCCACAAAGTAACTTATTCAAAGACATACAACTAGTAACAAAAAATCCCAAAATTGAAACAGTAGTAATGTAACTCCAAAGATTCTTTCCTAGTTTGCTTTCTGTCCCTGGGATAAATACCCTGACCAAATGCAATTAGGGAAGAAAAAGCTATTTGGCTTATACATTAGAGTCCACTGAGGGAAGCCAAGACAGGAACCTGGAGCCAAGAACTGAAGAGACTCAGGGAGAACAGAACGCTGCTTACCAGCTTGCTTTTCATGGTCTGCTAGGCTTGCTTTCTTATTCAATCCATGAGCACCTGCTTAGGGGTGGCACGACCCATGGTGGACTGGACTCTCCCTTATTAGCCATTAATCAATAAAATACACTATGGATAGAGCCACTGGTCTATCTGGTCTGGCCCACCCCTCAATTGACACTTCCTCTTTCCCTGGTTGTGTCAAATTGACAATCAAAAAGCCTTCATAGATTTTACTCTAATCCCACACTATCGCCACCATGGAGCTATGGATCTTTCTTAATCTTGTTTCAGTGTGGTTTTAAACTAAAAATTAAAAATGTACTTGAACAATTAATCCTTCCAATCCTCAACACATAGTTTGTGTGCTTTATGAGGTATATTAGTTATTGATTAACGAACTGAAATTAAAATTTGTTTAAGATCCATAGTACAGTATGTTCAATGTTACCTTCTTTACATATAACCTCAAGTTCAATCACTATAGCAACCTGTGATATGATTATTACACTGTTATTGTAGTTGAGAACAAACAAAATTAATAATTATATCCAGAGACGACTCAACAAATAAGAATTGGGTGATAGCGATGTAACTCATTTGGTACATGGCTTCCTTAGGATGCACAAAGCCATCGGCCTGCTAATCCCTAGCACTACCAAAAAAAAAAAAAAATGGCCAGGCGGTGGTGGCGCACGCCTTTAATCCCAGCACTCAGGAGGCAGAGCCAGGTGGATCTCTGTGAGTTCGAGGCCAGCCTGGGCTACCAAGTGAGTTCCAGGAAAGGCGCAAAGCTACACAGAGAAACCCTGTCTCGAAAAACAAAAAAACAAAAATGGAAAAAAAACAAGAAATGAAATAAAAAGAGCTGATATTTACATACAATTTAACAAAAGACTAAAGGCTTTCCCTATTTCACTGATGTTTTCTGAGACAGTACTGAATTGACAAAAGCATCCTAAGGAATTCTAATACATGTTATTTTATTAATTTATTTTGGAGCTGAGCTAACAATAAAAGCCTAGTGTCCCTGTGTGTAATTCAAAGAGGTCATCTGTTCCTGATGGATTTTCTTTAGTTCTAACATTGCCTTAGAGGGACTCTTGGAAATTGCCAGAAGTGTTTCTTCCCACTCTCTGATGCTGTTATTCTCACCTGGTTTGAAAGATGCCAGGCAGTTCACTTCTGGCTACATGCTCAGGTCCCTGGACTCAGCTAAATCTCTTGCTCTGAAAATAAAGCTGCTACTAACACTTTGTTGGGGATTGAGAGACAAATCTCATTTTGTCTCCCCTAAGATACGGCTCTCCTTTTAAGCAAGGTGTTTCTACTAATTAAGTACAAAGTTAAAGATTGCCTCTTCCCAACTAATTTTTGTAACTCTAGCTTGTTAGTTATTCAGTAAGAACCAGCTAAAACTACACTTGTCTTAACTCTCTGGAGTCTTTTCCTTCTCTGGCTCTAAATAGGAGAGAAAATTTCTTTAAACCCAGTGATTGTCTTTTGTACATCACTGTAAATGGGAGTCAGTCTCTCTGTGATTTTTACTGAGTTCCTCAGACTCAGAAATAGGAAAAAGACAGATAATATAGACTCAAAATCAATGCTTGATGTATTCTTTATAAGACATTAGGCTGAATATGTAACATTTTTGAGTATTACTGTCTTTATATAACTTAATACTTTCCTCATGGGGTATATTAGATTGTAGGAGGTGTGTGTGTGTGTGTGTGTGTGTGTGTGTGTGTGTGTGTGTGTGTGTGTATGTATGTGTGTGTGTATGTGTGTGTGTGTCTGTCTGTTTCTGTGTCTGTGTGTGTGTGTGTGTGTGTGTGTGTGTGTGTGTGTGTGTGTGTGTGTGTGTAGTTCTGGCATGAAAGGCATACAGCTAAAAGATCTTTGTTCCTCTCCATACCTATCTTTTTGTTCATGGGGCATCAACATAAATTCCTTTATCAAGCCTAAAATAGTTTCCCTATTGTCTCAGTTTCCTTTCCTGTAGCTCTGATAAAATATACTGATGAACTTAGAGAAGAAAGAGGTTGCTTACCTCAAGGTGCAATTCAGGATCCCCCGCTCAAGGAAGAATGTCACCCAGAGTGGATAAGTATTCCCAACTCAAGATAACCCCCAACAGACATGTCCGTGGGCCAATCTAACCTAGAAAATTCCTCATTGAGACTTTCTTCCCAGATGATCTTACATTGTGTCAAGTTGATAATTAACACTAACCATCAGATATATCAAAATGCTTTTCTGGAGACAAATAATTTTAAACATGTATGGATTCTTTTAAAAATACAAGTCAACAGTGGAAACTAAATTTAAGGAACATGAAACTAGAGGTAAAACTACTATCCTGGAAGCTAGATTTAGAAACCAAAATGGATTATATCAAACTTTCATTATGTCATGCATCTAAGTAGAATCTTGCATGCATAATTAAAATTTTAGAGAATGAGTCTGAAATTACAGCGTCCTAGACCTAGACTTTTCTGAATTGAGCACTTATGAAAATTAACAATCTACCTGTACTTTAACACACCCAAGGAAGGAGCTGAAGTAGAAGGTGGAACTGATTTCATCTTCAAGATGTCAGAGTTCTACCTTATCTGACTCACTTATAAAGAACCAGAACAAAGATTATACTATTGTACTCTAAATTAATTGGAACACATTTTAGGTATCAGAATGAATGAGAGTTGGGAATATAAGAATAATTGGTGATAAGAGCATCCAGGAGGGTAAGAAGATTCAATACAATGACATGTGAGCTGTGGTAAAGTCCCAAAAAATATAAGGGAGCGTTCAGTGGGGTACTGTAATTAACTTCATACACTATGTTGAAAAGAAATTGAACTTTTTTATAATGTCCCCCAAGGAGAAGTACAAAGAACAATGAGTATAATTATCTTAGAGGCAGACTTGATTTCAATATAAAGAAAAACTTCTCAATAATTATAACTCTTGTTAGATTGAATAGACTGTCATAAAATAATTGCAAATCACCGGTAATTTTTAAAAAAATCTAAGGTTTTCTGTCATCAGATGATGAGATCTGTGAACCTTCCTACCAGAAGTGTATCATTTTCTGACGGTTTTTCCTGGGTCCCAGAGGTCAGCCTGGAGCGGAAGGAGGACTGGGCTCAGGCTCCGACTGAGGGGTCCTGCCGTTCTTGCATCGGTTGCTTGCAGTTTTCTGACTTTTCTTTTTCATTTTATTGAAATAAGATTTTTTTTTTCATACAATCTATTCTAAGCATGGTTTCCCCTCTCCTGATTCCACCTCCCCACCTTCTGGATCCATCCCCTTTCTGCCTCTCGATAGGAAAAAATCAGGCATCTATGGGATAATAATAAAATAAGATAAAGCAAAAACAGACCAATCAGAATAGGACACACCAAACCAACAGGAGGAAAGGGGTCAAGGAAAAAGCAAATACACACTTACAGCCCCAGGAATGCCATGAAAACACAAAACCACAAACTGTAAAATATACACAAAGGACCTGTAAGGTTAAGAAAAAAATGCCCTGACACATTATAGGACAACGAGTCTTCAAATGTGCCATTCAGTTCGTTTCTCTGTCTACTGCTGAGCAAATCCTTAAAAGAAATTTTGTTTCCCCATTGAGACTCCCTTATAGAAACTAATTTTTTTCATTTGCAAGTGGTTATCAGTTGGATACAGCTTCTGAGTTAGGGACGAGGGTATGTGTCAACTTCTTTTAGCTCTAAGACCCCATGTGGTGCAGACATGTGCTGGCCCTGACAAGTGCTAAGGTTTAAGAAATATATAGGAAGAATGTGTCACCAAAATGAAGAAATTAACAAATAGAAGTTCACAGCACTAAGTGAAACACAAGAATAAAAATATTAGACAGGACTCTCAATTGTATACAAACATATTTTTAAAATAAAAGTCTTCCAGTCATAAGTGATTTAATGTTTGTGGGAGAAAATTGGAAGGATTCTGTAGAACAGAGAATCAGAAAGAAACAGAATTTTCTGTTTTTAAATTTTAAAAAATAGTGTAAGAATAAGAAATCTTTATAAAGAAATTTTCTACTCACTCTACATACCACCCACAGATCCCACCTCCTCCCTCCTCCTACCCCGCAGCCCTCCCTCCCAAGCCATTCCACATCCCCACATCCCCCAAATCAAGGTCTCCCATGGGGAGTCAGCAGAGCCCTGCACACTGAGCCTAGGCAGGTCCAAGCCCCTTCCCACTGCACCAAGGCTGCGCAAGGCGTCACTCCACAGACATCAGATTCCCAAAAGCCTGTCCATGCACCAGGGACGGATCCCGATCCCCCTGCCTGGGTGCGGCCCAAACAGTTCAAGCCAAACAACCTTCGGTATCCAAGGGGCCTAGTCCAGTCCCATGGGGACTCCACAGCCACTAGTCTACAGTTCATAACAAATTTCTTAATAAAGAAAAATGAAAAAATAAAAAAATAGAAAAGAAGTCAATAGAATAGAAAAATAATAGGAAAAGTAAGTTATCAAGTATCATTAAGAATGCAGAGCAAAACACTGTCAATAAGTCTATAAATTAATAAAACATAAAGTAGTATTGCAAAAAAAAGACTAAGAGAAACCCTGTCTCGAAAAACCTAAAAAAAAAAAAAAAAAAAAAGAAAGAAATCCTTGTCTACTTTACAGAACTGAAAAAGGCTTCAGGCAGGCAACCACCAGAATGCCATCTCTTGTCTCTGCACTTCTTTAATTTCTCTTATTGTAATTTGTCCTCATGCTTTTCCATCGTAATGATCCAGTAAGATCTCCCCTCTTCAATTTCTGTGAAAATACCTGTGGTGAAAGAATCTGACACATCTACAATCACCAGAATTTTCAGAGCTGTAGTAGAAAGAGGATCGGGGAAATCCTCTGAACAGATAAAATTTATTTCTACTATATGCTACCATTGACACTTTTCCCACTAGACTGAGCTAGAAATCCTAAGCAGGAAGAACCAGAACAGAGTCTTTCATAATTATTGACTCAGTAAAATTTTTCAAAGGGGTAAAATAGAATCATAATCAAAATAAATAGAGTAAAATAACCAAGCAAGAAGGATATGACTCAAGGTAGGGATTGTGGGCAATGGGTCTGGAGTGTGAGACAGGGTCAGATTTTGGAAGATCTTGAACATGGTCCTGTGTGTCCCAGTGTCCTAATCCAGTTCTGAATTCTAACATCTGAAGAGCTAATGCACACTATGTAACTCACATACACAGCGTCTCCCTCATTACCAAGACCCAGAAGTTATTTTCATTATTTTGTCACCACCTCGCGCTCCTCCATCCAACCATTGGTCAGCTCTGGTAGTGTCATAGACTGTGCCGTTCTGGTAACAAGTTCAAGACTGTACCACAATGGCAACAACTTAGGCTGTTCTTCCTAGCATGGTGTCTTCCTACCATTCCATTTTAACTGAGGGCATAAAATTCACCAAGTTTGCCAGTCTGTTCTGCATTCTCTCACTTGAAATCTGTCCAAAGAATTACCTAGGAAAGAAAACTTTCTTAAGGCAGGCATAGCTTGGGCCTCATAAAATAAATAGAACCAGTGGGGAAATTAATCTATTTCAGCAGTGTTGGAAATCTGCACTTGTGTTTCGTGAATCTTTTCAGACTCAGCCTCCCGTTACCTTATAATTAATATTCTAGAGTCTTGATCGCAGAGTGTACACCCATCACAGGAAAACTGTGCTGTTCTTTCTTTTGATATTTTTTTGTTCACACGCCAAGCACTGCTGTGCAGCCTTCTCAGGGGAATTCTATTTCAACTCCAGAAAGTTGTTAACATAAGGCTGAGCCTGTGCTGTGACCTTATTATGACAGCTTGTTCAAACTACCAAAGATAAAAGACAGGAGAAGTTCAGAAACCATGTCCGCTGTGCACGCTCATGGCCCTGCAATATACTAACTTTGAAAATGGAGGGAACAACCCTAGACAAAAAACAAAAGCAGTCACTCACTCCTCAGCCCTTTCAGCTGTGTTAATCATTGGGGAGTGGAATGGGGAGGGGGTTTGAAACCTATAATTAATCTGTTATAATGAAGACATGGTAAATATTCAAACAGAAAAGATCCTATAAAACTGCATAGCCCTTTGACTCAATTTGTTCAACATTTCATGTTCATTTGGTATGGAATTCTCCCTACCAAATTTGAAATGAAATCATGGTGTTGGTCTACCATATGGTGAAGCTGTAAACATTGAATGGCCGGTATAAAATGGCTATATGATACAATATCAAGATATAACAGTACCCCAAATTATATGAACATACTTACTAAAGCTTTGTCTGTGCTGTTTAATGTGGTGGAAAAATTAAAAGCAGCCAAAATAATCAACAATGGATGCATGCTTTTCTTTATATTCATCATATGAAATGCTATTTATTTGCTAAAAGAGAAATTAATAAAGTCTATGATACAGATATGACACATTTATGATATAATTCATTCAAAATTGAAAGAAATAACATTAAAGGTGTAATTTTGGTTGCATTTTCATATGTGTCACAGTTTGGGCCACATTGACCTTTTGTTCTCCCCTCTTCCCATCCTCCAATCTCCAATTCACCTTCATAATCCACCAACCTTCATGTCCTATATACTCATAAATGATTTTATGTATCTATGTAAAATCTAGGATCCCAAATGGGAGAACAAGTGATATGCGTCTCTCTGAATCTCACTTATTTTGCTTCATGTGATGATTTTCACTTACATTATATAAGCATCCATGTGGAAATCTGGCTTAGAGACCTTCAGGTACATACACAGAAATGTGCTATGTTGTAGCTTTATTTTTAATTTTCTAGGTAACCTCTATTTTGACTTCCATGCAGGATAGACTAAATTATGTTCCCACCAACAGTGTGTAAGGGTTTCCCCTCCCCGTGTGATTGCCTGGAGGTATTAATTTCCTTAAGAGAGTCATTCTGAGTGGGTGAAATGGAATCTTAATACTATTTTAGTATGCAACTCCCTGATGGATAGTAGAACATTTACTTGAGTTTATTGGGTCCTGGTTTTTGTATAGAGTGAGAAATATGGATCCATTTTCATTTTTCATTTTTATTTTTTGTTAGTCTGGCTAAGCATTTCACAACCCTACATTTTCAAAAATCATCTCTTTGTTCCATTGATTCTTCTTTTCATTTCCACTCCATTGATTTCTGTTCTGACCTTTGTTGTTTCATTCCATCTATTTATTTGTGGTTTATATTTCCTTGTTTTTCCTTGATCCTGAGGTATTTCATTAAATCAGAACTTTCTGGTTTTTTTTAATGTAGCTGTTTATAGCTATGAAGTTCCCTCTTAAAACTGCTTCATTGCATCCCATTGGTTGTGATATGTTGTGTTCATATTTTTATTTGATTCTAGAACATTTTAACTTTCTTTCTGATTAAATCTTTTAGTGGGCAGTTGGAGATTGTATGCATGTCATATCCCTCATGTGGAAGTCAGAGAAAACATGGCATGTTCATTATTTTATGTATTGGTTTATTTAATATCATCAATTTCTTTCCATTATAATATACATCCCTTCTCTTCTTTACCACTGTGTTACCAGGACCAACATCAGTACCTCAAAAAAAATGAGATTTATTGAAAGCAAAAGAAAGGATACATATCTAGAAGTAAAGGAGTTTTGATATAATTTATTTCTTATTTTTGGCTCGCCTTCAGAAGTCGTATCTATACAGATTTGGTCAAAGTTTTAACCTAGTCTAACTTACACTGAACTGTTCGATGCCCTGGTACCAGCAGCTCCTTCAGGACAAGCTTTATCTACTCAAAAGCTCCCTTGAATGTAGAAGAACTAATTAGTCATGCTGTGTCATCTGAACCTACTGACCAACAAATGTTGACTGTACTAGGGTTGAACAAAGGACTCTTAGATACTAGATGTGCTTACTTAATCATACTCTCTTGGGAGAATATGAATTACAATTACAGAAAGATTTGTTCGATAATGATAACCTCCTATGGCTTCACAGAAATTATAAAAGTGATTTCACTTGCTGATCCTTAATTTAACTGCTTTGGAATATTGAGACTTGTCTTGGGTTATGAAGGTTCTCTATATCTTGTGGTAAAATCTCTTCTGCTGGTATGAAAGTCTGATTTTTATTTGCAGCCAAAGGAATCTTGTTCAAAACCATATTGAAAATAAAATCTCCTTGTTGGGTGTAAAAAGTGATTCAAACTTACAGAAAATAAGAAAACTCTAGAAAAGTCGGTAGTGAAAAGTAGGCAAGTAGAAATTCAAACCAACTCAGATGTTAATTGTCATAGAAGAAAGCACTAGAAAGCCTACTGGCCATTCAAATTTGGGGGCATAGCTATCGTGATATAAACTTCTCTGGTCCTTCTACACTATTCAGCAAGATTCTGAGAACATAGTTGTAGCTGGAGAGCTTCTCTCCAGGTCCCACCAAGCCCCCGCAGTCCCACAACCCACCTATAAAATAATCACTTAGATGCTTATATTGCTTATAAACTGTATGACCATGGCAGGCTTCTTGTTATCTACTTCTTCTATCTTAAATTAACCCATTTCTATTAATCTATAAGTTGCCATGTGGCTCGTGGCTTACTGGTACCTTACATCTCGCTTGTCATGGCGGCAGCTGGCAGCGTCTCCCTCACTCAGCCTTCCTGTTCCCAGAATTCTCTTTTTAGTTGTCCCACCTATACTTCCTGCCTGGCTACTGGCCAGTCAGCATTTTATTTATACAGAGCAATATCCACAGCACATAGTGGTAGCTTGATAAATATTTTTGTTATTATTAGCTCCAATACTCTGAATTTCTTCCATTTTTCCCTTTATCTCTGCTTGCATATTTCTCTACAGGAGATGAGATTTGCTTTTTATATTTTTAACAATACAAAATCTTAACACAAACCCCTCTAGTACCACATAACAGTTATTATCTAAGTCATTTTTATCCTACTAGTTTATGTCTCTTGCTGAGCAGAGCGATGCCACCAAGAAATGAGGTAAGTATAGGTTTTAAATTATTGTGAAAAGTTAACTTTTAAAAGGATCAACAGACTTCTTTAAACATAAAGACTAAAAGGGCTTCAATAATCAATTGCTCCCTTAGCATCTGAAACAGTCATTACAGAAAGCCACAGTCTATTTTCCAAGTGAGAAAAAAGCAGTCAAACCAGAGCTTCAGCAGAATGATGAAAATGGGATGCCGGAGGCTATTTATTTTAAAGATTCCGAGTATTACAGAGCAGTCAATAAAATACAAATGCAAATTGTCTTGAGTTTGAGTCTGAAACATGTCAATAAAACTTGGCTGACTGAACATTATTTGTTATCATTTAGATGTGAAAATGTGAAAGACATACAATAGAAAAGATAATACAGAATCTTTCATGTAAATCTAGACTACGATTCCCATGAGCATCAGAAGTCTTCCTTGACTCAATATTTTCATGGTTTCCAGTTTGACATTATTCACAGAACACCATGGTTTTCTGTTGATCAAAAGAAATATTTGTGACACTGTGCACAGAATATTTACATACTCTGCCAAAAAGACACTAAAAATGGAAAGAGTAAACAGTTTGCTCTTTGTTTCTAAAAGCTCATTTTACCACAAATTGTGAGTTCAAACACTGCATCCAATTTAAACAAAAATAAAGTTATTTCAATGTACTCTATGTGGAGGTTTGTACTGAGTTTCCACAACTTTGTGTGTGTTTGTGCTTGTGTATGTACATTTCATGTGTGTGCACATGTGTATGCATGTGTGGAAACCATAGATCAGCACTGGGTATCTTTCTCTCTCTTTTTTTTTTTTTTTTTGAGACACAGATTTTCACTGAACCTGAAGTTTACCAATTTGGTAGCCTGGCTGGCCAACAAGCCTCAATATTTCTCCTCACTCTGCTTCCCAGTGCTGGGCTTCTAGATGTGCACTGCTGCCCTCATATTGTTACACAGGATCCAAATCTAGATCCTTATGCTTGTGCAACAATCACTTGACCAACTGAGGCATCTACCTAGGCCCTCCACACATTTTTAACTGAGCTGATAATCCTCAGAAGTATAGCACTTTCTGGAGAATTCCAACTTCATGATTGTTTCCACAGAGCACAGTGGGTTAAAATGAACTAAAATGCTTCATATATGGTAATTGAAGCATCAACAAAATATATTTGACAACCCCTGGAGAAGAGATACTAGACACATTCCAAGTATGATTAGCATTCAAGATTAGTACAGTGAGAAGATTTTGAAGCTGTCTTTAATTAAATTTTTGCTGATACAGAGAGGGATTCCGATTTGCCTTATAGAAAAATCAAAGTAAAGAGAAACTATATTTAGATTTGTAGTACAGTAGCTGGAGCTTGCTTCAGCAAATTTTAAAGACTTCCTTCTGCTTTCCATCAAATAACCCCTAAAGTGTCATATTCTTGTTAGCTTTCCAAGCAAAAGCAAGAAATATTCTATTAAAAATTTTATAGCTGAGTAAACCAAGTCCCAAAGCACAATAAAAAAATACAGCAAAAAGAACAATAAGTTTTCACACTGTTACTTTATAAAATAAGTTTATTTCAGGTTATTTTGGCTTCTTTTTCCTATAAAAGTGAGTTGTGACCAGAATTGACCCAAATTAGACTTCAAATATTTCTCTATTTAAGCTATATCACTACTTCATGGATTCTTTTCAATAAAATGTCCTTGTATTCTTCTACAAACTAAAGCTTGAAGGGGGAGGGTGCTGGAGAGATGGTTCACCAGGTAAGAGCATTTATTGCTCTTGCAGAGACTCAGGGTTTGATTCCTAGCACCGGGCAGTTAACAGCTGCCTGTAACCCCAGTTCCAGGAATAGTTAACTAAAACAGCTTCTGTTACAGACCATCATCAAATTTTAAGTACCATCTGATACATTTCACAGACTTTAAACGTTGATAGAAAGCACATTCAGTTTCAGAAATGGTAAAGCATTTACTCTGGGATCAAGAGGAGAACTGAGCTCCAAGATTCTCTGTAGCAAAATGTTAATACACAGAAAAATCTGAGTACAGTGAACCTCTTGACCTCTGATTGATCTTCAGATATAGGTAAGAAAAAGTAGAGAAAACATGAGATATCACCAAAGTGCTAACTCCCTGAAAAGAACATCAAAGTGTTTTTTAATAAGGCAATGCTGAGTTTAATCTTACTGTGACAGAAGTGTTACCTTAACAGACATGTAGCTGTTCCTCAGAGTAGGTAAAACAAAACCAGTATACTTAGAAGGTTCTTGATATTGACTTAATGTGGGACTTTCAATTCATGAACTTAGTTGAAGTATTACTTTCCCAGTAGCTGTGATAAAGTCCCCTGGCAAGAGCAACTTAAGGGAGAAGGGGTTTGTTTTGGATCATGGATGAGGTAGGGATGGCATGAGAGCAGGTTGCATTGCGTCCATAATTAGGCAGCCGAAAACAATGAATACCATTGCCCAGAAGACCTTCTCCTTCTTATCTAGTTCCACTGTACCTGCCTTACACATCAGTGTGGCTCTTCCCACTCCAACCAGTTTAATCTAGAAAATCCCTCAGAGGCATGATGAGAGCTTTGTCGCCTAAGTGATTTTAGATCCTTTCAAGTTGACAATACTAATCATCACAGTGTGTTGTGGATGATTGATTGATAAATAAAACACTGATTGGCCAGTAGGCAGGCAGGAAGTATAGGTGAGACTAGCAGAGAGGAGAATTGAGAGAACAGGGAGGCAGAGAGGAACATGTGGCGACATATAGATTAACAAAAATGGGCTGAGTATACGAGTAAGAGCTAGACAATGGTAGGCCGGAGCTAATGGCTGAGCAGTTTAAATAATGTTTATTTTATAAGTGGGCAAGGGACTGCCGGGGCTTGGCGGGACCCAGAGAGAAAAGCTCTAGCTACAACAGTGGGTCTTGGTAAGAATGTTCCCATATGTGTATACTATTGTCATAGCAAGACAAGGGATTTTAGGCAAGTTCAAATAGTCTTGAGAAGTAAACAGTGATTAGAAACTACTATGAGTTGAGAAGTTACCTAATTGGGCATTGTCTAAATTGTTTTCTGGAAGGTAATCAAACAATGAAGTTTCTTTAAATGTCGATGTCCTCAGTAAGAGTTTGCTGGAATTTAGTAACAAGTTGGGAGTAAAAAGACATTAATTTAGAAGATCACGCTGTGTAGGTGCAAATTCATCTCTTAAGGTCCATGGAAGCAAAGATCATAGAATATATTACCCAAACAGAGACACCATTGAAGTTAAAAGTGACTTCTGTTAATAATTGCATCCAGACCACATTTATAAGCCGAGACATTGTTATGGTTGGAATCTGAGATATGCCATGAAGGCTTGCCACTGGATGAGATTTGAAGTGATAAGATTTGGGGAGTTCAGGGAACTAATCATTTGATAGAGTCATAATATGATGGGCTGTTGAGAGGTGGTGGAAAATAGAAAGTATGGTCTAGACACATGCCTTTGAATGATATCTTGCCTCTGATCCCTTCCTAGTATTTTTATATGTCTCTTAGCCATTGTGGATAAACAGTTTTCTCTGCCATGCTTTTCCTCCATGCTTCTGCCTTGTTGTGGGCATAAAAGGGATGTAATTAGGCAACATGGCTTCAAATAAATCTTTCATGCTCTAAGTTGATCTTTTCATATATTTGTCACATCAATAGAAAGGACTAACACAGATGTTCCCAAGAGGCTGGGGGACACAAATAGCCTACTTGTCTATGACAATATTCAGTATTTCCTAGGAACACTATACATATCCTTCCTCTACTCCAAACAAAAGAAGAACCACATAACTTGCAATGTAGCATCTTTGCTCCATAGATGAGCCATTTAGACTTCTGATACCTTTCAGTACACTGAAGACATAATTCTCTACGCCTAAATCAGACAGCACGAGAAGAAATGTTGGGAATCTGTTCTCCTTTCTTAGATTCACTTCCTAAAGAGCTCCAGAAATATCATATACACTGAAATCCTAGCTATGCTACTTACAAGCTAAATGAAACATGTTATTTAACAAGCATCTACCTGAATTGCCTCATCTGTACAATGGGAATAATAGTAGTCACTACATAGGAGGCTATTGTAAGGCTAAAATAAACTAAAAACAGGAAGTAGTTTAAGGAGTGCTGTAGCAAAAGATCAGAAAACTGCATCCTCAGGTCATTGCTGGCTTTTGTATAACATACTTTTCTGACTGATATACAAATCTTGTATTTATTTATGAGGTATCCTTTGTTTCAATACATTTATAGTCTGAAGAATGTTCAAATCAGGGTAAATGTATCTATCTTCTCATTGATCATTTCTTTATAGTAAGAAATCCAAATGGCCAGCCCTGAAAACATATATACAAGTAATATTATGTAAACTGAAAAGGTTATATTTAGTAGTATATATGTATATACATTTATATATGTATGCAATCACAATTAATGGTAAAATAGACCATGACTTTGAAAGAGAGAAAGGAGGGTTATAGAGGAGAGTCTAGAGGGAAGAAAGGAAAGGGAGAAATGCTGTAATTATGTTATATTCTCAAAATTTAAGCATGTAAAAAATAAATAAAAGATGATTCTGGGAGTGTAGGAGGGGTGGTAGGAGGGGTGGCTCATATTGCTATCACCACACTTTTCCCAAGCTCCAAGTCAGACAAAAAGAAGAAAATGAGCACCTAACTTTGCTATGGAGCCAAAAACAAGTTTAACCCAGTGAATCTTTCTATCAGTTGGTCTCCGGGTCTAGAATCAACCTAGTACCAGGTCAAGACTTACAGCCCAAGGGACTATAGGAATTAAAATATGAAACATATAATAATAAAATCAGCCACACATGTGAAAAAGCTGTAAAATAAAAACCCAGAAACTAAAGAAGGAAATTGAGGAACATGGAAATATATGTGTATAGACTAAGAGAATTAAAAGTCTTAAAACCTGTATGACTGGGTCTTGAGGGAGGTTGATTCCCAATTTTTTAAGAAAGCATCATATTGATTTCCAAAGTGGCTCTACAAGTTTGCATTCCCACCAACAGTGGAGGAGTGTTCCCCTTGCTCCTCACCCTCTCCAACATAAGCTGTCTTCAGTGTTTTTGATCTTAGCCATTCTGACGGATGTAAGATAGTGTATCTCAGAGTCATTTTGATTTGCATTTCTCTGATGATTAAGGATGTTGAGCAATTCCTTAAATGGCTTTCAGTCATTTGAGCTTCTTCTGTTGAGAATTCTCTGTTTAGCTCTATAGCCCATTTTTAATTGGACTGTTGGGTATTTTGATGTCTAATTTCTTGAGTTCTTTATATGTTCTGGATATCAGCCCTCTGTCAGATGTGGGGTTGGTGAAGATCTTCTCCCATTCTGTAGGCTGTTGTTTTGTCTTGTTGACCATGTCCTCTGCTCTACAAAAGCTTCTCAGTTTCAAGAGGTCCCATT
The DNA here is from genome assembly GCF_007827085.1 of Peromyscus californicus insignis. Taxonomy (NCBI): domain Eukaryota; kingdom Metazoa; phylum Chordata; class Mammalia; order Rodentia; family Cricetidae; genus Peromyscus; species Peromyscus californicus. The sequence continues at coordinate 92,529,946 of NW_026294617.1, forward strand.
TATTAATTGTTTTTCTCAGTGTCTGTGCTACTGGTGTTATATTTAGGAAGTGATCTCCTATGCCAATGTGTTCAAAACTACTTCCTACTTTCTCTTCTGTCAGGTTCAGAGTAACTGGATTTATGCTGAGGTCTTTAATCCACTTGGACTTAAGTTTTGTGCACGGTGACAGATATGGATCTATTTGCAGTCTTCTACATGTTGACAGGCCCTCTGGATAAGTGAGACAGTTGATTAGCTTGAACTGTTTAGGAGGCCCCAGGCAGTGGGACTGGGACCTGTCCATGGTGCATGAGCTGGCTTTTTGGAACCTAGGGCCTATGCTGAGACACTTTGCTCAGCCTTGGTGTAGGGAGGAGGGACCTGCCTCAACTGAATCTACCAGGCTGGGCTGACTCCCTAGGGGAGACTTTGCCTTGGAGGAGGTGGGAATGGGGGGTGGATTGGGAGGAAAGGCTGGTGGGGGAAGAGAGAGAAAAGAGGAATCCATAGCTGATATGTAAAATTAAATTAATTATAAAATAAAAATATTTTTAAAAACCTGCATAATACCAAAAAGGTCTTTCAGATGAACATGATCCTTATCAAAAGTCAAGGAATGTTTTCACAGATACAGAAATAAAAACTATCATAAATGTGTGTGGAACCACAAAAGGGGTTACCTAGACAAAACAATTTGAATAACAAAAACAAAGCTGGAGTCACCAAAATACCTGATCACAAAATACACAAAATTACAAAAGTGCACAAATCTGAACAGAATGGTATGGGGAGAAAACAGATCATGGGGCAATGGAGGAGAATGCATTGCAGGAATAAATTCATGCATCCGTGGTCAGTTGATCTTCAACAACAATGCCAAGAACACATAAGAGACACACATGTCTCTTGAATAAATAATTTTGAGAATTATGGATATATATAAAATTAGACCCTTCATAGAATAGACAAAATTATCTCAAAGTATATTTAGAGACATAAAGACATATATTATTACATAAACTGTCAAAGCAAATGCAAAAAATAGAGAAAAGCTTATTGACATTGTTCTGGGCAATGGTATTTCTACTTGGTTTCAAAACACAGGAAGTAGAAACAAAGGAAGTAAATTGGATTTCATCAAACTAAAAAGCTTCCATATAGAAAATAAAATAATAGAGTGAAGAAACAACCTAACATATGGGTCAATATTTGTAGACCATACTGCTGACGTAATTACATAAAGTGTAGAGAAACTCAATGGCAAAGGGAAAAGGATAATTTAAAAGTCAGAAAGGGAAATGACTAGACTGTTCTCAAAACCGACATGCAATCACCCAACAGGTATTTGAAAACAAACAAAAACAAAAAACAAATATAACTCTCTGCCTCACCAACTGCCATGGGAATACAGATCAAAGAAGACTCGGTTATCACTTGTTAGAATGTCTACTGTCCCCAAAAAGGAAAGAGAAGAAGGAATGGAAAGAATGGGGGAAGCGAACCCTTGACGATGGTGTCATGGAATGGCATTGTTCCTGTCATCACATAAAACAGTCTTCAAAAGAGTGAAAACACAGTGATCCTGTGTTCCAGCTATTCCATTTCTGTCCACACATCCAAAGAAAATGCAATATGTACTTCCATGACATATCTGCATTCCCATCTTCATTGCTACATTATTCAATGAATATGCCATTATCAATGACAAAGAAAATTTGACCCATATATGGACAAATATATGAATTTTTTTAGTCTTAAAAAGGAATCCATGCCTTTTGCAATAACATGGACAAACACTGACTCTGTCATAATGAAATAACCAGAAACAATAAGAGTCATGCTGCATAATCTCACTTATAAGCAGAATCTTTAAAAATGGAACTCAGAAAATTATGGAGTAGAATTGCAAGTATTTGGGGTTTGGGAACTAGAGAAATAGGAATACACTAACTAAAGGACACACAGTCTTAGCAAGGCAACACAATCTAGTCCTGGAGACTCCAGCATGGTGACCACAGCTAATATTATTTTTCATGATACAATCAATATTTGTTGGAGCAGATTTTAAATGTTCTTAATAAAAACATAATTATATAAGATGATGAAGCTACTAATTAGCTTGGTTCTGGTAGTTGTTTTACTATACATATATGTATACTATATTTTATATAACACAAACATCTTATATGTTAATTATACCTCAGTAAAACTGTCAAAGGAAAGATGTGGGTAGTCCAAATCTAAATCATCTTCTTTTTAAAAGCAGTGTGAGGTTTTAATAAAGAAAGTAAAAGTAATGTATGTTTTATCCCAATGCAAACAATGTATTTTTCAGTTCAGATGCAACTGTATAAATGAGAGCTAAATATTTCCCTTATTCCAATTCTAACAGAAATTTAATGAATGTGAGACTAAATTATCACATATTAATGCATAGATAGTGATTTTTTTGTATACTTCATGTTTCCCTGTCTTTTTGTCATTTCTAGAATTATGCTTCCTTACAAATTCTTTCTCCTGTGGAAAGAAATAAACTATTCACACCACCAATAAGGCTTTCAATAATTTTATCTAATGTTGAAAGATACATGGGACTCTTCAGACCCAGGTTGGTGCTGAACCACAAGATTCCAAAGGAAGAACACTTGAAATGTTTCCCAGAAGTGGTGCTGAATTGTCTTTTGAAGAATGAGTGATTATAAGGAGAAGTGGAGGTTTATAGACCAGAAAGTGCTGCATTCAACCAAATGCAAGATCCACAGATAGCTGAACAGTTTCTTCCTTAAAATTTCCCAAGACTCATCAAATAACAGAGCAAGGGATCGGACTCCTCTGTTTGACCACCTCCATGTGCCCTGTCCACTCTGGCCCAACTTCAATTCAGTAGGCACTTCCAATGGAGGAAAATGAACATACGTTTTCTTTTAAAAAATGTTTTCCCACCTTTCATCTCCCTCTGCATCATTCTCTTGTTTATCAGATGAATTCCATCATTTAATCTTTTCATCTCCTTGGACGCTGTTTCAGGTGTCACTGTGTAAGTGAGAACCAATTGCAAAGCAAGGTCAATTCTACATTAAAATTCTGGCATTCAGCATTTAGAAGACTAAAAGCTAAGTCATTTTAAAGAGCTGGAAAAAAAATGGCTTCAAACTTAAATCTCACTATCAAGAGTGTTTTTTTTTTTTTTTTTTTGCTTTGTTTTGTTGTGAGATTATAATCTCTTAAGGCCAACTTTTAAAGAAATTGAGGAAATTGATGGGGGAGTAAGAATAATTTAGAATTCTCCATAAAGAAAAAAACTAACAGCACCTTTAACACATAGGAGGGAAAAAAATTAAGAAAAATGCTTCAAAGTGAACACTGCTTGGCTTGTTCTCCCACTCCTAGCAATCCCTAAGAGCTTCTCAATTAGCCCAAAAAGAAATATAAATGTAAATAATTTTCCCTCCACAGACAGGCACATCCTGAATATCATGACAGAAACCTTAGCCTGCATGCATGCAGGGACATAGTCACAGAGGGTAATCCTCCACTGGGTGATCAGATCCCGTGAGAAAGAATCAAGTTCAGAGTCAGAATGTCTTTACAGAGATGGTCCCTGGCAGAACAGGCTGCTTGTCTTCAATTCCCTTGAGGAACACAAGAAGGTCCACAGCATCACAGGAGGCCAACACCGCCACCTTCGCCATAAGTTCCATCATGTGTGGCAGCTACATGACCAATAGTCCCACATTTTCTTAGCTGTTACCTGATTGTCTCATTATCTGAATCAAAAAACAATGACAAAGTACAACCAATGGGAATTTCTGCTCTTTTTTGGTCTTATTTATTATTTTGTCCTTTATATCATCCTGAATGTAACACTTACTCTTTCACTTTGACACACTGAAGTTTACGCAGCAGCAAAATACATCCACATGCTGAATCAGTTCCTCTCTTGAAATGAAGATCCTTTCCTTGATCGAACTCTAGCCACGTGTCCCTGAGACTTCTGTGACTCTGCCTTAAAAGCTGCAGGTTCAGCACATCCCCAGCCCAACCCTGAGGCTCCAGCCAGCACTGGAATTTTCCATTTCAAGGACACACTCCTCAGATGGCCCTAGTTCCCCTTTAGGGTGTCTGCCTGAGACAGCTCAATCTTGCTCTTCATTCTAGACAATTGAGGTACTTCATTCTCCTCCCAGCCCACTAGTCTGCTCAAATATTTGTGCTATGGCTTCACTTCTTCTCCTGATAATTCACCAATTAAAATGTTTAAATTCTGGGCTCTGATAGAGACCCTTCTTGTTTTCCCCTTTCCTACCTCAGTCCTCTTTTCAAATGCCCAAGTCAGGCTGGTGAAATGACTCAGTGGGTAAGGGTACTTGCTGCCAAGTCTATGACCTTAATTCCATCCATGGGATCCATGTGGTGGAGAGAACTGACCTCTGCAATTTGTCCTCTGACCCGCTTGCACACTATAACATGAACATGTGGAAACACACACACATGCACATACACACACACACACACACACATAAAATAAAATAAAAATGTAATAAATTTAGACAATAAACATGCTTTTTTAAAAATTTCCCATCACATTTGTATAAAACAAGGCTGAGTTTGATCATCCTCTCCCAATGCAATTTTAGGAGATACAGACCATACCATCCTAAAATATGACACTTTGTATGAGAACTGTTTAAACGGAGAGTAATTGAGAATTAGATCACTGTAAATCTCTCTGACTCCCCATTTCTCTAAAGGGAGAGCACATACTTGTAAACATGCCCCCTTTCCTTTTTTTGCATAGATGATATAAGTTAATAAGCACAGAAAATTCCAGAGCTTCATCATGTCACAGAGAAAGAGAAGAGGCTGTATTACAAACTGTCTACTAGCCTTCATCTACCATTGCTTTCCCCAGGTATTTTCCTTCTGAGCGTTTACTGCTCTAGAAACTCAAAGCCCTTGACCTTGTCTTAAAGTTCCCTAAAACATTACTGTTCTCTTAAAAATATGAATATTTACACAAATGAGGTCAGAGGCCAACCCTGGGGAGGCAGTTCTCTCTTTGCAACAAGTGGCACCCCAGGAACAAATGCAGGTGGTCATACTTGGCGGCAAGGGACTTGACTCACTGAGCTGTCCTGCTGGTCCCTTACTGTTCTTCTTAGAAGATGTGATATGAGCCCACGTTCTAACCACCTGTCATGCCCACTCCTGCTACCATAAGAAAGTTCCACCGAGTGGGGCAGGCTTTGAAGTCTCAGATGCTCAAGCCACTGCTTACCAATCTGGATGTAGAACTCAGACCTCCTCCAGCACCACGTCTACCTGTACACTGCCACCCTTCCCACCATAATGATAATAGACCAGAGGTCTGAAACGGTAAGCCAGCCCCAATCAAATATTTTTTTTATAAGAGTTGCCGTGGTCATGGGGTCTCTTCACAGCAATAGAAACCCTAACTAACTAAGACAAAAGTTTAGGGGCTTGCAGCTAGCCTGGGCTATCGTAAAACATGGCCTCAACAACAGACAACTAGAAAAAGAGGCAACAGTGTAGGACAAAAGGCAGAAGAACGAAAAAAGTGAGAATGTCACATTTCACGGGAGTCAAATACAGGTTCAAACTCTAGAATAGCCTACTAAGTCATTTCAGGTAGTAGTTATCTATCTCATCTGAATCTTGATTTACTTTTTTAAAATTGCTGAAGTAATTCCTAATGTAAAGGATGGTAATGAAAATGAACAAATCTATATAAATTTAAAAGAATATCTGTTTCATTCATATCAGTGGCATAAGCTTTTGCTTCCCCAAAGCCAAAAGATTGCTGGGTCCATCCTCGTACTGATATGCTATTTATTAATTCTTAGTCTGAGTCTGGCTTGGGGTTAGCCAGTTTGTATGCACTATTTCCCATCATCCCCACACCAGCCTAATGAGAAAGTTTCCACCATTAGAATCTAGTAACTTATTCCCCCATTATAAAGACAAAACAAGTAGCCATGGGTCACCAACCCAAGTTTGTAAGGCTCCAAAGACTGTCAGCCTGATCGCCTTGTCTACCCAATAATAATAATAATAATAATAATAATAATAATAATAATAATAATTTTGAAACAGACTTCCAATTTCTATTTCCAATTTTATTCTTAGATACACAGCATTTTAAACCTTTCTTTGTGTCCTTTCCCTGAAGGATAATGGGAACAACAAAAATCCAAAGTAAGCACACAAGTCAGGCACAGGAGCTGTAGAAACCCCAGATTGCAATTCTGATACAAGCTAAAGCTCCTGCTTCTCAGATTCCACAGTCAGAACAAGAGATTATCACCCCTTTGTGGTTCTGTTGCCACAGACTCCAGAATGCAATCAGAGAGGCCAAGTCAAATCAGTTAGTTGAAAAATGAGTCAGAGGTCCTCTGAAGTCGTCAATCCTATGACTGTTTAGTCTGGAATTAGATTAGTTTCGTACTGTTGACATGCCGTAGCATGTGGATGTTCTTGATACTTGGTGATCACATTATTCAAAGAGGCTAGCTTTGCTTCTATTTAATAAGATCGCATCATAAAATGTCAAATGACTGATTTGAGGGATTCCAGGAACAGATTCTCTATCTTCATAAAGTTCAGGAAATTCAATTGTGCCAATTTAGAAGTGTGTTAGATTTTTGAGGAAGGTATTTTCTTTTTTTTTCCATTTTTAAATTAGAGAAATCATGCACACATTTGTTTCCCTTGTCCTTGGAGATTATAAATACCCAGAGGCACCTCATTTTTACAGAGGATCTGCTGTCAAGAAGCAATGAAGTGCAAATGGAAGGCAATTGAACTTAGCAATTTGTTTATTCGGGAAGAAAACATCTGGAAGAAAAAAAGGGTATTTTAATAATTAGTCAGTCATGTTAGATAAGGGGCATTCTAGTGTATGATCTAGCTTTGTAATAAGGAGAATGACACTTTGCATGATGGAAGATTAGCAATTAACCTTCGAATTTAAGAAAGGGAATGAACAAAAAAATGTTCAAGAAAATAATGAAATAGGCTATGGTTTTGAATTTTATTCATTAAATCTCCAGAGTTAAGATAATTATTTTTGAAAGTTTTACAGATTATATGTTTTGAGGACATTCACAAATGAAATGTTCCTTATTTGGGCCAATTCTAAGAGAGTGTATTTAGGAAATAATAAACTAGCATAGTTATCATTGGAAACTATAATCTAAGTACTGGATCAGATGTTCTGATCACCCTTCACTTCAATCTTTATAATCACTATAAAGTAGCAAAAGAATGGAGGTAATAGCACTGGTAAGATTGCTCAGTGTTTAAGAATGCATATTGTTGCATCAGACGACCTAAGTTCTGTTATCAGCACTCATCTTGGGCAGCTCACAACCACCAGCAACTTCAGCTCCAGGGCGATTTGGAGCCTCTAGCCTTCATAGGCACTTACACTCATGTGCACATATCTACACACACAATTAAATAGAAACGTAACATTTTAAAGAAGAGAATTAAACTCTTCTGTAGTTGGTGTGGAGTCCAGTGTAAAGAGCAGTCTCCAAGGCTTTACTGTAGAGGATTACTGTCTTTAATCATAAAATTACTTCACCATTCACTTAGGCCAAAACATTTCTTTGAAATATAGAAGCCATAATAAAGAAGACATAGAGCCATACAACATTAAAATAGGAGATGGTGGCTACAGTCCAGTGAAATCTGAGCCACAGGAGTTAGGAATAGTGACTTGCATACAAAAGCAAATCTTTGTCTTTTGCCATTTGTCAACAAATGGAGAACTTGACTTCTTTTGTTGTAAGAAAGCATTCAGATTCTAATTTCAGAAGAATTATCCCAGATGTCAGAAACTTTGCATTTAAAGGCCTAAAAAATCTAGAGAATGAAATAAATATACTGATTATACTTTAGGTAAGTCCTCACCAGTGTGAAAGGTAAAATCAGGATGATAAAGTGAGGTTGATTTTTGATGTCTGGAGTGATGAGTACCATGAAAGGGAATCACAGAGGAAAAAGAACTAAGAAGAGGTGGGTGTGGTGTTGTATTCCCATAATTCCAACATGCAGGGGCTTTTACAGCACAAAGATTGCAAATTCAAGACCACTCTGAGCTATATAGCAAATCTTCTTTTCAACAATAACAAAAAGAGCAAAAGAATGTTGAGAAGAAATCAAGATGGTTTGCTAAAACTTCTGTGTTTTGATTACTCATCAAAAAAAAAAAACATGATATACAGAGGTACTGAATCAGAATAACCCAGCAGATGTGGCCCAGACATGGTGGGCCACACTGTGAATGTGTGTTGGTCATGATGGCTGCCATTGCTCCTGCTGTTGCAGCTTTTTCACGAGAGACTCCTGCTGAAGGAAAACATTTGAGAGTGTGTGAAGTCTTTGCAAGCCACTGCTGAGTTACTCCTGGACTTCCAACATCCAGACAAATAAGTCCAGGTAAAGGAAATTTTCTTACTAAGCATAGGCCATTTTTCTTCTTCTTTGATCCCATAGATGTGAACATAATGAGATTTTATCACAAGCACTTTATTCTATTGTTACTTGTGCCAGAGAGATGGTGCATTACAGACTCTTGGCTTTGATGTAGACAATGAAACTTTCTAATAGATTGCCAATTGCTTTGACACAAATGCTAGAGAAAATGTATCTCATCTGAAAGCCTTGTTCCCAATCTGTCTCTAGCATTGCAGCTGTCAAATTTGGCCCCTAAACTGCCTGCCCTTGATTAAAGGAGCGAGCCAAAGAAAGAGTAATAGTCTGCCAAGTTAGGTGGCCATAATCCTCAATATTGGTAATTACACTGCAAATACATTGAGCTTTGTTGTTGAAGTTCAGGGAGTGCTACTTTGGCTTCTTCTATGCCGAAGTTGTTTCCAATCTTTCCTAGACTCAAAAACTTAAATGTTCTCAAGCATCTCCTACAGCTAAATTACCCTTTTGGGAGGTTTGGTCAGATCACCTAAGGCAGCTTGTACTGAGGGTGGTCATCTGAGAAAATTTTAGGCAATCATAGAAAATCCCTCATCTGTTTCATTTTCTCAGGAAGGAAGTCAATCTCAATACGTGTCTTTATGAGAAGCAGTCTGAGGTCTCAGCTCCTAAAGGTCCTTAGTTCTGAGATTTCATTATGAGCAAAAGAGCTCACCTGCTTCTCCTCCTCCAAACCAGCAAAAGAATGAAGCCATCTTATGGTATTGCCAGATGTGGGTGACAAGCACATTGAAAGCCCCTTTTTACTTAACCAATTTCTCCTATCTCTGGCAGTAAAAACCGGCTGTTCTTCACTTTCTTCTGTCAGGTTGAAATTAGAGCTACATTAGCAGCTGTGTCTCTCCTTTTATTTGTGAGTTTTCATCCTAAATAATAGGATGAGTTTGCTCAGATTTCTATATTCTATTGGTGAACACATGACCTCACTTCCCAATCAAACTGTCAAAGTGTGTGTGTGACAATCTTCTGACTGTCCTGCTGCTCATGTAGCAACATCACATAGCAGTTTTCACAGTCTCTGAAAAGGACTCAATAATTCAACACCTCTGCCACTATTGGCATCTCTTTATTTACCCTGGTTGAACTGTTCCTCAACTATCTAAGAGATAAAACACAAGAATAATTGCATTGAATTCTATGCTGAACTAATGAAATTAAATACATATCCACTGGATCCACATGATGGTTTGAAGATCTTTCCCACTGGAAACCATCTTTACAGTTTAAACTCCACTCATCTCGAGCCTCCCACAGAAACTATTTTGAAACTGTCACATTTCAAAAAAACCACATTGATCTGTGGTTGGCATGTAAAATGAATAAAAAAATTCCTTAATAAAAAGGAAGAATATACAGATGAAGAACATAATATTTTCCATGTTTTGAATTTTACAATTTGCTGAAAGTGAAAATAACACAGTTTCTTCCATATTGTCAGCAGGGTGAACAACTGTATTTACCTGAAGACATGTTAGAATGGCCTTCATGGCATATCCAGATCCTCACCAACATCCCAGCCACATGAATACCCATCCATCCTTTATTTCACATCTAAAATTTAAAATGAAATAAGAAAAAAAATAAAAACCAACAAAATCAAGTAAGACAAAGCAAACTAACAGAAGACAGCCCAAGATAAAGCACATGAAACACACATATATGCAGAGACACATGTGGACATATAAAAATACAGCATCAGAAAGCATAATATGCTCTTCACATTGGCATAAAGGCCACGACAGAGCATCAGGTCTGACATGGGCGTGACCATGGGTCTGCAGTTGCAGGGTTGCCTGGGCAACCTCCCAGTCTCTGCATTACCACCTCCTTCCATCCATAATCAGTGACAACGTCCACTATGTAAACCCTTCATGGTGGGATAAATAAAGTAGAAAACAAGGAAAGAGCAAAGCATTGATTACGCATGTAATAATAATGAGCAACTGTGGCAGGAAAAAGCATATGAGGACAAATGTAAGGCAAATGAGCATGGAAACACTTGCATCACAGCAGGATCAAAGTGTAATGCTTCTAGGACAGAGCACAACAGTTGCAGAGACACATAATTCTGCAGAATCAAAAGTAATTGATTCTCATAAAAACAGTGAAATTCTTTCATGAAGACCCTCATATAGAAAAATACTGAATGAACTTTCCTCTGGTCTTCTCAAGATTGAAGAAGAAAAATCAGAGGAAGAGGCACCACACCTAAGGTCTAGCATTGCTGCCAGCTGTCATTTATCAGAGTAGCACGGAAAATACAGTATGTGTGCTAGGATTCCATAGACACAAAATGCTAGCTTTAATTTTTTTCTAATTACAAGAAAGCAGGTGGGCTTAGGCATCTGAATACTTCATTACCAACTGTGCATTGTTAACAACTGTGCATCATAGAATAAAAAGTACATGTTAAAGCCATTTAAAAAATATTGAAAACATTCCTTCCCCACATTGCTTTATCCAGGCAGCACCAAAATTTAGAAAGTGATATCTTGAAATCCGTGGCTTAAGATGTTGATTCAAATATTAATCTCACCAGAAAGTAATGCTTATTGTCACAGATGTGCCCAAATGCCTTTGTGGGCACTGATGATATATTGGTTGTTATGCATACTTAGCAGCAAATAGCATTATAAAAGAGGTTCTTTGACCTTGAGTGCAAAACCAAGACAAAACCAAAAGAACACCCCTATGTTAATACTACATGGTTTCATTTTCCTATAGAGTCATTACAACCCAGTCAACCATGAAAGAAGTATCCATACCTTGCATTTGGAAGCCTGACATATTAATAATATCAATATTTATTGTAATTGTCATTAGTAGTAATATGAATAGTAGTATGACTTGTCATTTATTGGATACTTATCATAAGCCAAACACTATATTGAATGCATAATGTATATCCATGATGTTCATAACTGAATGCTTGAAGGAACATTGCTTATATTAGAAACCTCATTTCTATAAATAGTCAAAGTATACATGGTTTTCTATGAAGATTCCTTCTTAAGCTAGAAGGGAAGAACTTGCCTAAATATACAATTATTATCTTTCTAGAAGAAACTAGATGATCACTGTCCTTGAGGAAATAAGTCATGGTTATTTTCAACTGGTCAAAGAGACTATAAGGAATAAAGCCCAAAGGAGTAAACATGAAAAAAGAAAAATAAATATTTTAATAATAAATCTATAGGAAAGATAGGAACACTAAAGACTCAAGTAGGACTCATTGTAGTGTGTAAATTAAAAAAAGAAAAATAAACTATATTAAGTGGCTAAGCAAGGAAAGGAAAGGACTCTATATCATATTAAACATGGAGAAAATCAAAACAGACTAGGTAAAAGATGGAGCTTAACTCTGAATGTATATTCATTAAGAGCTTAGTATTTAAATTTGCATGCCTTCATATGGTAAGGGGTCATCCATGTTAAAAGTATGTATAAAATAAACAAACCATTCTGTGATTGCATAGTTTTTCAGCAGTTGAATGTTAAGTAATAACCTTTTTGAGATTCAGCATTATCATTGCACAATGAAAATTAATCAAACTACTTTGCCACAATAATACATTTTTATAACATAAGGAATCAGATAATTGAGAGGAAATTTTTTTTAAATAATAGAATATCACATAAATGTAGAACACTTTTCTTCTTGTTGGAATGCAGCTACCTGCAAACTCTTGTTCTTATACTACCAACCTTCATAAGGTTATGAGACTACATTTAAAAAATGGTATCTTTACCTCAGTTACTGGCCCTAAAGAGTATGAAGAGAATGGACCAAAAGATTCATGTGGAAGTGCTGTCTGAAGATAGAAAATCTGAACAGTTCCTTTTTATCTCCATTAATAAATTTAATCATTTATTCATTCTATGGTTTTTCTCTTATGGGAAATTATGAACTTGTTTCTACATCATCTTTATAAGAAGGTATGAATAGGATAATAACTCCTTGAATGTTGGCTGTAATGAAATCAATTTCTAGGTAGACTTTTTGGGAGCCTATACAACTTAATTATGCCTTTGTATCCAGCAATGGAACAGTAAGTGATCAATAAATGGTAACTCACATCACTGTTCTCATACCATGAAAAATAACTTTATTAGTAGCTATGTTTTACATTCTCCCTGACAAATTCTCTCCATGACCAAAGTTTAACCACAATTCTTGGACTCCACCAAGGCCCAGTCCTCAGGTAGTCTTCCAAGAACCCATTTTTAGCAAGAATCTTATCTTCCACCTCATTGGATGTCATCATCTTAAGATGCTATATGAGCATCTGGTCTACCTTTTACAAGAATTCATTAGGTTCACTAACCCAATCTCTCCAGTATTTGATGTTCCTTGTTAATAACTTTCCATCCATCAGTTTGCCTATCCTACTCTGCTTTGTGGATATAAATTCCTATTTTTTCTTGCTGTATTCAGAGTTGAGTCAGCTTCTTTCCCCCACTGCAAATATCCATAGCAGTCATGCCCACACTGCCACAGTAGTCACACATAGTCTTGTAGTTCTAAGAAGAGTAATCGTGTCTTTTCTTTCACATGACTCAATGACAAAGATCTTCCATCTCTTTAGTCATTCTCCTTCAGCTTCTACGGATGCTAAAAGTATAGACATCTGACTTTTTCTTAAATTCAGCTAGGCTATATCAAAGTATCTTTGTCAGATATTGTATTTGAGAAAGACAGCCCAGGATAGGTTTATCTGAAATATGCATGAACTTTTCAGGTTTGAATTTAATGTCAACTCTGATTGCTAGTGCTCCATCTATCCATCTGAAACTTGAAAGACTAAAAATTCTGGAAGAAAACATAGGCAGGACCCAATAAGATGCAGGTGTAGGAAAGGACTTTCTGAACAGGACTCCATTAGCCAAGGAATTAAGACCAACAGTTGACAATTGGGACCTAATAAAGCTAAAAGGCTTTTGCACACCTAAAAAAAAAAAACAATCCAGTGAAGAAGAGACCCACAGAGTGGGAGAGACTCTTTGCCAGCTATGTTTTGACAGAGGATTAATAACTAGGTTATACAAAGAACTCATAAAATGAAGAGTCAAGGAAATAAATGATCCAATACACAAATAATAGGCTGGGATCTAAACAGAGAGTTCTCAATAGCATAAATTAAAATACTATGAAATACCTCAGAAAATGCTTATCATCCTTAACAACTTAGGGAAATGTAATTTAAAATAACTTCGAGTTTTCATCTTACTACTGTTAGAATGGCTATCAACAAAACAACTGGCAACCAAAGTTGACTTGGTTGTAGAAAAAGAGGAACCCTCATTCACAGCTGGTGGAACTACAAATTGTTGCAGCTACTCTGGAAATGGAGAATTCTTAACAAAAAAAACTAAAAATAAATCCAACCAAGTGACCCAGCTATACATTTCATGAAGTATGAAATGACCAAGGGACTTGACATAGTCCTCCACAGATACTTGGTCATCAGTTCTCACTGTTGCCCTATCCACAAAATATCCAGGAAAAGGAAACAAGTTAGATGTACTTCGATGAATGGATAATAAAAATGTGATGCATATACACAGTGGGATATAATTCTGCTCTAAAGAAAAGGAAAATCATGAAATTTGCAGATAAATAGATCTAGAAAAATTGCTGTGAAATATTTGTTTGCACTGTGTGAAGATGTGTCACTGTGATTGGTTAAATAAGAGTTGAATGTCCAATAGTTAGGCAGGAGAGAATAGATGGGACTTCCAGGGAGAGAGAGGACTCTTGGAAGAAGAGAGAAGGAGATGCCAGTGAGGTGTGGAACAAGTAGGACATACGGTACAGGGGAGAGGTAACTGAGCCACATGGCAGAACATTGATTAAAAGATATGGGTTAAGTTATAAGAGCTGGTTGGAGACAACCCTAAGCTAAAGGCCAAGCTTTCATAATTAATAATAAGTCTCCATTTCATTATTACAGGCTGGCTGTCCAAGAAAGTCTGATGAGATAGCTTACTACAAAAGATTTTACCAATGAGGTAACCCAGTTATGTTCATAACTGGGTTATAACATAACTCGGCATGTTCTCCCTCATCTATGGTTCCCAGTTCCAAATCTTCAGATGTGAGTACACAGCAGAAGGTATGCACAGAAACCAGAAAAGTTTACTGAGATCATAAGTCAGGTGGGGATTTGAAATACTTTAATTCAGGTGATATGAAGTATGAAATAGAATAATTGGGAAAGATCACCAACTAGAGAGGTTGAAGGGAGGTCAATACAGAAGGAGAAGGAGGGACAAGGGACAGGTAACAACAAACCTGTTTGATAAAGCCTCAAGAATTCATATCATTTTATATTTACTTAAAATTATATATGATGGATACATATGTATACACACATTATACAGTACACACATACATATACATGTGCAATATATGTGTATATATACAGTATATGTTTTATGTATATATAATACATAAACATTTTTAAAAGTTAAGCTGTTTGGGTAGTAGTGCTCCCAACAGGAACCACAGACTAACAAAACCCCAGTATCAGGCACAAGAAATCTCCTTTTCAGTGGTTGGTTAGGGTAGCCTAAGTGACTCCCTAAACAACATTCTTGTAGTCCTTGGTTTCTTCTCAGAGTTGAGGTGGGCCCCTATTGCTAAAGATGCCACACACTTTGAACACAGGACTCACATGATTCCAGCTGGATCTGACATGAAACCTTCTTCCCTGCTGTCTAGCATTCATGGTTCCAGAACACAGGATTGCAGGTGACAAGGTAGAGAAACTGTTAAACTGTTCTACTGATTAACAACACATAAAAACACTGCAATTACCACCAGGGTAAGATACGCATAAAAGTACAATAAGTGGTACTTATATATCAGTAGCAACCAAAAGCTATCTAACTGAACTAGTATACATTCAACACGAGGGAAGCCATGCCTGATACTGGAAATGTAGCCATCTTTCTGGAGCAAGTGAGATGAACATTAGAAAAAAACCTACTACCTGCACTTCACTAGACCAGCATAGGTCTTTATTACATTCTAAATTTTATCATCATACTCACAGATTAAGTGTGGCCACAGCTCCCTCATCAAAGCAACATCTCTTTACAGAAGATAAAAACTGTCACAGAAGACAACTGGACACAAAGCAGAGATGGACAGGATGAAGGGATCCCAGCCCCAACAGATAAACCACGTCAAAGCACAGACACCTCTGGCTCAGGGAACATTGTAGAAGAGTAGAAAGATTGCAGGAGTCAGAACCTCAGGAAGTCAGCTGTGAAACAGTATCTCCCAGAAATGGTGCATAAACCAGACCAGAGAAATGGCAATACCAATAAGCGTGCTAATACGAAAGGGGTAAAAATGTGCAGTTTATCATACCTAGGCAAATAAACTATAGGAAAATAATGACTGCTGGAAGGAGAATCAGCCTCTCCCTAGGATAAGGACCTTTGCTGACTTCCAATGCAGCACTCAGCCTTGAAACCAACAAAAAGGACTAATCAGATTACACACAGAGACACACATGCATTTCAAGCACATGCACACAAGCATGTACATACATATGTATGTACGTACATATGCATGTATGTATGTATGTACGTATGTATGTATGTATGTACGTATGTATGTATGTAACAATAATCAGAAAAGAAGCTATCAAACTGAGAGTGGGGGCAGACACATTGGAAGGGTTTCAGGGAGGTTAGCTGGGAAGCATTGGCAGGAGGACAGAGAATAGGGAAAGTGATGTAATTCTATTTCAATTAAAAATGTATTTTTAAAAGTTCACAATGAGAAAAGAGGATATGTTTTAGTAGGATGTCATTAATTCACCAATTTTTTCAATTTAATGTTAATTATTGCCTAAACACACATTAGTGGTTTATATTATACATCTCATATAATTGTCTATACTCTTAAGCTAGGCTAATTTTTTTCTAGGGTAAGAGATTGTGTCATATCTCTACCATTTGCCATCACTAGCATAATTTCTTTCACATCAAATGCCCTAACTCCATACCTGCTGCCTTAATTCTCCAGACCCCTGGTACCACATTGTGCTATTCTCTACTGTGTGTTTGTTTGGTGGTATTGTGTTCCCCAAAATATTGTATACCCTAATAAACTTATCTGGGGTCAAAGAACAGAAAAGCCACTAGATACTTAGGATAGGCAGTGGTAGCACACGCCTTTAATCCTAGCATTCCAGAGGCAGAAATCCATGTGTTCAAGGATACAGCCAAGCATGGTAACTCATGCCTTTAATCCCAGGGAGTGATGGTAGAAGGCAGAAAGGTATGTAAGGCGTGAGGACCAGAAACTAGCAGCATTTGGCTGGTTAAGCTTTTAGGTTTTGAACAGCACAGTTCAGCTGAGAGCCATTCGGATATGAGGACACAGAGGCTTCCAGTCTGAGGAAACAAGACCAGCTGAGAAGTTGGCCAGGTGAGGTTAGCTGTGGCTTGTTCTGTCTCTCTGATCTTCCAGTGTTCACCCCAATACCTGGCCTAGATTTGTTTTTATTAATAAGACTCTCTAAGATTCATGACTATCTCTACAACTTTACTTCCAGCTGTCTTACACCCCAGCTTCCTACTTTAAAACAGACTGTAAGCTACTAGGCATATTACTTTTAATAACTATGTCAATATAAAGCTGCCCAGTCAATCATCCAGAATTCAGTAATTGTGACACAAAACACATGAGAAGAAGTGAAACTTTAAACAAGTTCAAGACACTAAATGTGTCTCCCAAATTATCACTGAAAAACAACTCTGGGCCAGATATAACGAGGAAGAGAAGACAGTGTTACAGACAGTACGATCCCTAGAGGTACGCCCATCCTGTCATGTTGGGGTGATTTGATACCCTTTCTAACTGGTATTGGAACGTACAGAGAAATGTACCTTTCCTGAAAAAGAACAAGTCAATGCCAAATTTATCTACCACGCTGATTTAAACTGAAGGTTAAACAAAATTTTCTAATGGGCAATTATTTTTTAAGTAAGATAGGAGAAATATGTTCTAAAAAGTTTCATTCAACAACATTTTTCAAGTTGTTAAATGCAACTAGAAAAAAGAGGGTCACTTTGAAAGTTGGCTCCACTAAAACACTTGCTTAGAAAATGCTAGAAACAAATAAATAGCATTTGGGCAAACAATCATTTTGTTCTGACTACATAAATGGGAAAAAAGTCTCCAAATGCTTCAGTGCCCTCTTTATGAAAGACCTGTCAACCACAGATGCTGTTCTTGGTAATACATTACTAGAGATACACACACACCTTGTTTTCACAGCTATTAACCAAATGTTAAATATTATGCAAGTGCCATTTGAAAACCATGTGTGTCTGAGAGGCATTTACTTAATAATTTATTATATAATGTTCTCACAAGGAACTAAGGAAAACAAAATATCTGGAACAAGGACTTACTTACCAGAAGTTTCAAAAAATAAGCGTATCAAAACTCACTATGTGTCTAAGTAAAAGTAATTAAGTGTAGCAGAGACAATGAGGAAAGATGGTAGTGAAAGGACATATTCTGAATTCCACAGCACACTAAGCATGAGTAATACTGCCTGCTTTCTTATTACTCTTGCTACTATCATTAAGGATTGTAGGAATGGTTAAGAACTGCCTTCCTGTCCTGAGTGGCCTACATCTTATTGAGTCATTGGTCATAGGGGTCTCATAGACCTCCCCAAACATCACAAGGCTATTTATTGGTTACTCTCCATAACCTGATTGTAAGGTTCTGTAGCTGAAGGCACAAATTACCTATATCACTGAACATGGAAAAATCCAACTGGTGCTCAATTAGAAACTTCACCCTACTGAGTAGCATCCATAATGTTGAAGGCACTGTTTGCTTCCATAGTCCTGGGGAGCACTTTGCATGAATTTGGGTGGTTATGGAGGTAAGGAGGATCTGGGAAGAGCTGGGGGAAGGCAAATAATATTCTCAAAATATACTGTATTTTATATTATATTTATAAAGTATTAGATAATAAATAAATAAATAAGAACTGCATTTCTGTACTTGAAGTCAGCGATCATCTTAAGAATCACCTGGGGAGAGTGTCAAAATCTATCCTTTTACATAGACAGTGTTTGTGAAAGTCAAATAATTAATTCAGTAGCAAGCCCTGCAATTAGCCACAAAGCATTCTAGGACTTGTCCTGGTATTTAGTAATAATTAACACATGCCTCAGGAACTAATTGCAGGTGTATTTCCAGCATCTCATTCATATCCAAGGTCCTTGGAGATCAACTCTTTTGTACTAGCATTGTAACCAGACCAGAATACCCTCAGTTATGTTCTTTAAAATTCATCACCATGCATGTTTTCAGAAAGGTAGAATATTTCACTTAGACACAGCTCTAAAATGTTATGACTACTGTTTGCTTCAGTGATAAAGGGAGAAACCTGTAGAAAAGGAAGAAACTAGAAAAAGGAAGTAACTTACATGAGCCCCATTAGCCCATCTAATAAGTAACACAGTCCACACACTGCATATCATTTTACTGTACATCAATAATTCAGACACCGATTAAACAGATTGCCAGCGCGGTGTTTGCTGTGGCCCTTGAAAAGCTGAAAGACAAACAAACAAGCAAGACTTCCATCTTTGGCAATGTGCCTCTCAAATATCAAGGCACTGTTGGTTATTATTGAAAAAGAAAAACAACAGCCATTGTTCCTCAAAGGATCTACTTAAAGGATGGACTGACACAGTGACCCCAGAATTCTCCAATTTTATCCTTTAGAGCAGGACAAATAGCTAAATAAATACTATTTACCAAGGTTCATTAGCTGAATTTCTCCTCAAGGTAGTTAAGACTCAGATTTGGGACTGTGATGACCTATGAGTTATTTAAAACTAAGCAAGCTTCCCTTTCCATTCTAGAGAGCTAAGGACAGCTTTGAAGTATGATACACAGTGTGAACTCTAAAGTCAGACTTCCTGAAATGGAAGCCACAGAAGTAAAGGTGAATAATTCAACCTCTTTGTCTTTCACAGCCTCCATCTGTAATTCATATGAATAGAAAAAGAACTATTTCACAGTAATAAAGTGAAGATGAAAAAAAATAATGCAAACAGAAGACTAGTATAGTAGCTGGCATATGATAGGCAGTAAAAAGAGCTAGCTACTACTTTCTTTGTTTCTGACCCTAACTGCATATAGCTTGAGGAAGAGCAACCAGTGAAAAACTGAAACTCACACACACTCAACTCATATTCCCCCTTTAATCTCATTGTGCTTCTACAAGGTTTTCCCAGAGGTTGAGGGGTAGCCTAAGACAGAAATTTGAAAAGCATCCACGTGGAATCAGCATTCAGACCTATCTAGGCATGTGTGAGGTCCTACAATGATAGTAGACGTAGTGTGATGGGAGACAGATTGTGATATTCAGTTTATAAACTTGAATACAAAAGTTACCTACCTATTATTTTAAAATGCCTAACAGCATTAGCTGAATAAGGATAACAATAGATATAAGTGAACAGAATAAGAACAGCATAGACCTAAGTGGGTCCAGGGAAAACCCATGAGGTCTCGACCCTACACAAAGAACTGCAGGCAACAAGTAATGTTGAGTGAAAAAAATCGTTTCCTCCAGGGAAGAGTACATCAGCTGGCTATCCAATATCAAATGGCTATCACTGAAAAGCATATGTATGGGCAATATTATAGAGAATAAAAAGGTTACATTTAGGAGTATGTATGTATATGCATATACATACATGCATGTACCAACAATTAATGAAAAATAGCCCATGAATTTGAAAGAGAAAAAAGAGGGGTAAAAGGGAGAATTGGGTGGGAGGCAAGGGAAGGGAGGAATTCAATATTGAAGACACTGAAGCAAAGGGATTAATTTGTTCCACTTCATACTCTTAATAGGAAGCAAAGTCTATATGAAAGCCAGGCTACCAGACTCATTGGAACTCTGCTACACACTCCTCCTAGGAGGAGCTGGGCTTGCAGTGTTACAAGGCTTTAGTCTATCACTGCCTCCTCTCCTGCAGCCTTCTTATTCTGTATCACAGGACCTCCGGAGTCATGCACGGGGCTTGGGGGTCTGGGTTTTATTACAGTACAAAGTACTCCAACTACAGTCTTTTCTTGTCTCAACCTTTGCATTTTGTCCCCTGCTCTGTTCTTACATCTGCATCACCACACTGGACCCAAGACTGTAGGACAGATTTGGATTTCCTAACTTTCACCCTCAGAGCCCTGTGACTTTTCTTCTTTGAGCACTCTAGCTAGCACTATGAATGAAGTTGTAATGATTGATATCTAACTTTGACCCAAGGCCTTACCAGTGTCTCTATTGGGTTCTAGCAACCCTGGATAAGGGCTTGGTGCCAGGCCGAATTCCCAGAAAATGACACATTCTCTATCCATTGGAATTAACAATCTCAGAAACCTTTTGTTAAAAATAAAGACATTTTCTTGATAACATAGAACTTGCAAATGAATCTTTTAGACATCTAATACTCAGAAAGTCTATTTTTCTAAGAAAAGCATGATTTTTATAGTAAATTAGAGAATAAGGCATTGAGCTGTTTACTAAGTATATTATTTCAAGGGGCTATTTTCTTCCTGTGCAAACTTACATATGAACCTAGTAACAAGTCTTAGGTAAGTGATTCAAGAGACACCACTTGCTTTAGGTCAATGTTTTTATATGACTTCAAGGTAGAGTATAATATACTCAAGTGCACACCTCTAAAACAGTTTCCTTGACAGTAGTCAACTTTCCTACATGCAGTGCACTCTTAATTCATCTATACTTTCTATTCCATTATTCACATAAACCTACCAATAAGCAGTGCTTTGGTTTCAAAAGAAACACAATATGCTACCACTGGCCCATGGCCCATTATTCTTTTATCAGTCTGTATCTTATCCTTCTTGTAGCTTAAACAGAAACAAACACACACACACACACACACACACACACACACACACACACACACACACACACATACACACACACACACACACACAGAGAGAGAGAGAGAGAGAGAGAGAGAGAGAGAGAGAGAGAGAGAGAGAGAGAGAGAGAGAGGAGAGATTCATACACACTGCACAGAGAGTATATATTTCAAATGTACACAGAAGGGACAGAACACCATCTCTAAGAACTGGCTGTTTTCACATGCCTAATGACCTTCAGGATAGTGTGTGTGTACATGGATTTTCTGTATTTGGGTCACAGAGATCAATTTATCAAACATGGGAAGGTTTTGTGCAAGTCTCTATTCTAAAGCAAAGGGCCCTGGAAGAGCTTCTTCCCTCATTCTGAATTAGGATGTATTGGTGGGACACACGTTATTTCTCAAAGGAATGTTAAGTGACACTTGAGATTGAAGAAGACAAGAGGTATTTAGTGCTGACAAGAAAACAAACCATACACATTCTTTGGGGAATGTTACTTTCTAAACTCAAATGTTACCAGATTAATAATCTAGAGGTGGTACTTACTGTTTCAGCATACCAACCCATTCTTTTCCATGCCTGTGTTACTAAAAATAATTAACTACAGAAGAGTCTCATTTCTGTAGAGGGAAGAGTCCAGGACAACTTTAAGGTCCAAGTAACCCCTCTTACCAAAGTCCATCACTCTTTGTTCATTTGACAAGATTGTTAACCAAGACCCTAAGACAAGGTTTACAGACTCTGAATTCAGTTCCGAGGATTGACTTCCACCGAGCTCAAATAATTCGTTTTCACCCTAGACAAACTTTACTGGCAACAAGGACCAGACAACCTAAATGACCCTTCAGAGTGGTTACCTCACTGCTCCACAGAGGGCCGTAATAAGAAAGAAAAAAAAACACAACATGTTTGTAAGAACTGGATGCAGGAAGGAACCAAGCAAGTCAGCCCGGATTATTACAGACTAAATCCTGTGTATTCCCATTCCTCTAACATAAAATGCTAAGGGTGAGATATAAGCCCAGAGAGAAAATGGGAACAACAACAACACCAAAAGCAGTGGTAGACAGGCACTTAAAAGAACTACTTTTATTTCTTATAAGAAATATAATATGAAATTGAAATGAAAAGAGGTATCAAGATTGCCCCACAACAAGCAGCAAAGTGCAGTCTCTGAGGGGCACTTTCATATTTATGGCACATGTAAATGATGTGGTTTCATCAAGCTTTTAATCCTTTCATTGTCTAGAAAGTTGTTTAAATTATTTATTTATTTTATTTCAATGGTACATTATTTGTTTTCCCTAAGTTCAGGTTATCTTTTCTTTCAAACATATTCAAAACACAATCACCACATAAAGACCACCCCATAATGGATTTCTTTAACTATTTAATGTTTATTTATTCATGTATTTGTGTGTGTGTGTGTGTGTGTGTGCATGAAAGTGTGTATGTGTGTATGCACACCCACACATATGAGGTTCAGAGGACAACTTGAATTAATTTTCTAATTGCACCACGTAGATTCCAGAGAATGAACTCAGGTCATCCTGTTTAGCAGCAATCACCTCTAAACATCAGCTAATTTGTCTGCCCCATGAGAGATTTCCATACTTATTATTTATGTAATTTATTTTTGCATCAGATTGCATGACTTGTCTATCACTCTTCTTCACTGTACTACGCCTGTGAACATGGCGACAGCCAAACCACACAACTATGTGGGAAGGCATGTTCGACTAATCATTGTTCAGGGTGAGCATTTAATGTTCTGTAGAAATCCAACTAACTCCCTACGAGCATATCCACATTTTCATTTTCTTAGATAATAATCCATAATTCTCTCCTGATACCTCAAATATATTTTATCTGTAGGTTCTTAAGCTTTTTCCACTCACGATACCTTTATACCCAAGAGTTTATTGCATGAAACTGGACATACAGATGGAGACAATTAAGTCTTCATTGAATATTTATTGATAACCATCAGAAAGAAATCTTAAAAATTCATGTATATTATATGTAAAATAATAGATAAAAGGTAAAGATAGGTACATGTAATATATTTATTTTTACTTTTTAAAGAATTAAATCTTGCCTGAATGCCTGATACTTCTGGACTTACAACATCTCCAACCTTTTTCAGAATTGATCAATACTTTGATTTTATAATTGTCAATGTTGAGAATACCACTTCACATGAACATATAGTACAAAGTGTAGATTGTGTTTATGGTCATTTCATAAATTGTGGGAAATTCTATCTTAACCCCAAGCCAAAATTCATCCTTTCATGATAAAAAAACCTTCAACAAATTAGGTAAATTTCCTCTATGCATAATGTTCTACAAGTTTTCTTATCATGGAAAGATGAATTCTTGTCATGTGCTTTTTCTGTACAAGTTGCTGTAATTGTGAAATTAACCTTCATTCAATTCAGGGGTAGGTCTCCTTGTTCATGTTGTTTGATCCTTTTAACATGATGTTGAATTTAGTTTGTTAGATTGGTTGATGATTTTTACACCTCTTCATTTAATTTATTTTTATGTTTGTTCATCCATGATAAATCTGGCTAGCTTTCTTTTCTAAAGGTATCCATGTTCAGTGTTTGTTTCAGGCTAGTGCTGGCCTCATGAAATGAGTTTTAAATGTTTTCTCCTCTTTGATATTTTAGGAAAGTTTGAGGAAGATTTGCATGAGTTCTTAAGTGCTTGCTAGAAACAATCAGTGAATTTCTGCATCTCCAGAGCAATGGGAGGGGACTCCATGATGGATCCACTGTCCTTATTTGTTGCTGACTCGTGTCTATTTTCTGTCTCTGCGTGATTCGGTCTTAGTAAATTGGATGACTCTAGGGGTGCGTCCATTTCTTCTAGGTTTTTAAATTTAATGGAATTTCATTATTCAAATTTACCTCTTAGAGTACTTTGCATTTTGATGTGAATATTCATAATGTCTCTTTTTTTTACTTCTGATCTTGAGTCCTCTCCTCTTTCCTCAATCAGTGAAAGTTATTCGGTTTATTTATCTCTTCAAAAAGTCCCTGAAATCCCATTTCTTTGTCTCTATTTCATCTGTTTCTTCTATGATCTTTGCTGTTCATTCTGGTACCAACATTGGATGTTTTTTCTTTTCTTTTCTTTTTCTTCTTGTTATTTAAAATATAACATTGGGTTGTTTATATGAGTTCTGTACCTTGGTTCTTATGAGTCTGCTGGGGATGGAACTGATGGCCCTGTGCATCTGTACATGTTAGGCAAATGCTCTACCATGTAGCTACATCTCCAGTCCAGATCTTCTTTCTTTTTCATGTAGCCATTTTTGATAAACTTCTTTCTTAGGACTGTTTTGCATACAGACGACAGTATTTTTTGTGTGGGCTGTGTTCCCATTTTCACCTACTGCAAAATAATTTCAACTTCTTTTTTGATTACATTCTTGATTCGTTTGTTCACAGGATCATGTTTAATTTGCACATATATGCAAATAATTCATTTTTCATGTTTTTGAGTGATAGTTTAACTTTTTTACAAGGAGACACTTGACATGGCTTCAGTCTTTTTAAGTCAACTTGACATTTGTTACCTAGCAGATGCTCTATCCTGAGGAATGTTCTATGTGCACTTGAGAAGAATGTGTATTCTATTGCTGTTGGATACCCTGAATATATGTTCCATCCTTTTGTTCCAAACATGTCAAAACCAATTTTTCTTTACTGATTTTCTGTCTGGATGATCTGTCTCCTGTGGGAAGCAGAATGTTGTAATCTATTACTGGAATGTGATACGTCTCATATTTATCCTTGTTTATGTATCTAGACATTCTGATATTGGCTATATATATACTTATAGTTTCATATATGTAGCTGATAAACTTACCCCATTATCATCACAGATCATCAATTTTATTCTAGAAACAATTTGCATTGAATTCCATTCTATCTAATTGAAGGATAAGAATTCCTGCTTTGACCCGTCCTTAGTGCATGAGCTGGCTGTTTGGAACCTGGGGCCTATGCAGGGACACTTTGCTCAGCCTGGGCTAAGGGAGGAGGGAACTGGACCTGCCTCGATTGAATCTACCAGGCTGAGCTGAATCCCCAGGGGAGTCCTTGCCCTGGAGGAGATGGGAATGGGGGGTGGGCTGGGAGGAGGGTGGGGAGGGGTGCTGGAGGAGGGAGGACAGGGGAATCCGTGGCTGATATGTAAAATTAAATTAAATTATAAAATAGATTTAAAAAAAGAATTCCTGCTTTTTACTATATGTGTTTATTTACGTGGTGGACATGTACACCACAGCACAGGTACAGACAGGGTCAGAGGACAATTTTAGGGCAGTCAGCAGTTCTCACTGTCCATTATATTGGTCCCAAGGATCAAACTCAGGTTATCAGGTTTGGAAGCAAGTGCTTTTACCCACTGAGCCATCTCCCTGGCCAAGTTTTCCTGCCTTTTTTTTTTCCTTAATTTTTCTTTTGCATACAATATTTTCTTCAGTTCCATCACTGTTACTTTCAGCATATCTCTAAACCTAAAATGCCTGTGGTTGAGACTTAATTTCTAATCTATTCAGCCACTTTAGTTCTTTGAGTTGAAAAAATTTAATCTGTTTATGTTAAGATAATTAATATTTAGGGTTGCCATCTTTCATTGTTTTTAGTTTCTTCCCCTTCTATTGTGTGTGAAGGTGTGTGTGGTTATATTATTCTTCCATTTAATCGTTCTTTAACAGATTTTTAAAATAATATTTAATGTTTTTGTCCTTTAATGTTTGCACTAAAGACACATGTGATTTTTGAAGCCACCACTATAGTGTCAGAGCATTTCAGATTTGACGGTGTTCTCACTTCCTCCAGCAACTTGCTATGTTCTCTTGGATTTTGAGTGGTTAGTGTTCTTTCATTTAAATTTGTAGAATGACCTTTAGCATTTTATATAAGGATGCTCTAACAGTGACGAACTGTTTAAGCTTTTGTCTACCTAGAAAAATCTTCATTTTTCTCTTCCTTGTTGAAAGACAGCTTTGCTGAAGAAAGAATCTTGATTAGAGTTCTTTTGTTGTTGTTTAGTGCTTAGAGTACACGACTCATCTCACTCTCCCCTGGCTTGCAAAGAAGCTGCTGAGAAATTCACCAACACACACACACATCTTGTAGTACAAACTTCCTTTCCTTGGTGCTGAATCCTAATGATCTCCATCATTCTTTTCCATTTTTCTTTGCTTCCTAACTGTATATTGAGAAGTCTTGGGTTGGGTTCAAGAGGAATATTGAAGCAGATCGCCCTTTTGAATAAAGGTTTTGTTGGAAGATTTATTAATGTGATTGACAGACAGACAAATAGTAGCATGGACTGTGTTCTGAGGAGAGTTTGGTCCCATGTAGCCAAATAGGCAGGTTTTTCAGAGAAAAAGTGAGGTTTCATGCTGTGTGGCTGATGAATCATCCACAACTAAGCTGGCTTTGATTCTCTGACAACAGGTGAGGGCAGAGAGCTCTTGCATTGCCAGTAATGGAAGAAGGACATGTGACCTAGGGATTGTGTGGGAAGAACAGAAGAGGAGCACGTTCACTTAAGGCATACCCATTTTACATGTAAGGGTGTGTGCCCTTAGTAGCCCTCTGATATCTTGGAGTCTGGTAGCCTGCACCTGGAAGTGTCCTTATGGAAGTGAGAATTGGGGCACCAATTATTCACGGGGAATAGGGCCACCTGAGGACTCTTTAAAGGGTTTCGGAATCATAAACAGGCTCATCGTCAGGTGGGAGGCTACAGTTTTTTATTCACAGATTAAAGAAGAAAAAAGTTGCTGAAAGTGACTGTGGCCTGATTCGTTTCTAGTCCAAAACCCAACAGAAATAATAAACTGTCTTAATTATACTCCACTTTTCTACTCCTGAGCACTGCTGTTTAATCTATTGCATATTTCATCATAGTCTTCATTTCATCATAGTCTTCAGGTCAGAATTATTTTAAAGAATTATTTTATTTTTATGTGTGTGCACTCATACATGCAGGTGCCAATGGGAGCCAGAGGGCATGAGAATCCCTTGAATCTTGAGTTACAGGAGGTTGGGTATCACCTAACATTGTTTGGAAACTGAACCAGGTCCTCTAAAAGAGCAGCAAGCACTCTTGACCACTGAGCCATCTTTCCAGTCGCTGAGTCCTGAATTTCTAGTTCATATATTTCAACTTATATGTTAAATTCTCATTTTGATAATAAATTTTTTCCTGATTTTTCTTGTTGCTTCTCTATATTTGGTTGGTTTACTGAAATTACTTAGAATGAGTATTTTTTAGATATTTGATGGGAAATTGGGAAATTTCATAGACATTCATTTATTTGATTAAAATTATTAGAAATGTGTGTGTTGTTTGGTGAAGATAGCTTCTTGTTTTTTTTTTTTTTTTTTTTTTTTTTTTTTTTTTTTTTTTTTTTTGTCTTTCTGGGAAGCTTCTGTAGATCCTGCACATTTGATGGAGCAGACCATTCTTTACTGGTTGTTTGCTGTGAGGAAAGACCTTCCCTTTATAGGTAAGTAGAAGGATACCCTCTGGGTATGGGATGGAAGCCTGGCCTTGGTAGGAGTAAGCAGTGTAGTTAGCATGAAGTTCTGTTGTCCACACTAAGAAGGGCATTGATGACAGACTAGCATGTGGGTATCCCAGCACGGGGAAGGGCTGTGGTACTCACTGGCAAAGACAGCTGTGTTTCCCCCAGTTCCTTTTCTCCCATCAGGGAAATGGTAGCTGAATTATAACTAACATGAAATAGAGGAGAAGCCAGTTCCCGGGAAGGAGCTGACATGAGATCCTCCTATAGAACAGCTTTATGGAGAGATGGGGTTCCATGGGGAGAAAGCAGGCCTGTAAGCCAAGAGGGGCTTCATTAGGACAGAGAGCTGCTGGGTATAGTCTGCAAGGTGCCTGAAAGAAAGAACCCTCAAATCCTTGAACAAAAGTGCTTTCTGACTCTAACAAGTTTTCATGGGGGAGTCAGCAAGATTCAGATCATGCGATCTAACCTGCTCTGACCTAGTGACAAGTAGAACCAGATAGGCACTCAATAAATAGGACTACAAACTTACCTTACAGATGTCAGGGGGAGGGTGCAAGATCATGGCACAGCAGGGTATCTTATCAACTCTCTTACCAAGACAGAGCTTCAGCAGGAAAGGACTGGGCTTGCTTCCCCTGCAGAGGCTGGAGTGCTCTGTCACAGCAAGGGCTTCTCAGTTCTTTGTCCATGTAGACACTTTATGGGAGGTGGCAGGAGAGGAGACACTTGATTTCTGGTAGAGAGAAAGGTACTAACTGGTCCGCAATCTACCAGTGCCAGGGATGGCTTGCAGGAAACTTGCAGTGACAGTCGCAGCAAAGACTGGCGTGCAGTGTTGGTGAGTCAGCTACAGAGCCAGGCATTGGTGGAGAAACCACAGATGCTGGAGGTAAAGACAGTCTCAATGTTTTTGGTCACTGTGCAAGGTGTGAGTACATGCAGAGCCACTACAGAATAAAGAGAGCAAAACCTCCTACAGAACTTTAGCAACTCCAGAGTCTGCACCATAGGATGGCACGTGGTGGCGGTGGGGACAATGCTTGGAGCACAAGTATGTGTAGAGAGTGCAGCCTTGAAGCCTGAAGTTCAAACTAGCCCACAGTAGTCATGCCTTCATGGCTTCAGTGTCTGAGGCACCGTTCTATGTGGGATACCCACGGATATAGAACCTGAAGTTCACGTATGTATGGAGCAGTTTAGGTATGACTCTGGGGTCTAGGATCAGAGCTAACTCTCTATGGCAATGCTTCAGACGTCAGAGATGCAGACACTCACAGGACAGCCATGTAGTCAAGGCTCACAGTGTAAGATCTGATACAGATCAAACAGGCTCCAAGGCTCCTGGGCAGAAATAGTTTGCAGCAATAGTAACTCCAGTGTTGTCAGTGTGAACACACATGACAGAGCTACAGAACTGGGATCTAGAACACAGATCGTGTGGCCGAATCTCCAGGATCCTGAATGCACGTAGGGTTGGAAAGATGAGGAGCTCCTTCGTGGACCAGTATTCCACAACAGCATCTCCCTCTTCGAGCATTTAGAGTGAGGGACTGGTTAACCGTAAGTGGCAAGCATGATTAATGTAGAGAGCGCTGTGAGATTGCTCTGGCACGTACTACTTAGCTGATACTGGTAGCTCCTGTCTACGAACTTACTTTGTGTTTGCTTGTTTACTTGCTAGGTTGCTCTGCTGTGCTGATGCAAATTTAATTGGACCCAGGAGCTTTCCCTGGGCTGTTTTCATTCACAGACAGCTATGTTGTTCTCTTCTTACAGGAAGCAAACAGTGCCTCCTCTACCAACTTGCTGCCATAACATAACATAACATAACATAACATTGTCATGAAGATAATACATATGATATAAGTTCTGTAGAGAACAGTACAGTAAAGTAGATGATCTGTTACTTCATGTGTGATTAAACAAAGAAAACAGCAAACAGGAGAATTATTATTACAGCTTTCTGAGTATTGATTTCCTGGAGTGAGGACAGAGACAAGGATTAGGAGGGACATCAGTAGCACTAATATTGCTTTTCTTCTTAAGCTGAGTGGCATATGAATTTCTCCAACAATCCTGGGGCATAATGCCTTATGAAACCAAGGAAAGAGGAGACTGTACTGGAACATGTCTTCGGAAGGCTGAAGTCCTTTAAAGGGAGGTGTGAAGAAGAACGGCTCTGTCTGTTGCAGGGAGTGTGAGGCAGAAGCGAGCCACACTAGGGTAGTTTAGGAAGCAGAAATCCAAAACAGAACCATAGCTGGATATAGCCTTCAGTGCTCCATCATGAAAGACCTGCGTCCAGCAGCCATGCCTCCATCTTCTAAAAGCCTCTTGGGCTTCAGATCAGCTCTACAAGCTGAGGGACGGTCCTTCAAATATGAGGAGGATTTTTATATGCCAACTGTAACAGGTGGGAAAACATGAATCATTTTACTATTCTTCTATATCATATAAATATTCGTCTTATTCATGATGAGATTTCCATAACTTTTAAGGGAAATTAAAGATAAAAAATGTCTTTACCAAGGTCAAGATAGCTGCTGTTCTTCAGGATAATGTGGAAGAAACAAACTGGAGACATTTTTCATCCTGATAAATTATTGCTTTAACAAAAGTGGAAGAAAATATAACAAAAGAAACATAGATATAATTTCTGTGGGTAAATGTATAGTCTGTCTGTCTGCATGTCTGTGTGTGTGTGTGTGTGTGTGTGTGTGTGTGTGTGTGTGTGAGAGAGAGAGAGAGAGAGAGAGAGAGAGAGAGAGAGAGAGAGAGAGAGAGAGGTGGTGATATGTATGAATTTGGGTGCTTTGGTGTGCACACCCACGTTTTTCGGATGCAAAGACCAGTGTATCAGTAGTTTTTTGGTGTTCTATTACTCTCACCCTATTTGCTTTGATACCAAGGGTCTCATTGAACTGGAAGCTTCACCATTTTCGGTCAGGCTGGCTGGTCAGAAACCTGAGGATCTGCCCATCCTTCTTTTTGAATTCTACTGTTGTGC
The DNA here is from genome assembly GCF_007827085.1 of Peromyscus californicus insignis. Classification (NCBI taxonomy): domain Eukaryota; kingdom Metazoa; phylum Chordata; class Mammalia; order Rodentia; family Cricetidae; genus Peromyscus; species Peromyscus californicus. The sequence continues at coordinate 92,560,962 of NW_026294617.1, forward strand.
AATTTTGCAGAGATTATATAGTCACAGGTAAATGCATAGATGGAGAAATGAATAACTAGGCAGAGAAACTGCTGGACAAATAAATAATAGAGTAAGATGTAAAGAGTAACAGTTGTTACCCAGTTTCCCCCCTCTGAAGTACATTGAGAGCAGAAACAGTGAGTCAAATGCAGCACTTAGCTCATGGATGAGAGATATGATAGATGGAAAAACATTTTCAGTTTATAGCATGTCTTTATATTGGGTATCATTTAAACATCATCTAAATCACCACAGGACCTGGATCTGACAACAAAATTAACAGAAGGTGAACAGTGAAATAGTTAAGGGAAGAAAGCCCATTCTAAGCCATTTGCTAGAAATCAGTGACACCAAACCAAATGCAAGCCTCTACTGCCTACAAAAACGTTTTAAGGGATATGTATCTGCAATCTCAATGCACAAAATAACTTGAAGCCTACAAAAAAGTCTTAAAGATAGCATTTCAATTCTCAGAGGTGCAACAGACAGAATATGTACCCTTAAAAGCTCAGGAAAGAAATTGTACAATGGAAAGATAAAATCTGCAGCTAAATAAGAGTCTTGTATAGCTCAGGAAGAGTATAAAATTGATATGTCAAAGAACATGGAGAGTGAAATATGAAAACCATCAAAACCAATGGAAAGAGAAATGCATGAGAAGATAAGAAAATTCTTTGTGAAAATTGTGGAAAGATTCATTGAAAATGTCAAATCCTTCAAGTTGGCCATAGAGGAATATATGTCGTTTCTCTGAGAAAAGGCAGACTGCTCCACATCAGCAGAAAATTGAGCATTTGTAGATACGCATGCGGTTTGTAGAGTGTCATTTAAATGGATTGCTATTCCCTCTTCTACACTTATTTGTAGCCTAGCTAATTGAGATTGAGAGTCTCCTCCACTACTCCCGAAACACACTGGTACTCAAAGATTAGCACAAGTTCTAAGCCCCAGGATGGCAGGACTGGTGTCTGATCCATCATTTTTATCTCCCCAGCACACATTATAATACTTTGCTGATAATAAGAACTTGATAAACTTTTGATAAAAGAAATCTAACCAGAACTCTCAAAGAAAAAGATCTTTCCTATCATCTCAATAATCAAATATGCTTTAAAATAAATTACATATTTTCAACAGCATGGCAATAGAAAACACCAGGTTAACTATATCCCTGAACTTCGACAAAGATGAATATATGGCTTTCTCTGGCATGGAATTGCAAAGACCTATTGTACTAAGTAAATTAATGCTTTTTTATCAGAAGTCTGTATGGAATAGCAAAAGCCTCCTGTAAGAAAAATTAGATAAAAGACTACTACCTCTTGTGAGACTTCCAATAACCCTCTTGGCCTTTTGGATCCCCATTTCAAATATGAAGCTGTTAAAGTCAGTCCCTGAAGAAACTCCCTGGAATCCTCTTTAGTTCTTTTATATTGTCTCTGATGTGAATCCATATCAAGGGAAAGAAACCTAAAAATAGTCTATGTTGGTCATAGAATGAACATTCTTAAAATTAACTTACTTCTCTAGATGTGATATAAAAACAAAACATAACAAGCCAGAAGATAAAATTTTCCCAGAATAGCCTAAGAGTACTTTCCTAATTAGGAAGTGATGGCAGAGCCTGTGAACTCAGTAGAAGCAATATGCTGCTTTTTAAAATTAGTGTGCATAAAAACGCCATTAGGGAGGGTTCGAGTTCAGATATGTGAAGCAGCTTCAAGGTCAGGTTAACAGAAGAGCAACATCACAATATGGCTGTTCTCCACAAGTAGACAGTCCAGACTGGCATCAGACAACACACTCTGAAAACTAACAATAGTTAATCCCTGTTCCCATTTGCCAATATCATTTGCACCCCACCCTGCTTAGTGGGAAGCACAGCGCAATGGAGACTTTTGACTTGAAACTCCTGACTCTGCTAAAGCGGGATAGCAAACCTCTGTTCTTGGAATGTGTGCAACACCTTGTTTTTCTAATGGTAGAAGGATTTCACATCCTATCACAGAGATATCCGCTCATTCATGTTCATGGCTGCTCTATTCACAAGCAAAGAAATAGGAATAGCTTAAATATTCAACTGACAAATGAATATTAAAAATCTAATATCTTTATGCAACACAATGTCATTCGGGACTAAGAAAAAATGCAATTGGAAAATTTGCAGGTAAATGGGTGGAGCCGAAAACAATCATTCTGAATTGGTAACCCAGCCTCATTGTATATGTTTTGAATCTCCATATATGTGTTTCCTTTAGAATACTCATAGAGGTCAGGAAGTTAGTAAAGGCCCACAGTGAGGAGCTTTCAAGGGAGGGAAATTGGAATGCATTGGTATAAAAGACTAAAAGAGAATAACAGAATAAAAGGGCTTACATTAGGGTGGGGAAGGGACATCACGATAGGTGATAGAATACAGAATGGGATTAAATAACACTAAAGACCTTTCAAAAATTCATATGGAATCTCAACTACTGGAGAAGCTTTGTAAAATATATCTATATAGATATATAAACAGAGTTAAAATAGAGTCACACTGCAACAAGATAGCAGTGATTCCACTAGACACCACAGGCCAATGCTTTCAGGGATGAGTTACTGAAGTTGTTGACCACTGAGTTTTCAAGGACTCAAAACACTGCAGGCTATTGTCAATGATCATAGTTATCCTCCAGAACTTGACAGTGAGACCATAATCCTGAGAATGCCACAAACTTGAGTCATAGAACATTATGACATCAAGTTGGTATCGACTCAGAAGCTTCATCCTGACTGGCTAGCATTCATAGTACTGAAAGGAGCTATGGATGCTACTGGAGCAAGCAATCATCAGTCTTAAACAACTACAATCCCTGAGAGTTTTAATGATGATTGGCCTGGTAGGACATGCCCATTAGTGCAATAGTGGCATGAGCATCATGGTAATAATCAACTACTTTATGATTGAATGTAAGTCCTGCTCCACAAGATAAGACCTATACCTGGCACCATTAGAAGGCCAGGAACCTATGATGTGACAGATCTGTAGAAATCTACAATTGTTCATGAGTTTCCAACTACCAAATTAGTGGTTTCTTTTCCTAACCTTTTCTACTGTCTTAAGATTTATACATCACAAATGAGGAAAGAACATATATAATCCCTTTGTACAAAATCAGACCTTACAAAAAGAATTTTCTGGAATAAATAAGCCATTTCAGTGAATGCCTGTGCTCTGTGTCACAAATGAAGACTCTCTGAAGTCCAGATTTTGTTTTGTAACTTTGATCATTAACTTTTTCTTTTACATGTCTGATTAGGCTTAATGAGTTAGCTGAGTTAATGAAATGTGATGTCCCATTAAATACATCAACTGACAACAGTTAATTCCCCGGAACACATTCTCTGTTGATTGATTGTATTTATCAGTGTAGACGAATTTAAGTGATGTGAGCCTTTGGTTTAAAACAGGAGTTGCAAACTCTGAAAGTTTGAGTCAATGAAAGTGATTAGTTTCTTACAGTAAAATTTGTTAATGAATTTAGAAAAAAAAATGAAACTGTTGCCTATTAAAAAAAATCAGGAAGGCATATAATAGAAACAAATTGCCAGTCAATTAAAAAACTGTTTCTTGTCATTACAATTCTCAGCTAGGCATTTACTGGTTATGGAGCATATTGGCTGTTATAAGATAATTTGCTAAAAGGCCTTATTAATAAAAACCTTGAGCCAGAAGATATTGGGGTGAAAGCCAAGAGATCAGAGAAGAAGAAAGAAGTCAGCCATGCTCTTACTTGGAAATCCTCAGCCAAAGAGCTCTACTTCCTGTATACCCACGCCTATATGCCTTTCTGTTCTGTATCTCACTTCCTCTCTCCACCCAGCTACATCACTTCCTGTCTGTCTGTACAGACCTCCAGATCTCTATGGTTAGTGCTGGGATTAAAGGCGTGTGTCACCATGCCTGGCTCTGTTCCCCAGTGTGGCCTTGAACTCACAGAGATCCAGATGGATCTCTGCCTTCTGAATGCTAGGATTGAAGGTGTGTGCTACCATTGCCTGACTTCTATGTTTTATATGGTGGCTGGCTTTTTTCTCTGATCCTCAGATAAGCTTTATTAGGGTGCACAATATATTGAGAGACACAATATATCACCACAGGCTGCAGTTATTGTCTTACATCTAAGAAAGATATTGTTAGGTTACCTATACATAACAAGCAAAATGAACTTTAGGGGCTTAGAAAGAATGTTAGAAAAGCATTTAAAAAATAGCAGTAATTTTGAATGTGAAGAAATCCCTAAATCCCTTTATTCATTTTTGGATAATAGCCCAAATTCCCTCAAAGCACCTGACTCTCAAAGGAAGCCTGAACACTCTGGTAAATCACCTTAACAATAATGGACTATCACAGAAACCTCTCTCTGAGATCTAGATGGAAATTGTGCAGGATTTCCCTGGAGGGGAAAACCCACTCTCTTCACCTAGTGAACAAAATTAACTAACCAAAGGAGATCCTACTAGGAAATGAACAAACACTTCTTTAAACATAAATAGCTCAAAAATGAGTAATGATATGGAGGAAGACAGGCAAATGGCAAGAGAACTCAGAGCTATAACTTCTAAGATAGATATATTTATGAGAGTGTGAATTGGGGAAATGCATTAGATGTTGGAGGAACATATTCAATGAACATGAGAAGTATGTGAGTGAAAATGAAAAAACCCTCAGCATCTTCTTCTATATTTCACAGAAATTTCCTTGAGTCCATACATAGCAAAGTCTGAAAATCATTTGTCAGGCATTTACTGGGTGAGCAGAGCCACACAGATACAAACTTGTCCTTGGGACATAGATGTGTACAGTCTTTAGCCCAATAGCCACATTTTGGATTTTGAATGAAGTGTTCTTGATTTTTAAATAAAAATGACACTCTATGGCTTGAGGATGAAGTGCATACACCTTGATCTGCAGCATAAGCAAGTTCAGGGCTGAGCCTTCTGGAAAATTGGTAGTTCTGCCTGTATCTATTGACTAACCAACTTACGGGTTCAAATTTTGAATAGACAATTGGGACGCAGTGGAACTCTAGACAATAGTGACTGGTTGGAGGAAGTAGGTCACTCATCCTATGGTCCTTTAGGCATCTTTTCTTACCCCCTTCCTTTCTTTCCCCTATCTTCCTGGGTAGAAGAGATAAGTAGCCTTCTCCACCACATGCTCCTGTTGCCACGATGTTCCATCTCACCTTTGTCCTCATCATTTCCCTCACTGCAGTGGAGTAAGGGACCCACAGTCTGCAACCTCTGAAAGCCAGAGCCAAAATCAATCTTTCTTCTTCCTAAAAACTAATAGTGATTATCTTAGGGTTTCTATTGCTGTGAAGAGACACCATGACCATGAGAAATCTTAAAAATGAAAACATTTAATTGGGGTGGTTTACAGTTCCAAGATTTAATCCATTATCATCACAGTGGGACATTGTAGCATGCAGGCAAACATGATGCTGGAATAGTTGAGAGTTCTACATCTTGATCCACAGGGAACAGGAACTGAGCTGCATCTACAAAGAGCACAACTTGAGCATGGGAGACTTCAAAGCCCACCCCCACAGTGACACATTCCTCCAATAGGCCATACTTACTCCAACAAAGACACACCCCTAATAGTGCTGCTGCCTATGAGTTTATGGGAGGCAATTACATTAAAACCACCATATTCTTCTCCCTGATCCACAAAACTTGTAACAGTATTATAAAGCAAAATGCATTTAGTCCAACTTCAAAAGTCTCCATACTTTATCACAGTCTCAATAAATGTTTTGAAGTCCAGATTTAAAGTCTCTTCTGAGATTCATGCAATCTCTTAACTGCAATCCCCTGTAAAATAAAAATAAAAACAAATCACATACTTCCAACATTCAATGGCACAGGATATACATTACCATTCAAAATGTAGGGAAGAAAGCACAGTGAGGAAATATTGGACCAAAGCAAGACTGAAAACCAGTTGGGCAAACTCTAAATTTTTCACCACCATGTCTAATGTTAAAACACTCTTCAAATCTCCAAGTCCTTTCAGCTTTCTCTCTCTTTGGCTGGTTCCACTCTTTGTTAGCTGCTTTCCTCAGCAGACATCCCACAGCTCTGGCATCTCTACCATCTTAGGGGTCTCCAAGGTAATCCGGTTTCAACTTCACAGCTTTATGCAATTGCTTTTCTAGGCCTCCATTCAGGGACACCCTTTTCTTCTATTCTTGACTATCTATAAACACTTTTTCTTCTATCCTTGACTTTAAAGCCAGAACCACATGGCCAAGGCTTCCAAGTTCTGCTGCTTGCTGGGGTTGGAATAAGCACTACCCTCCTTTAATTAAATCTTCACCTGCTTTCTATTTTCCATGATTTCCTTCACTACCTAAGCTTGGCTGTCCTGAAACTGGATCTGTAGACCGGGCTGGCCTCAAACTCAGAGATTTGCCTGCCACTGCCTCTGCCTCTGCCTCTTCCTCTGCCTCTGTTCCTGCCTATGGAGTGCTGGCATTAAAGGCATGCTCCACCACACCCTGCTCTAAGATTTTCTTTTATTCCTTTTCACAAATTGGAAAGTTAGTTGATTGGTATCTTGCTCTGAGGTCATCATTCCCTTTATTGCATTTCTTAATCTGTTTATCTCCTTGAACACAAGCCTTAGCTCCGTTTCACTTCCTGGTATTACTTTTCTCAAATTGTACACTTTATATTTTTCCTTTCTTAGCTTGCTCTTTTTCATTATTGATCTGTGTAAGAATGATCACTAATAACCACACAAAAGAGACAATAATAGGCTTACTTGAAATTTCCTCTGTCAATAGAATTAATCCAAAACTCTTCACTTTAGCTGGATTTCACTCAAGCAGACTTTTCAAACCAGGGCAAAAAAACAGACACATTATTCACCAAAATATCACAAGAATGGTCACCAGGTCACATATTGATATTTTTCTCCTCTGAAAGCTCTTGAGCCAGAGACCCACAGTTCAAATCACTGTCAACACCACTGTCTTCCATGTTCCTAATAGGATAGCCTATTAAACCCTACTTAAATTATTCAACTGCTTTTCTAGTTCATAGTCTGAAAGTCCATATTCTTTCAAACAAAAATATGGTCTATCCTACCACAGCAATACTCCAGTCCCTGGCACCAACTTCTGTCTTAGTTATGGTGTTTATTTCTGTGAAGAGTAACAATTACTATGGCAACTCTCATAAAGGAAAATATTTAATTGGGGTGGCTTACTGTTCAGAGGTTTAGTCAATTATCGTCATTGTGGGACAAGGCAGCATGCAGTTAGACAAAGTGCTGGAGAAGGAGCTGAGAGTTCTATATCTTGTTGCTGCTGCAGGTAACAGGAAGTAAACTATGTCTACACTGATTATAGCTTGAACATGAGACCTTAAAGCCCACTCCTACAGTGACCCACTTCTAACAAGGCCATATCTACTCCAACAAAGCCACACCTTCTAATATTTCCACTCCCTGTGAGTTTATGGATGCCAGGTACATGCAAATGACCACCGTGATGAATAAAAAATAAATGTGGATTTAATTAAACAGTCAATAAAAGTTAATCAAAGAATCTTGTTCACTTAACCAATCACTGAACATAGAAGCACTTTATTAAGTACAAGTGGTCATTTACAACAGAATTTTTAATTGTTTTTGTGGTACCTAAACTACAACATTAAAGCAAGTGATTAGTGACAGTCCTGTTGTACATTTAAGTAAAATATTAAATAAACACATTTATTCAATCAAGCTCTCTAGATCTCATCCATAGTTTTAAAATTAATGTAAAAGATTTTCACAGCTACACAGCTGAAAAGTAATTCATTTGTAGAGGTCAAATGTATGTTTGTCACTTTCTTTTAGGTGTGTGACCACTGGAAGGTTGTCTGTGGCTAAGTAGATGATGCCACACTCATGCACATATGGGCAGCAAACATTGGACCTACTGGGTTAAAATAAACAAACAAAAGAATAAATAATAAAAGGAGGACATGAAATTGGGAGTGAGACGTAATGGAGGGAATATTCTGGAGAAGTTAGTGGTGTGGAGTAAGGGGAAGATATGATCAAGATATAGTTATACATATGTACAAAAATTTTAAAGAATAAATTAAAGGAAAAGGTTTTTCAATAACTAAAGGGAAAACAAAAGTAAGATTTGTCTCTTCTCTATAGACATAAAATACAGCTGTTGAATTCTTATAGAAAATGAAAGCCAAATATTCTCAATTAAAATAAATGAAAACCCACTGGCTAGCCTGGCCACTGAAATGAATAGGCAGTACCCTAGTTCCAAGAATCTGGCTTAGGTGGTAAATTCTACTCTTATTATCTACCTGCCTCCCAAAGCAATTTGGTTCACATTACAATGGTACTTTCTCCAACTGCCACCAAATGGAGCTGGCCTGAGGCAGATGTGAAAATTATGCCATCATCTGGCTCAGTTCTGCCCATAGTTTCTCTCTTTGTCACCTTCCTTTTCATCCAGAAAGATTAGATCACTTATTCTGTGTCTCCTTCATTCTGCTCATTCTTTTTACTGTAGACACTTTCAAAGACTTAACAAACTTGCTTTCCTGGTCGCCAAATAGAAGCTACTGTAAGCAACTAGAATAAATCTCAGTTGCCGAACCCCTCCACAACTCTAACTACCCTTAGAACATCCCATTACAATGACCCAGACTTTGAATGCTTGAGCAAATAGCAAGCAAATGAAATGTTGTTGTACTAGAGTTAATCTACTCTGCCCAGCCCAGGGTCTTTCAATGTGTAAACTAAAGGCACTTTATCTATGCACACTGAGTGGGAAGCAAATTATTAGAAACGCAATTTCCTAGGCACCCACCCACTGAGCCAGAACCTCATTGTGAAGATTGTAGGAATTTTCATTTTCTTGTTGTTGTTTTATTTTGTTTTAAAGCAGTGGTTCTAATGCACTAAAATCTTAGATTCACAATCAAATCAGTGAATGGAGGCAGGGGGCAAGGGTTGTCATGGTGATTATCCATGATTTGTCATCACTAGTAATAAACTAACAATAGTTGTCACAAAATTATGAAATATACAAAAGAGAATACTTGGGAAAATGATTCTTAGCCACAATAACTCCACTTTCAACCAGGTATTTAGTTTTGAATACAATTCTCACTGCAATGTTTCACATTATATAATACACTGCACACTGGATCTTAAATGTTCCACATTGCCCATGTGTTAAAGGCTTAGTTCAAAAAACACTATTCAGATGCCTTTATTCTTTAAGAGGTAGAAGTTAGTGAGAGTTCTTAGGTCATTAGGAGTTTGTCTTCAAAGGAGATTGTAGGACATAGGCTCTTTTTCTCTTTTGTTCCTGACTGTGTTACGAACAACCTTCCTATGCATGAGCACTGGCTATGTCAACCTGCTTCACCACGGACTAACACCTCCCAACCTGTGTGTTAAAATAAGCCTTCCCTTTTTAAGTTGATTATCTCGGGTTTTTTGCCATAGTGATGAGAAAAAAACTAAAGCATTGTATTTGACATCTATTTCCCCTACTTTTCTATAAGCTGTTAGGAAGCAGTATTAATGTCCTCACTTGTTTTGCTAGTGCGAAAAGCAATAGCAATATCTACTGAAAGGAAGAATGACGAATATGTATTTATCTCACAAGTAAGTTTATTTAAATATAAGAGTTACCTTGTGTAACTTCATTTAAAGTTGCCAGAAAAAGCAATACATCATATTTCTTTGAATCTAACAAGTCACTGGTCATAAGCCATAACAGTATTTTATGTACTACTAAGAAAGAAAAACTCTAGAAATTAAATGTGACACAACCTCCTCCATGTTCAAGGGTGATAAAAATGTGAAAAGACATGCATGTTCTGCTGTTAATAAAATAGATGAAATATTAAATTACATCCTGGTAACTATAAAGAATGAACACATCTCTACTGAAAATAGGTTACCTGAATGTAGTATCCACTTATTCCCATTTCAACATGTTTAAAAGGGAAGAGAGTTCAGGGATCATAGACTGAGAGTTTCTACAGCACAAGACTTTTCCCACTGAACACTACCCAAGCCATATACCACTCACTATGAGGTGTCCAGTCATCCAAGTAGGATCTCTCCATTTCCATGTGATATGAACCTTAAATTGTACTCAAGTGTTTAAATGGGAATAATAATAGTGACTAGTGGGCAAGGGATTGAAGCCATCTATTTAAATGATTGTAAACCTAATTAGGTACCTAATTATGCATCAGAACTTAGTTGGTGTGCAATATGTCATGTATGGTTAATGATGATTTATTCCAAAATTCTTTATTCAGATTGCATTGTTTTCCACTTCCAGAGAGTCAGATCACTAGGAGACAGTTTTAAATTTAAGATTGTTCCCCCTTTAATTGCTCACTGTCTATTAAACGTATGTGAAAATACATATAAGCATGCAATAACAGTTAGTGAGAAAAGAGACCATCAATTTGAAGGAGAGTTGGGAGGGGTATATAGGAGGGTTTTGAAGAGAGTAAAGGGAAAGAAGAAATCTTGTACTTAAATTATAATCTCAAAAATAAACAAAAATGATAAAAATATATTGTATGAACAAATTAATTAAAAATAAAACAAAAGAACCATCATAAAAAGGATCCTGATCTTATGGAAATGAAGACTAAGAAAATGTGCTGCTTTGTGCCCACCCCAGAGCCTCTGCTGTGTGGCATTGAAGTAAGTCAGTAACTTTTGAGCCATATGTGGCATTGAAGTAAGTCAGTAACTTTTGAGCCATATGTACCACACAGAAAGTATTACATTGGTAATTATCATGTATTTTAACACAAATGGAACATTATGTGGATAGAGTCTCTCACATAACAACATAGTATGTTAGTAAGTGAACATATATGATAGAAATGTCTATAATGGAATCTCATGTAGATCTTATCCATTTCTCTGTCATTGGGCAATCCCTGTGTCTTTCTTAGGGTCTTCTTTACTAGGTATCCCCCCCTGGAGTTGTGAGTTGCAGTCTGGTTATCCTTTTTTGCTTTGCATCTAGTATCCATTTATGAGTGAGTACATATCATGTTTGTCTTTCTGGATCTGGGTTGGCTCACTCAGGATGATATTTTCTAGTTCCATCTATTTGCCTGAAGACCTCATCATGTCATTGTTTTACTCTGCTGAATAGTACTCCATTGTGTATACGTACCACATTTTATTTATCCATTCTTCAGTTGAAGGGCATCTAGGTTGTTTCTAGGTTCTGGCTATTACAAATAATGCTTCTATGAACATAGTTGAGCATGTGTCCTTATGGTATGATTGAGCATTCCTTGGATATATGTAACTATCTTCTCACTAATAATTTCTTTATAATAAGAAATTAAAACGGCCCTGAAAACATATATACAAGTAATATTATGTAAACTGAAAAGGTTATATTTAGTAGTATATATGTATATACATTTATATATGTATGCAATAACAATTAATGGAAAAATAGACCATGAGTTTGAAAGAGAGATAGGAGGGTTATAGAGGAGAGTCTAGAGGGAAGAAAGAAAAGGGAGAATGCTGTAATTATGTTATATTCTCAAAATTTGAACATGTAAAAAAATAAATAAAAGATGATTCTGGGAGTGTAGGAGGAGTGGTTCATATCACTCTCACCACACTTTTCTCAAGCTCCAAGTCAGACAAAAAGAAGAAAATGAGCACCTAACTTTGCTATGGAGCCAAAAACAAGCTTAACCCAGTGAATCTTTCTATCAGTTGGTCTCGGGTTCTAGAATCAACCTAGTACCAGGTCAAGACTTACAGCCCAAGGGACTACAGGAATTAAAATATGAAACATGTAATAATAAAATCAGCCACACGTGAAAAAGTTGTACACTAAAAACTCAGAAACTAAAGAAGGAAATTGAGGAACATGGAAATATATGTGTATAGACTGGGAGAATTAATAGTCTTAAAACCTGTATGACTGGGTTTTGAGGGAGGTTGATTCCCAATTTTCTAAGAAAGTGCCATATTGATTTCCAAAGTGGCTGTACAAGTTCGCATTCCCACCAACAGTGTAGGAGTGTTTCCCTTGTTCCACATTCTCTCCAACATAAGCTGTCTTCAGTGTTTTTGATCTTAGCCATTCTGACGGGTGTAAGATGGTATCTCAGAGTTGTTTTGATTTGCATTTCCCTAATGACTGAGGATATTGAGCAATCCCTTAAATGTCTTTCAGCCATTTGAGCTTCTTCTGTTGAGAATTCTCTGTTTAGCTCTATAGCCCATTTTCTAATTGGACTGTTGGTGTATGAGCTGGCTTTTTGGAACCTAGGGCCTATGCTGAGACACTTTGCTCAGCCTTGGTGCAGGGAGGAGGGGACTGGACCTACTTCAACTGAATCTACCAGGGTGGCTGACTCCCAAGCTTGCTGACTCCCAAGGGGAGACCTTGCCCTGGAGGAGGTGAGAATGGGGGGTAGGTTGGGGAGGGGGGGACTCGGGGGTGGGAGGAGGGAGGACAGGGGAATCCGTGGCTGACATGTAATATTGAATTAATTATAAAATAAAAATATTTTTAAAAAGAATTCAAGACAAAGCAGTAGATGTTTGGAAAGTATGTATACAAAAATTAAAGCCATTTTTTTAAGGAAATGTCTCTAGTGGAATCTCTATTGGGGTTCATGGAGACAAAATCATTAAGAAATTATACTAAGCCGGGCGGTGGTGGCGCACGCCTTTAATCCCAGCACTCGGGAGGCAGAGCCAGGCGGATCTCTGTGAGTTCGAGGCCAGCCTGGGCTACCAAGTGAGTTCCAGGAAAGGCGCAAAGCTACACAGAGAAACCCTGTCTCGAAAAACCAAAAAAAAAAAAAAGAAATTATACTAGTCTTTACTCAGTTGTCCTAACAGAAATGGAGTTAGGCATCAAGGAAATATGAAGCAGGAGATGTCTCTTGTAGAAAACTCATGTGAACCAGCCTGAGTGAGCTAGGATTAAGGTGCTTGGTGTCTTCATGGATCTTCCCTGTGAAATACCTGACCTCCTAGGAAGCAGCAAATTGAGGGAAAGAAGATAGAGTTCTAACATGTCCTTGCTGAGAGGATCCAGGTCTTCCCAGATGAATGGCTCACTTCATTCAAAAGACAAAGAGAGCAGAAATCCTTTATTACTCTTTATCTACCTCTCTGGGTGCAATAAGTGTTCAACATCCCTGGAAGCAATTGTCTTCTCTTGTGTAACTTTCGAAGAAAACTGGAAATATAAATTTTAATACTAATCTACTGCCACTCCCATTTTGTGACTTTAGGCAATTCTGGTTTCTGAGCTGTATAATACACATGAAAGCCTCTTCCCCATGGATTTGTTGTGAACAGTAGATGAACCAATGTATACCTAGCAGAGCCTAGCTCACACCTGTAACCATGCACCAAGGAAGCTGATACAGGAAGATCACCATGCATTTAAGGTCAGTCTGGGCTACTTGGTCAATTCCAGGCCAGTCAAGGCTGCATAGCAAGATTCTGTCTCCAAAGCAAAATGCCTATCATCTTATCTGACATGTATATTGAGTCTCATTCAACAAGTATTTAAGAGCTTATTAACGATGTCATTCAAATTGTCTTGGAATATAGATGAGACAAAGATGAAACAGTGAACCAAACAGACTTGTCAGATGCCCTTTTATTATCTGAAGTCTAGCAGAGGGGCAATTAAATAATCAATCATAATAAATCATGTTAGTGTTCCAATAATGGGATTACAGTGTATTTGGTGAGGCCACTAACACTGGTCAGGAAAGAGGCTTTACAAGCTACTCACAAGCATATAATGTTGCCCCAGCCACCTTAAGAGAAAAATCATTCCAGGCAGAGAAAACAGTTGAATGAAAGTACTATTTATTCTATAAAGTGCTATAAAGTTCTATAAAGAACTTGCCTTTATACAACACTGGCAACATAAATATAATGTGTGCAAAATGGAAACAGGGTTTCTTAATGGGTTTGGACTTTATTGTTGAGCAATGGAAAATAAGTAAAATGCTTTTAAATCAAAAAGAGACATGAAGCCAATTCTAGAATGTTCACTCTTGCTTTAGTTTGAAAAACAGATTGCAAAGTAGCAAGTCTGAAATTAGGGACTGTGGTGGGAATCATCCAGAGGGGACTGAATGGGCACACAACCAAGGGTAGAAACAAGTATTCATGGAAAAAGATGTGAAAATGATTATAGGCAGAAGAAAAAGTGCATTCTTTGTTTGGATGCAGGAGGGAAAGGAGAAGGCCAAAAGGAGTTATTAAAACAGGAGTCAAGAAGTCAGTCTTGGGCTGGAGTTAAGATAACAGCACCCATGCTGGGCGGTGGTGACTCACGCCTTTAATCCCAGCACTCGGGAGGCAGAGGCAGGCAGATCTCTGTGAGTTCGAGGCCCGCCTGGTCTACAGAATGAGTTCCAGGAAAGGCGCAAAGCTACACAGAGAAACCCTGTCTCAAAAAACCATAAATAAATGAATAAATAAATAAATAAATAAATAAATAAATAAATAAATAAATATTAACAGCACCCACACCCACACTCCATCTCCAGGGGATACAGAACCCTCTTCTGGCCACTGAAGGCACACACAGGCATGTGCATCTACACACACACACACACACACACACACACACACACACACACACACACACACTAAATAAATTAATTAATTAATTAATAAAGTATGTCAGTCTTCAACAACAATGAATAAGATTACATTCATTGGGAAACCAGAGGAGCAGACTTGAGCAGGATAAGGAGGAGAAATTCTGTTTGAGACACTGATTGAATCTTCAGAATGGTTAGACCACCACTCAGGAAAGAGGTGTGCACTCTCTGAGGAGATGGTCAGATTGTTATTGACAAGCAGTTGTATATATGGGTGTAGAGTCTAGAGGTGCGTCTTGAACCGTGCCAATACTATTTTTCAGCACCTTTTCTTCCTTAACTCTGGCTGAGTTTACTTATGTAAGTTGATCTTTCTGAAATTCCCAGTTCAGTTTCTCAGGTCAATGGGGTTAAAAAAAATTAAAATGCTACTCCAGAGGGTGGTGAAGGAAGCACCAGGGTTCTTGCCATGCCAGCCCTGTTCCCAGGACACCTACAATTTTTCAGAAGAGTAGTTTTCCTGACTCAGTATGTGAAGACTGCAAGCCGCATTTATTGTAGAAGAACCTGATATTGCTCAGCGTGTGCTCCACACATCTGCCATTTTGCTGTGACATTTCTCCATCTAAGTAGGCCTGAAGTGCTGCCACAGCACTTCGCCTCTGCTAATGTGGTGGCTTTCATCAAATGTTGGGAGAAATGAAAAGCAGAGGATTTCTATGTGGTTGAATTCTCTGTACTCTAAAAGAAAGCAGGTCTGTAGCACAGTGAACTCGGTGGAATATTCTAAAGAGCTTTTGCACAAATGGAGCAGAACATGAAAGAATGTATGCCCATCAATACATAATTACAAGCAGAAACTAGAGCATTCCTTGTTCACGTTAGAATCCGGGGTGCTACGCTGGGTATTCTATAGCTATGAACAATTGCGTTGCCAATTGCATCAGGCCCTTGAGAAAATGTCTTTCAAACATTCTGGTGCCACACACTCCCCTTCAATATCTATTGTGTCCACTGAGGTTTAATCAATGCCTTGCCTTTGGAATTAATTTCCTTAGAATTTTAAAATATAATCAGTATGCATGATGTGTCATCATGATAATAAAAAATGGCTACCATTTATTGAGGTGTTCTTATGAAGGACTTTATCAAACTAAGATATATTAACATATCTAAAAGTCTTATAAAACCCCTGCAAGGTTTGTGCTTGTTTCAATCATCTTCTTTTCACTGTGCTGATGAGGAAGAGGTTTGCAACATTATGAAGATGGCTGGAAATACAATGCCCAATAATGGGTAGTTTAGTTCCTTAGTCACAGATTTTCAGAGCAAAGAAGACCAGGGCTATATCCAAGGCAGTGGAGAGGACTATTAAGGAGCAGAGAGAACAAACAAGGACCATGGGAGGGAGGTAAGCTTGGTAGTGGGGGGAATGATTGGCTTCTTTAAATAGCTGTGGGAGGCAACAGGAAGCTGAAGTCCATTTGACATGGAAGATTGTTCAGCTATAGGAGCGATGTTGAGAGGAAAGCTCAGAAGCAATGGTTGAAACCCTCCCAATTTTACCTACTGAGAAGGCAGTACAAAAGACTGATTTTAATTTCAGACCTTCCATATATTTTTTAATGTCAGAAACAGAAACTGAAATTCAGGAAGCTTTAATAATGTCAAGGGTCACAGAGGTAGGAAAGGGTGTGAATAAATTTTAGATAAGTTTTGTATCTCCATAGATGGAGAAGTATTTATTTCTTATCTAAAATAATTACCATGTGCTACAGTTTCAAATCTACTCTGTCTTCTTATGGAAATACTATGGGATACTCTCTATAAAAATTTAAGCAAGGTGATTTACTTATAAAAAGAAAAATATCTAAATCTTGCCTAGAAATTATAGTTAGGTAGACTGATGTCTTCTGCCTCCTCAAGATGCTTTAATCTCTGAAACACATGAACATGTTGCCTTTCGTGGTAAAAGATTTTGTAGATGTGTTTAAGTATCTGGAGATGGAGTTAGCATCCTAGGTATGGAAGTAGGCTGAGCATAAATATCCTATAAGTAAAATGACACAGAGATTTGGTCAAAACAACACTGTTAATGGCAGGGTCAATGAACTAAGGATGGCAGGCAGCTTTAAGAAGTAACAAAAAAGGCCGGGCGGTGGTGGCGCACGCCTTTAATCCCAGCACTCGGGAGGCAGAGCCAGGCGGATCTCTGTGAGTTCGAGGCCAGCCTGGTCTCCAAAGCGAGTTCCAGGAAAGGCGCAAAGCTACACAGAGAAACCCTGTCTCGAAAAACCTCTAGGAGGAATCAACCTTATCACAATCATGCTTTTAGTCCTGTCAGACCTGACAGACTCCAGACCTGTATGTTAATATATTCATATTGTTTCCAAGCCATTACAGTTGTTATAGCAGCAATGTGAAAATAAAACACCCATAACAATCACTGATGCTTGCCTTAAATTTTTATTCTCGTTGCGCATCTCCAGGTTCCAGGAATTATTCTATACCCATGAATCTTAACTTCTGTCCCTCTGACCTCTCACAGATGCTTTCAGTGTCTAGCCTACTGTAGTGGGTAGCCATTCCAGCTTTGATCTGGAAGTTCCAACCCCCATTGAGACTTCGGCAACTGTCACGCCTACAAGGCAGGGCGAAAGGAGGCGCCTGGGGACCCGAGATCTGGATCGGCGGGCGCTCTCTCTGTTGCGGAACCCTGGACTGGAGAGGTGGACCAAGCAGAGCTCCAGAGAACACCGCTGGACTGCGATACACCTTCCCCAGACCCCTCGACCTACCTATCCCTTAATTTGTAAGTTACGCCATTAAATAAATCTCCTTTTAACTATGTGGAGTGGCCTTAATAATTTCACCAATAGCCTACTTCCCCCAGTTCTACATCAAGTCTAACATCGTATTTTATATTATTACTTCCCACTTTAACTCCTATGTTCTTCCAGGGGATTCTCTTTCCCATTCTATTTCTTCTTCCTGATTCCTCCACTGTGAGCCTCTGCCATTCCCACTTTTAATTTCCACTCTTCTATTCTCTGAATGCCTTCTCTGTACGTCAAAGCTTTTTCTCCATCACTGATCTAACTGTGCGTCAAAGCTTTTTCTCCATCACTGATTTAACTGTACGTCAAAGCTTTCACTGATCTACCAACATTATTTTTACTCATCTCAGGACTCTTAAATGCTATTCCTTGGGTAAGTCTTTCTTGTTCACCAAACAGGTTCACAACACCATGATACATGATGGTGTCAGAGCTCTTACAGCAGTTATAATTCATGGAATATTTTGTCTAACATCTACCATTCTCATTAAACATACCTCTTATGTGAGGATAGTTCATGTCTTACTTTAATTATATATCTAACATTATACCAAGTACCTATCACAAATTATATAATTGGTAAACAGTTGTTAGGTGAAAGAATTTATTAAAGTGAATTCTCGTTGATAGTTCTCATAACTCAGAAGACAGTCAATAGTACAAACATTATTTGTCCTAATACAAGAAAATGTATCCTCCTCATCATAAGTAAACACATATAATCATAATATACAGTAGTTACTATAGTATATGGAATATTCATAATTGCATTTTAAAAAGTCAATATTTCTATGCATGCATGTACAAATGCAGGTGTTCACAGTGAATTTCACAAGGCAATTCTTTCTCATGCCCACTGAAATATCTAGACAAGTACCATTGAGTAGTATCAGGTCTACCAATGAGCCAACAAAATGTGGTTTAACTTGTATCACACAGAACATCTAGCTGAATCAAATCCTGATATCTGGTCAGGAACAGCTTCATGGTTGGACTGGGTGGCATAGACCCCACACTCAGGAAGTTGTTATGCTCATTTTAATGCTCAGTTGTTGATGTCTTAAAACGTTTCACAACAGCTGAACAAGACACTCAAGTGTTTATTTGTACTGGAGTCTGAAAATTATACAGCCATAGATGGAATAATTTCCCAACCTTTTCAAGATCTTATTATGCCAAATGTAATGGTTTGAAAAAAATGACCCCTGAAGGGAGTGACACTATTAGGAGGTGTGGCCTTTTTGGAGGAAGTGTGTCAGTGTGGGGGTGGGCTTTGAGGTCTCTTTCACTCAAGCTTCCCTCACTCAGTGTGACAGTCAATTGACTTCCGGTTGCCTCTGAGTCAAGATGTTGGACTTTCAGATCCAGCACCATGTCTGCCTGCATGCCACCATGCTCCCCACCAAGATGATAATGGACTAACCCTCTGAAACTGCAAGCTACCTATTTATATTTCCTTTACAAGAGTTGCCATGGTCAGGGTGTCTCTTCACAGTAATAAACACCCAAACTAAGACACCAAACATCATTTATAAGGAGAAAAAAATTAGTGATTATACTAAGGAGTATCTAGGTAATAAAAATATTTACAAATAATTATAAAGGAATATGAAAAGGGTCTGAAATGGAGGTGAGTGAAAAGAACTATGGGTACACTGCAGAAGAAGGTAAAAATTCTGCGTGAACACTGTTGAGATTGTTCAGTGGGTCATGTGCTTGCTACGTAAACATGAAAACCTGAGTTTGGATCCCAGTGCCCACAAACAGTTGGATGTGGTGACATGCTCCTATAACACCAGGCCTGTGTGTCTGTAACAGAGATAAGAGGATTCCAGGGCTTGCTGGACAGTTTAATTCAAACAACAAACTCCAGGTTCCGTGAGAGAACCTGTTTCTAATAATAAGGTGGAGAACCATAAACAACTAAAGTCAGCCTCTGTCCTTTACAAGCACATGCACAGGTGAACACACGCATATACACACACTCATATACCACACATATATACACACTTGCATATATATATTGCATACACATATAAATACATACACTCGAAAACTGCAGATACATACACAAACGTGCATGTATCATACACACATGCATACCAACATACCACACATACTATATGCATACACACATACATGTACACACACACACACACACACACACACACACACACACACACACGAGTCTGACTGAGAGATTTAAGAAAGACTTCTCAGAAGGGACAACACTTAAGATGAGACCTTTAGGATGCATAGGAATTCCCCAGTGGGAAAGGCTTCTTCAAAACCATGATTACATGTCAGTTTACAAATAAGTATGTAACTAAACAACAGGACTACTCACAAATACCTAAGTCGGAAGTGGTCTGTGTCTTCATTTTCTCACCTGATTAGCAAATCAAGGTTGATCCTAGAACATCAGTATGGAATAAACATACTTCTACTTCTGTGCAGTTTAAAATTCTGGCACAATAGGATAAGGAAGGAATAGTGGGCAGATAAAGTTTTAGCATTTACAATGAAGTTGCCTAAGTAGGACACAACAGAACGCACAAGCATCAGACACCAGATGAAGGAGATGTCAATAGCTTCCTGGCCCTGCTTTGTAAGCACCCATTGTATCTTAGCCAGGAAACTCACCTGGAGCACTTGCCCCTCCTGGGAAACCTAGCCAGGATTAGCCCGTAGGTTATTCCCTAGTTTTCTGATAACTTTCTCTTTGTATCCCTCTTTTCCTTGTGCTTCCTGTAAACCCCCAGAATAGTCCACTCTTCTCCAACCTTTCCAGTGGTCTTCAAAGATGGATTCTCTGTTTCTTTTATCAGAGACCATCTGAATTTTTCCGTGTTATCCTTTTAACACATGTGGAACCTGAATTCAAAGTAACATTTGTTTGACTTTCTTAGTTTGTGGAGTAAAGGAAAAAAAGAAGAAGAATTAAGGCTTCATACCAGAGAAGAGTAGATCCATGGAGCATGAGGTGTGATGTTTGGCCTCAAGATGCTTATGGGCAGGTCCCAAGTGCTCTTGGTCTATCCTTTCAATGTCGGTGAATCCACATGGCTAAGATGAAAAACACAGCTCCACCTACCCAGAAGTATTTTCTATTTCAAAAGAAAAGCCTAACGGGGATCCGGTCATCTTTTACAAATCTGGAAGTTTTCTTTCTGTTCTTCTGCCCAAAATTTACCTCAGAAGGAATAGTGATGCCTAGAATGTGCCTACAGATGCACAGGAATTCATGAATCCAAAGAACCCGGTCCTTAGCGATCTGAGTAAGTGGCAAGGCTTTCCATGTCCAAGCCAAATAAATGGTATCTCCTTATTGGAGCAAAGGAAATAGCCATAATCACAGAGCTGAACCAGTGGCTGCATTCAGATAGCATATTGTTGGTTATCTTTCTTTCAACATTAGAAAAGCAAGTTTTAATTGACCCTACTATCAAAGTTATACTAGCCTCCCTTGAGCAAAATTGATTTCAGCTCTTAAATTATGTATTATTCAGACGACATACTCTTTTAAAATGTCAATTCGTCTTCAACTTGGAAATTCAGAGAAATCCCAGTACAAACTGCAGCAGGTGCTTGTTATTTATCTGTTGCTTGCTTGTTCTGGAAATTGGCAAACTGACTCTAAAATTTACACAGAACATAAAAGGCCAACAGTACCCAGGGCAATCTTGAGGAAGAACAGAGCTGAACAGCTTGTCTTACCCCAAATCAGGAGTTATTATAAAACTAGCATGATTAAGTGATTGTGAGACTGATGCAATAACAGAATCAAATCACCATTGGTATGGTTGAAAGAGCCTAGAACCAGATCAACACATTATTATCATCCTGCTCATGGGAAAGGATATGGCACATTCCCCGCTCCCAATGTTTGTGATTCTATCCAAAAATGGGGGCATTTTGGAGGGAGGGTCATAAAAGGAGTCTGTAATCAATTGTCTTGATATTATGGCATAGAAGGAGAAACAAAATACTGTGGAGCTGCTTGTAAAAGTAGCCATGTCCAGCTTCAGTCACAAACAAAGTCAGTGGCAAACTAGCACCATGTTTATGATGTGCTGGTGAGCACCTGGAAGGGGGGACCTTGGGATTCTGCTGATCAGCAGAGTAGCCTTCAGAAGAAAACCTAGGCACACAGCTCATTGAACACAGAGAGGTCAAGCTGGTACCTGAATGGAACCTTCACCCTCATGTTCTAGTCTCTTGGACACAAGAACATACTCTGCAGGCTATGGAAGAAAAATCTGGATACCAACCCTGTCACAAAACCCTTGACCTACAATCT